>NC_092570.1:5346666-5668333 GCF_037975245.1 Apostichopus japonicus | reverse complement strand
TATAGATCATTAATTTCGTTAGTCAAGTTCCTCTCCAAGCGTATACATTAAAGTCTTTAGTCAAAGGTTTAGAACTTAGAACTAAAGTCAAAGGTTTAGAACCTTTACAAGTTGCTAATTTTATAAACTATTCTTGTTTTAATATAAACTGTACTACTATGGAAAGTGTCCAGACGACAAAGAGATTGTGGGCTAGACTAAAATTCTGTTTGTTAATCGCTAATTCATCTTCATTTGGCTTTGAAAAAATCTAGTCTGGTGTCAGTAAGTGATGTCGATTGCAATATCATTTAGAGTAACGCTTGGTAAAGTACCATATGTTTAGATGATTTGCAAAATAACATCAGAAAGCTGCTTCAGTAGTTTGATCATTATCCTATAGAGCCTGAATATGTTAGAGTCAATATTGCTTAAAATTACTTCAGACCCAGAGTAACCTTCTTCTGTTTGTCAAGAAACCTTAAAAAAAAACTATTGTAAACATGATATTCAATAAGCTGACATACACTGTAAAAATTTAACTGTCTGTACAATATTTGGGTTGTTTTATTTTTGTGATGTGTTCTGTTTAGTCTGTTCAGATAGCAAATTGAATGAGTAATAAAGTAATACTACATAACTGTAATGGATTTGTTGCCGTCAATTTTACCAACACACTTCAATAGCTTCAATTACAATCGGAACCCGAATAAAATGTTTTATTTTCCAAGACCAGCATCTTTCATTGTGTATTATTAAATACAGCTGCTATATTTGTTGTATACCACTTTTACCTCTCCATGATCAAATCCTGTTTCATGGTTACATTTATTTTGTGATCCTGTGAAATGCCCCCATCAAAACCACCATGATTGATATGCTTTCTAAAAGCAATGTAAATATTTTTTCAATCTGTTTGCACTGTGTACCCAGTTGCCAGATATGTTGTGATAGGTTTATTGTTTATCTTAACCCATTTTCACCGGTCGGTGTTCTCTTGTAATTGTTGTATCACAACCTTCATTCGAACATTCTGATCTGTGAAATCCTGGGCCATAAATAACGTCATCTCTTATTGCCAGGACTTTATTCTGTAAGCCTATGTTGAGCTACATCGCTATTTTGGCAGTCAGCAAATGCCCGTCATGAAAGACTACCTGCATAAATCAAAAGTCATTCTCCAAATGTAAACTTGCCCGCTTGTATGGCGGTATAGTTTAATGCCCTTTTCAAACAAATGTAGCGTGCTCGTGTATTTAATTAAAAAGTGCATCGAGTATAAACATTTTAAATGTGCTTTGATGGTTTATAGCTACTATGTATTGATTTTTTTTCTTCTTTTTTTGCAGGTTTGCATGGCGCTTTGGTGTATGTTCGTGATGACTGGGTGAATCAAGCAGCAGTGCGTTATGTCGTTCCTGTTCCGAGAGATATCAATAGGCTGTACTTAACATGGAGCACCGAAGATACCGTAAGTATTTATAAGCTAATTGATCACTGCTGTACTCGGTTTTGGTCTCTACAAAATGTCAGACATTTTTTTTATAGAAATGGAATAAATTTTTTTAAACAAAAATGGATGATGTTTAATATTTTTAAGTAGGATTATATTCATCCAAAAAAGGTTATGATTTTATGGTACGGTAAGAGTCAAATATTGACTAGAAGTCATAAACATCAGTTCAATAGCATACTTGCTTTGAAGTATAGTCTGTAGAACACCTGCTTTCAGCATTTAGTAGTACGTCAGTTTAGAAATTAGTTAACATTATATCAGTTTAATAGAATACTTAGTTGAGTTGGTAGCAAATGAATAAGAAAGCTTGTTAGTGTCACATGGTCAGTTGTAACACATTAACTGTACATATGTAGAATCAGGTCAATAAAAATCATCAGAATTCAGCACTGATTACAATCATTAAAGGGCATCCCTTTATTGGGGCAATTAAATGTTAAACTTGCTCCAAGTAACTAGTTGACATTTGTATCAATAATTTACTCCGCTCCTGAAAATCCGAGATGAAACAAACGTTATAGAATACTTTGGGGTGGTAGAATGAGAGGGGGGGGTCATTGAACGGAGGGTCCGGTCACAGAGGTTTAAAGGTTACCAGGTCACTCTAGACACGGTAGAATGAGAGTGCTGAGGTTGTGAGGAGACAGGTAAGCAAGGAGCAAAGTAAATATCCAAACTACGTAAGTCTTAGAATATCCTGGCTCCTCATTAGATTCACTCTACTGTAGTCACAGTACAGACTTTTTCTATACCAGGTTTTATGGCAAATTGCAAATCCACATCCAGAAGTTCCCATTCAGTTGGTCATTAGCCATGTGCATCAGTTAACGAGAATATAGCTTCAGTCTTGAGTTATATGCAAATAAATGCAAAGTATACTAGGCCAGGGGAATATTTTATCCATAATTGTATCACAAAATGATACCATGCAAAATGTGCAGCTTGCCAAGTACCAACTTTATAGCAGTTTTGTACACTGTCACAGGAAGTTCCAAAGTTAATGTACTTTATGAGAGACAAAATCCCGAGCCTTTGAAAGAGCTACATACACTAAGTTTGAACACCAAATTATTCCTTGCGGTCGACTTCTCTGTGAACGAGTGGTAGGTCTTAGGCAATCTGTTGACGTTTCTGAACGAAAAGCCTCTAATGCCAAATTTTGATTAAACAGCTGTTTGATACTAGTTTTTGTTGTTCGAGCGTATCGTGGCAGTGAAATTGAACTGCAAACCCATCCTCATATATATGCTTTAATATGCAGATGCACTCCAGGGTCCTGTGTACTACTACAAATCTGTTACTTTGAATTCAGTTAAAATTAGCCCGTTGGCCTATCGAATCCCCTTCATCTAGATACAGTTGTTACATTTATCGCTGCTCGTTTAAAGAAATCTTACGACTGCTTGCTTCATTTAAAATTCAAATCACTTCAGTTTCTGTCAGCAGGAACTTCTAATGGCATGATTGTCTCAACCGCATTGAGTTGATATACAGTATGCGAGGCTCTTCAAGTAGATTTCATCTCAAAACCTTTAAAGTATGTCGCTTGTCTTTATGCGGAAAAGGGAAGGAAACTTAGTGGAAATTCGCTTTGGATGTAAAATTAGAATGTGTCTTAGAAGACTCTTTCTCCCCCCCCCCCTTTTTTTTTTCTTGTATTCAATTTCTTTCCTGAAGATCTGATGAAGGAGTAGATTACCATTTAGAGCAGCTGTTTCCATTCTAGTACTAATTTACTGTAAATGTTACAAACGACAGTCCACTCACTTTTTTTTTAGAATCAAACAAGTTTCTGTTGTCGCTTACAGATAAACAGCCCGAACAAGCCTTTAATTGTTTGTGAAAGTATATTTCTAGGACGCTCCGTACTGTAAGCTAGTCTAAAAAGCACAAAACCAACTACTTTCATGCTGTTGTTATTATGCTTTTCTATTTTTATAACCATTTTAAGACACATCATTTCTTATCTTTGCAGATATTTTATTCAATGGATCTTGTATCAGAAAACACAAGGATTCTTTATACTCCTAGGACGAACATCTCTATGGATGGACAAGTCCCAAAAGAACTTTCTGGTAAGAAACTCTCTACCGTAGTAGTGAAGGGAACCATATCATGACAACTTTTTCCCTCACCTCCCAAGCTGGTATGAAATTATCCAAGATCCTTTTATTTTAAATTAAATCTAAATGTTATATTGTAATTGTCTGTTCAGTGCTGTGTTCCATCGTTGTGTAAACTAACTGCTGCGGTCATTAAAATGGTGTTATTCTTTGTGCCTTGTAAGTTGTATAAAAATATAAATTTAAAAACACTAAAGAAAGTGCATTTTATCATTCATAAAATTGATAATAACCTCAAAAGATTCAAGGTTAAGCCTAAAAGAAACTTGAATAGTCAGATACAATATACAGAAGACTGCAGTTCATTTGGGCAAAATTTGGATAAGTTTTTTTTGCATAAATTTGAAAGTTAGCAAGTCAGCTTCACTATCTACATGGAATTTAATGTTTGCATGTCACACAGTAATTAGAGGCTGAATTCAGCATATATAACCAAAACAATTTAAAAAAATACCAACTAAGGATCCTATACATATTTTTGTACCATTTTATAGAAACTTGTTTGATTGGCATTGCCATTCACCGAGTGGAAATATGAAATAATTTGGACATAATTCCTAAGATTTCTACAGCTGGATTCATGAAATCCATTCCAAAGATATGAGTTGATTACACTGTCTTTGTGA
This sequence comes from Apostichopus japonicus, assembly GCF_037975245.1. Taxonomy (NCBI): domain Eukaryota; kingdom Metazoa; phylum Echinodermata; class Holothuroidea; order Aspidochirotida; family Stichopodidae; genus Apostichopus; species Apostichopus japonicus. The sequence goes on along the minus strand of NC_092570.1, from coordinate 5,664,089 downwards.
GAAAAATAAAATGAGAAATTAACCCTCCATTTGCATATTTCATATGCCCCACAATTATGAATAACAGAAAAGTGTTTTTGGCTGGAAGTTACTTTACATGGTGATATATTCATTGGAATATTGTACAAAAATATGTTCTTGAATTAAAAATGAATTAAATAGTGAATGAAATTGTTGAGGTTTGTTTCTTAGTACAATCCTTGAAGCCAAGTTGAACTCTTCATTTAATTGCAACTTTTGAAACTTCACCATGGAATGCACCATCCTCACTATCTGTGAATGTTAGAGCTGAACTATTAAATAGGTCACACCTGGTTCGTTTACTCTCCAGCAGGCAAGCAAAGATTCCATGCTAGCGATAGACACCTCTACATTTGACAAAATATTTTTGCAGCCGTTCATAATTTAATTTGTTCGAGGATGTACATTTGGAAAATTAACCCGATAACATTCTGATTTTTAAAACGTTTCTTGAATGTTTAATTCAATTGAACCAGATACTGTCAGTCAGGCGTTCAGTAGCAACATGTGTGGCTGCAAGGTTGAAGTATAGAATGTCATGTTGCTTTTACACGTTAATACTCAATAATGCTGATTAACCGGGATTTATCTCTTATTTTGATGTCCGTCCTTCTTGCTCTAGTTTTCAGAATAGATGTGCGCTGTACAGGAAAGGCAGAAGGAGATGTGGAGTTTCGTATTCAAATCAACGTCAGCATCTTCTCGACGAGAAATATCACGACGCTTAACCTGAGGAGGACGAAGGCATGTTACAGTAAGTGTGGGCATCAAATTATTAGTGATACTACAGTAAGTGGGCATAATATTATTAGTGATGATGATATTAGAGTAAGTGGGCATCAAATTTTTAGTGATGATGATATTACAGTAAGTGGGCATCTAATTATCAGTGATGATGTTACATTAAGGGGCATTTAATTATTTGCGATGTTACAGTAAGTGGGCATTAAATTATTAGTGATGATGTTACATTAAGTGGCCATCAGATTAGTAGTGATGATGTTACAGTTAGTGGGCATCAAATTATTAGTGATGTTGCAGTAAGTGGGCATTATCAATTCTTTGCGATGATGATGTTGCAGTAACTGGGCATCAAGTTATTAGTGATGATGTTACAGTAAGTGGGCATTATAAATTATTATTGATGATGATGTTGCAGTAAGTGGGCATCAAGTTATTAGTGATGATGATACTAGATTATACCCTTCAAATTGTTTAGCAGCATTGCTCTACTCTTTGGCTGATAATGGGTTCAGTCATCTTGTTTACAGTTTTCTTTAATGTAAGGAAAGGACAAGAACAATTTCTGAGAGAGAAGCTAGAAAAGGAGATAGGGAGTGTGTGAATTGGTTAGGGCTCATTGGGAGGTATTTTTCATTAGGTGGGGTGGGCCCATGTTATTGAAGATTTGTTTACTGTGTTTCTAGGGATCGGTTTCCGTGGAAATCAAGGCTGGTTCCCAGTAATGGAAATTTGAATTGTATGTTATTTGTGCTTTTGCACTTTAAATCTTTGTTTGTCATACCTTACACTCTAAGAAGGTTTCATAAAAGTAGTTACTAAAAAACTTGGAAATTAGTTAACTACAGGCTCTGTTCAGAATTGTTGACTGATCAGTGACATATTTTGCCTTTACAGGAGATTCTGTGTTCCCGTCCAGAGTACCCAGTAGTATTGGGAAGAATACCAGCAAGCCGACAACAACCAGTGAGTATACTTCAGTCTTCTGTCCCTGTTATTGTCGTCTGTTTCTTGGTTGACACGAACCAGTAACAGGCTTTATTATTAAACTGTAATTGGTAGAAGTGTTTCTTGAAGAAACTTCACAGTTGAATGCTTCTACTAAGACCCCCGGTAATCCCATGACAAGCTTCCATTCACCCTATCTCAGGACAAATTATTTCTGTTCACTCCATGTAAAGTTAACCTAGAAAGATTTTGGTTTGCTGAGGTGTAAAAGAAAGCGAAGAATACAGCATTGTGAAAAGAGAATAATTACCCTATAAAGAAAAGAGTTGTATGGGGTATTATACATGTGTTAATAGTCTTTAGTTAGAGGTACTTAAGGGCTATTGTGCATGTGTTGATAGCTTCTTAGGGGGTTGCTCAGATACGCTTTCTGAGATAATCAGAGTGCTGCCTTGAAAGAATAATAGCCTGCCTGAATCATGAAGTGTCAGGAAAATGAATACCACAAGCAATTTATGGTTAGGTTGTACAGTCAGAAGTATGGGATTGGATACTACAAAAGGCATTGAAGTATATGACTAGCCAAATAACACATGGTTATACTGGATTGTACTGTGGTTAGGGAAGGAAAAATACAGATGGTAGTAATGCTATCTACCAGCCAATAAATAGAGGATGGACTAGTCAAATATATACATAGTTATGCTTTACTGGATCATCATGTGTTAGGGAAGGAAAAATACAGATGGTAGTAGTGCTATCTACAAGCCAATAAATAGATAGGTGGACTGAAGTATTGAAACATGTCAGGAAATAACTAATGAGTTACAAACCTGTCCTTAGCAATAAAAGGAGGATTTTGTGGGAAGACTAGCACATAAAATTCAGCGAGAGATTGCTTGAAAATGGAGACACTCCCGATTAACCATAAGGTCTGTTAGCTACTCACTGAGAACAAGGGTTAATAGGCAGCTATACTGAATCCTACTGTGTTCAATGTGTAAGGGAATGAATATATAACCAACTACCAACTTGTTAAATATAGACTTTTACTGACCCATATTAGGTAAAAAATGAATGACAGGGCAACTATAACAAAGAAAGCAAAATAACACAAGAAAGACCGCTATGTACACTGTAGGAGCGATGCGTTGATCTGGTGAACAGGACACACCGACTGTGGACCAGTAAACCTCCCCTTCAGGTGGATCATAGGTCTCCCATCATTTTTGCTTTATTTTAAGTGATGGAGGGCAATACCAATTTTATCATTTCACCTATTTTGGGGCAGGCCTATTTAATTACAGTGCAATCTGAATTTGATGTAAACAGAAGGTTGTCTGCCGCGAAACCCCCAAAAGCTGCTTCTGGTAGTCCTAACAGAAATTTTGTTTCGGACGGTTGGACGACCATTTAAATTTCGCCTTGAATGATAACAAGCTTTCAATGGAAGCTCGTTAAGTAGCCAAATCATATCATGGATGTCAAATCATTGTGTACTGAGAAGGAATGAATATTAAATCATTTAGTTGCGAATGAAAATTGCATCTACTATTGCAGGAAAAGCTGTTGCTTTAAATGGCAGCTTTGTCAAAATCTTGTTAAATTTGATCTGGATGTCTGCTATAATTAGTTTCTTCTACCTGTGTAATATTTAATTGCTTTTTTGCTCTTTAAATGCTTGTCAGCCTCTCAAAATGTTTTATCATGTCTTCCTAATGTACATATTTAATGATAACTACTAATGACTACTTAACATTCCCCCTCTCTCATCTTCCTGTGTTTATAAGTATCCCATTACATGTTCTTGCCATTACACGATCTTGCCATTATCCCTCGTTATAACATCTGGTCTTAATTTCCCCCAAAGAGTGATTTACACATCAGGATACATTCCAGTGGCTTTGAGTGAAATGTTTTTAGCTCCCCCTTACCATCTATATAACAGCCCCCGGTAGTCGCATTCACTGGGGAATGTGTCTAAGTTTATCTAGGAGAGATTGGAATCTGAATGGATCCTTTGAATCAAAGACTAATAAATGATATGTGCGGACAGCATAATAAATACTGTTACTCAGTGAACTGCTGTCATGGGATGTACTGTGTGAAACAGTAAGGCAATGTCTAATAATAATTAGTATTGAAGAGCTGTGTGCTCTGAAAATTGAGGTTTTAGTTAGAACAGAAGTTTATAAAGAGACACTGAAATTCGTTTCTTCATTGACATGCTTTATTATGGAGGAAGTTACATTTAGAAAACAACTTAAAATATCAGAAGAGGATGCAGTACGTGTTCAAATAGACCTTGCAGGTTGGTTCTTTGGAATAAGAAATGTATTTCAACAAAAAGTTGTACAGAGTAAAATGCAAGAGGTGTGAAGATTTCATTATGACTTGCCCGATTTATAAATAACTTCCAATGCAATATAGATACAAAAATCAGTGCAAATTATAAATATGACAGAAGCAAAGAAAACCACTCCCACATCTCCATTCCACAATTCTGTGTTTGTTCCCCTCCTGAGCAATCTATCACACAAAGTGTCTGCTAGTAAGCTTAACCTTTATAACAGTAGGTGAGTGTTAGGCTATGTTGTAGCCTAACCTTTATTACAGTAGATGTATGTTAGGCTATGGGTTGTAGCCTACACTAAAAGAGGAGGGGTCACTGTCTAGTCTGTCCATGACACTGATTGCCTTTATTGTTTGCTCTGCTTAATGTTAATGCCATCTCCATATTGTTTTTCATCTTTCAGAAATGCATCTATCCATCATCACTTCTTCCAGTATTTTCTATATTGGCATCGGTTGTCTGTTTGGTCTTATTATCCTCGTCACCCTAGTTGGGGGCCTTCTCCGCTTCCTCTCTGTAAAAACAGAAGATCCAGTGAAGTAAGTAATATCATTCTCATAAGTTAATTATATTTCATTGATGTTTATAATTTTTGGTATCGAATACATTCATGGCGGTTTAGGATCACCAAATTAGTCTCAGATATTCAGCCGTTGAACATCTCCGAGGGGAAAGGTCCTTTTACGAAAATAACTGTCCTTGCTGAAAATACTGACTGTTTTTGGACTTTTTTCTAGGATATTTTGAGGCAATAATGATGACCGTTACTGCCAATTATCGAACATGGTGAAATCATTTTCATGAATCAGAAACAGAAAGAGGGTAACGATTGATAACGAAGGTAGTTTAGCACTGAAGGACAGTCTCAGTGCTTGATGCGTACATCTGTATGGTTACATGCTATTACCACTCATGCATCTGTTGAGCTAAAACAGTTAAATTTATTATGAATATCAAACCTGGTTTAGTTTTGGATTTTCAAGTTACAGGTCAGAGATACACCACTGTGTTGTTGAAGCCTTACTAATGATTTCTTTTAAACATTTCTAATATGAAACTGTTTTTATTTAATTTTCTCCTGTCTCTCAGTGGCAGTGATGCAAGCAGTACTGGTCTTCTAGCACATACAATGGCCAACAGTATGTATAATAAACCGGCCAACGGACAACATCAAAGGATAGGTAAGCATAACCAATTACAGAACTAGCAGAATGCAAAGAAAGTTAAATTCTTTACTCACTTTCTTCAATGATCTACAAATTTGTGCTTTTTATCAATCATTTAAATGAAGTACATTGGAATTGGAGAAGGTTACTGAGTATAGGCACATTATGAATTTTTATATGTTATAGACTATTATTAATAGCTAATTGTTAATGCTCCTCACAAGGAAGACAAAAACAAATCAGAAGGAAATATAAGTCTTGACAAAGCATTAAAATGTGACAAATGTCCTCCATTTCTAGAAGTTGTAATAAATGTTTATTCAAATGTACAATCTGTTACCTCTGGAATCACACCCAAAATGATAAATGAAAAACAAAATTAAGAGATTTACATCATCTTGTCCACATCTGACTGTAAACAAATTAAAAATGCCAGGCAATCACAAGTTCCATTTAATTATGCAAAGTTGAAATCTCTTTATGATGGATACTACAAATTAAAATGCATTTCACTGTACATTTTAGGTAGCATATATACATACCTTAGAGAAGTTTTACATCACAAGAAGAGTGGAGTAATCATCCTTTATCTCGAATGGAAGATTGGCGTGATACAAAGTTTTATATATATTTTTTTATTACCTTTTCGCAGATTTCATTTCACTTCATCCAGAAATCACCATCATGTCCGATACCGAAACGTTGAAAGCCAAGCTGCAGGACATTGGTATCGAGAAATGTAGAATAACATTTGGCGACATACTATTAGAAGGTAACAACATCTGGGAATATTTGTACCACTTAATTAATTACATAGCTAATTAATGAAAGAGTGATGTGTGAATGTCTAGAACTCCCAAAGTAAAGATTAAAATAAACTTTGTATGGATACATGTTAGTCATTACAAAGGACCCTTTTCATTTTGGAGGTCAAACAAGTATTTGTGATCAACCAAAGTCACTTAGGGAATCCTTATAGGGAACCCATTACTCAAAAATTGAAACGCTTGGTTAAATAATCCCTGCACTCTCTTCACTCACATTACAAGTGCAGGACACTTAATTTGTTATCCCCATTCTTCCTTCTTTGGATTTTGATGCTTGATTTAACTGTTGAACTAATACAGTGCCTTAATCTTTATATTACAGGGACATTTGGTCGTGTATATCAAGGGACCTTAGCTCCATGCCCTGGAAGTGAAACAGAGTCACAGTCACAAACATGCGAAAAGGAAGTATTAATAAAGACAATCGCAGGTAAGATACCTACTTTTACACTATTTTTGCTTAAGTAAATGGTTCAAACAATTTTCCGTTGTTTTACTGACATTAGAAATGTTTCTGAATGGCACTGAACCAAATGAATGACACATGGTTGCAGATTGATTTGACCAGAAATAATTATAAATAAATAATTATAATAATTAAAATAAGTATATGAGGAAATAGGAAAATCAAAGATCTTGACAAATAGTGAAAGAGGAAAGTTGTGTTAGAGGGAGGGTGTTTGAAAAACCCAGCAGCCCCCCTAGCAACCTTGACAATGAGGATAAAATTGGTTGAAAACAACACCCATTTTCAACAGTGTGACCACTAAGCTCTATTTGTTCACCTTTGGGGCTTGGAATCAAAATGTTTTCTATTGTTTGAAAATGTGTTATTCAATAATATTATAATTGAGAGTTAAGTTATGGCAGTCATTAATGATTTTATCAATATCCATATCATTGTTTGTAGACCATGGCTCTGAGAAGCAGAAGGAGATACTACTGAATGACAGTTGTCTCTTACAAGGTTTAAGCCACAAGAATCTTCTTCCCATCATGCATGTGGCCCTGGAAGGAATTCCCATAGTGCTCTTTCCGTTTCTAAAGCTTGGAAACCTCAAGAAGTTTCTGAAGGATGGAAGGATTGGTCCGGGAGATAAGCATCAGGTAATTCCAATAGTTCAGACTGTATCTAAACAGTAGCACATATTTGGTTCACAAACGTAGATTGTTAGTTTGTTTTTTCAATTTTAATTATTTTAACTTTAAACTGATATGTAGAGTGGTAAGGGCCGTTCAAAACTTGTCAAAAGGTACTTGCCATATGAAAGAGGCTCTCAGCCAGTGGTTGGTAATAAATATTAAGGAACAAATTTTTTTTTTATCATCGACATCATTTAATAAGAATAGTGAAAAATTTGGCCGAGAGGTTTATTTTGACACATATATTTCCTACATTTCTTCCTCAAATATTGCTGGACGGAATTGTCACACTTTTTTTGGTTGCCTCAAGTTGACAAGTCGTTGCCTTCCAATCATAAGGTCCCCAGTTCGAGTTACTCCAAGATTTTATGTCATCCAGTTACAGAGTTGTTGAAAATTGACAATTCATAATCATTGATGTTAAATATGAATCTAAGGGACTGACCTCGGTCAGCTTGCGGCTTTGATAGCCAATGAGGCTTCTTCGCGAGTTCAGGAGGATCTAAAATACATACAATACATACACTTTGGAACACTCTCCCCTCCCCCCCCCCCCTCCGACCAGATTATGGGTGTAACTTATCACATGGTCTGATTTCAATTTCAATACAGGCTGTGTCTACAAAGGATCTAGTCCACTTAGCCATCCAGGTCACACATGGTATGATGTACTTGGGAAAACGGAAGGTGGTGCACAAGGATCTTGCTACAAGGAACTGTGTGTAAGTGTTCTCCTGTTGTCATCCAGTTTGTCCTTATTTCACCTGGAGAAAGAGGTTTACTTTTTAATATTTGAGAAAAATGCAAAGTATTTTCAAATATTTCACAACTATGCATGGTGCTAGAAGATTACTTTTACTGGCAAACCTCCAACAGGACAAACGTCCACTCGACTGTTATTTTGTTGACATTACAATGCCTAGATAATGTTAATTTCTCATAGTACTGTAGCTCATAGAACCCCTTTGTACTGTACAATAGCATCCACTCTCCACATATGAAGTTGGTATTTTATGTATCAAATTTCATAATCCTAGCGCTTAAAAACAAACACCTAAAACAAACACTTAAAAACGAGTAATACATAATGAAATTATAAATCTTTATTTTCTTTTCTCAGGATTGATGAAAATTACAACTTGAAAATCACAGATAATGCTTTGTCCAGAGACATCTTTCCGAGTGATTATCATTGTCTAGGAGATAATGAAAACAGGCCAGTTAAGTGGATGGCAGTGGAGAGTCTTGTGGATAGGCAATTTACATCAGCAAGTGATGTGGTGAGTCAACATAAATTGACGGGAATGTAGTCAAAACCCAGCGATGATATTTGTATACAAATATGACAGGCGGTTTATCACCCCCCCCCCCCCTTAAAAATAAGAAAGAAGGAAAACAACACATCATTAATGGATGGATGTGCTCAATGTATTGTTTCTTCAGGAAGAACTCCCCATCATACTCCTGACACCTGCTAAAAAAATATGGATCAGTTGTGGATACATTACAACAGATGATATGAAAAACTTGAGCACTGTTGGAGTTTATATTCCTCTAGTTCAATAGAATGGGATTCTCAATACCAGCAAAGGACATAGACGAGAATCAGCAGAGAACTGTGTAGCTAAGAAAACATGATTTCCATTTTAGTCAATAGTCCAATCTGCTGAAGTGGATCATAACATGTCCATGGATTAAGCTGGAGGCATATGTCTCGTAGTCCGCTGAAAGTTAATCCACAGATCCATATGAAATATTTTCTTGCCTTAGTAAAATATCTGTTCACACTTGGTTTGATTTTTTTACTGTTTATTGTTTGTCAATTCCCACTAGTGGGCATTTGGTGTGCTTCTCTGGGAGTTAAATATCTGTTCACACTTGTTTTTTTTACTGTCATTGTTTGTCAATACAGTGGGCATTTGGTGTGCTTCTCTGGGAGTTGGTCACGTTTGGTCACACACCGTACATGGACCTAGATCCATTTGAGATGGTTAACTACTTAAGAAGTGGCTACAGAATGTCCCAACCACATAATTGTCCTGATGAGCTGTAAGTATAATGCCATGTAAACTAATTAACAGGACTCAACAAAATGTTCATAGCAGTTATACTGAGTTTAGTCTACTTTGCTAAGAATGGGCTGAAATATTTAAGTTAATCAACAGACAATACTATTAGGATAACATTATTGCACCATTGTGTTCATTATGAAAGCCTTCATAAATAACGCTTTATCAGTTTATTGGGATTATCTTGGTTGGAAATATAGTTATTAAGTACAACCAGCTGCTCTCTTTCAAGTATATCATATCAAATATATTAATTTAACTTCTTTTATTTATTAGAAAGTTCTTGTGGACTATTGCTCCTGCAAGATGCAAACATTTTCAGTCTGTAACGTTAATTGAATGGAAAGTCTTCATAGATAACACTTTATCAGTTTATTGGGATTATCATGGTTCAAAATATAGCATATCATATATATTAACTTCATTTGTTAGAAAGTTCTTGTCAACTTCTGCCTCTAAAAGCTACAAACATTTTCAGTCTGTAACATTAATTGATTGGAAAGTCTTCATTTTATTTTGCTTGCTATTTTCTCTCAACAGATTTTCTCTAATGGCCTGCTGCTGGGCTCTTATGCCGCAGGACAGACCAAAGTTCAGCCAGTTATGTGCTGCCCTCACAGACTTCCACCGTGCCCTTGGTATATACATATAAAAAATACCTTTTCAGGCTGAAAAAAATTAGCATATTCATGAGTACCATTCTTGATTATTTATACTGATAAGCAGTGTCTATTCAACTCATGTTTTTAATGTACTGTAACAGTACATCACTGCCATGTTCATAGCTGTAGTGCCATCTCTTGCAAAATGTCTGGTTTGTTCAGAAAGAATCACAAATTGGTTAGATTGAAACAATCAGAACACACAGCTTCCTTGTTGTTTATTATTAACATTTGCCAAACTGAAGAAAGGTGTTTGTAATATTTACCTTGTCATTGTTTATGTATGCCATACTTTCTCTGTCTGTGAACTGTAGTTTGTCTTGAAAGGTCTCGTACTCTCAAAATTAATTGCATTTATAAGGTGAAGAAGCTCAGTGCCAGAGACATTGCTTTGATTGGAATGTGTGATGACTTGCAATATTTATCTGTGTACGTGAAATACTCACTTAAGATAGGCTTTTGGCTGTTAATGAAGGAAAGAACCTCAACAACCAGTCCAAAAATAGAAACAGGTTGCAAAACAGACATTTATTGATATTTTTGTCAAAAAAGAATTAAAATGTCACAGAAATGGCTTTCATTCCCTTCAAAAGCAAAGTTCAACCATGCAGCAAATAAGCAAACCCCATCTTCTCTTTTAGGTTTTTTTCAATCAAAATTTTTCAATTTTCAAAGCAGATAGAAGTTTTACTGAAAAATTGGGAATACAGATTCGTTACACAGTGGTGATACTTTTGAAATATTTACTCATCAAATATGTATATTTCTTGTACGATTTCCCAAAGTACACTGATACGTGCTACTACATGCACCCTTATCTTATAATCCCTTGACATTGTAAATTTGTCCTGCCTCAGGTATCACTTTTATCCAAGTATTTATCTTTTTAATTTCTATGTGGACGATTAACCATCCAGTACCTACGTTGTACATATGATTATATGTAAGAGCAAACGGAATAACCGCCCCACCACATGGAGGATTTAAAAAACAAGGTTTACAAAATAAAAGGTTTACAAAACATAAACCTAACGCTCAGGTCGTAATGAGCACAAGGTGGTTGTCAATGTTTACGGCCCGACTCGGCCTTGAGCTGGCTAGATGTTACCTATCATACCAGCCTAACACAGTACTGAGTTGGTAAGATCCTCCAACTTAGTGTGACATCCTTCCTTAACAAATCTTTAACTGTCTTCAAGAAAAAAACTAGTTTGCCTTCTACTTAAAAAAACCTCAAACTTAATATCTTGCCAAATTTAATACGGTATCTTCCGGTTGTGACGATATTAAAGCTAACATGTCAGTAAGTATGTATACTAAGTAAATAATCTCTTCACACTGCTTCCAATTAAGTGTTGGTTTGTCTGCAGTTTTGTTTTATATCATCATTGCATTGCAGACATTGCAGTTTTGTTTTATATCATCATAACATTGCAGACATTAGCAAGTTTCCCAGCAAACTTGTGATCAATATGTAGAATTTTTTTTTTAGTAACCTCTTTTCTCCTAACCTCTTTGTATTTCAACTTACATGAATCTTTTTCTTCTTAGAAAAGCACAAAAATGCCAAACTTCAAAAAAGTATTTAACAGCCATATCCTAGGACTCATCATTTTTCTTATATTTATATGCAAAATATACAGGGTTGATACCAAATTTATGCAAGAAGCCAAAACCATTTTGTAGTTACTGAGTACTTCCTATTATTAACATGTAGATATAGACCTATATTATTGTACCTTGTTAACTCGTTTTCTTCATCAGCATCAACCACCACTTGTGTGCTTTTATAATCAAGACTGACGACTGTAATCTTCGCACAATATAACTATTTAAGTATTCCTTAAATTAGTTCTATTCTTCCAGTTTTTATAGTAACTCTGACAGATGTCCTAGTCACCTAATCCAACATACATGTCCGATGGCCCAGTTTCCCATTACTGGAAAGATTCAGTAAACTGTTTACCAAAATTGAGCAATATAAAATTATGCAGTATGGGACTGTTTTCTTGGGATGTCAGGTGTCTAAGTAAGGTCACTTCCGATGCTGTCTTTCTGGCAGAGGGGAAAGGGGGGTGGGGGGTGATTGTTAATAGAGGAATGTAACACTACCTCGGCCATAACAAAGTTGTCTGATGTATTAATTCCTATAAGAAACTGTATATATTGTAATAAAGTGTACATTTGTAATATAAACATTTCAATATGTTCAAATATGTTTATCCCTACCGTATCAAGTTTTCTGTAAGTTTTTGAAAATGTAATAAAGGCCGAGTAAGAAGTTTAACACCCAGTGTCCATCTTTTTTGTCTTAACAATTTTTGCTTATGATTGTTTGTTTTCCGCCAGACTGATTGTGGATGTCTATCTGTATGTCATCTCTATGTAGGTAGAAGTTAAGGCATAAGCCTATAAAACTTTATTCTATCCATCTCGGGGCAAATTTCTAAATCAGCTTTGTAGCTTGTCCGGTGGGCGGCTGGTTGTTTTCATCAAATTCTGGTTGATAAATTGGTATCAGCAGCCTCCATCACATTTTTATGGCAAAAGTTAAAGATAAATCAACATACCACAACCAGATGTGAACAAAATCCTGCCGTCTGCATTAGATGTGCAGATTGTTTTTTTTTGCAAAATAAAACATGCTAGTCGCCCATTTTCCAAACTTGCATGTTTATTCAACCAAGTTGCCACGAGCTACAGTAAACTAGGCTAGCTGGTTACTGTCTTCATACATGTGTGAAACCACTGCAATAGGGAAAAGGCTTTATGCCTACATGTTTCAGTAAATGTGACAAGGTTAATGCTATGTGGATTCTGCAAAGAAACATGCATTACACTAAGGGGTGTAATGTAAATGAGTAACAAAACCAACTGTACTGTATGTGTTTGGTGTGGAAAAACACTTTACAGTAAGTGACATGCACAAACAGCATTATAGAGCAAACTCTTCTGGGCCGATATCTGCTGTCAAATATAAGTAACTTTTGTTTGCCAAAATATGTACTTCATATCTTGACAAACTTTCCTAAGATACTTACCGTACTGTGTCCATTCAGATCCTGAAAAGAAAACTGATGACGAGCAGCATCCTCGTCAAAAGCATAAAGTCTCCTTACGTAAACTACATACTGAGATAATGGTAGACATCTATGAGCCACCTGAAATGGAGATAAGCTGGTGTTCTATTCATCAAATCTATCGTACACAGTACATGATTAATCTGTGTTATTTTGGCTCATTTCTCCAAACAATCCAATCTGTTGTTTGGATGGCCAAGTGGTACCACCTAAGGGCCAACCAGACAAAATCCTTAAAAGTTTGCCCAATTTCTACAACGGTATTCGTGTTTGTCATTTCTGATTGAATCAATAACAGGAACATTTCAAAGTTTCCAATCTCAACTTCCGAGAGAGGCACTTACCAGTCCCTCCTCCAACAACATGTCATAATCCCATTGTAATCACAAAAGTGCCAGGTTAGTAAAAGCACTTCAGAAATTCCATAAATTTACAAGACACATACACAAAATGAGAGGAAAATAGAAACTATCTTCACACGTTTTTGAGTGTTCAAAGACGTTACTATACTTTTTTATTAATTTACATACTGTACATAAGTCTATGCTATCTTTGTTAGTAATGATTACTACAGTACAAGCATATAATACAAGCATCTTTTTTAAACATTGCACATAGAATTTTCCTTTTACAGTATATATACTACGCTGGCCACAACAACACGTTCATCAATTTCAAACATTTACATCTTCAATGGCAAGGAGTAACAATGCTAAGAATTGTTATCAGTTTCTCACATAGAGAGGTACAGTTTTCGTTTTTTTTCTTTTCTACCAACATTCTACAAAAATATTTAATGATAAGCAAACAGCAACAGTTCATAACTCTCTCGTACACAAGGTCGTGGTTTTAAGGTACATACCATTTAATAAAAAAAAACTATGGATTTAATTAAAATAAATACTGGACTGAAGATTTCTTGAAGGTGGAAAATCTCCCTCAGGTGAGGGCGGCATTATGATCAAATTCGAAAAAACAATCTTTAATACATATTTACTTTCTTTACGCAAAAAGTAACCTTCTTTGAGTGAAGAAACATATGAGTGTTAACTAACCTTTTATCATCAAACTTTAATCATTGCAGAATCAAAACAATTGTAACTTTTATAGAACAAGGCTGAATACATTTTCTTTTCAAAAGATATTTTCGCATTTCAAATCCATCTTCTGATGACCAAACAATGTTCACACGGACAACAGTACTACCGTAGAAGGAGTACAAGCACACCACCCTTTACATTTTGTATAAGTCTTTCAGTCAGGAAATTATATACAGCATCCTAGTTTTATTGGATTTTATTTCATCATTACCAATTACTTGAGCTAGGATAACCTCTTGGACCAAGTTGTCCATTTAGGAAAAAGTATTGAATAATCAATTTAAATATATCCTGTGTTGCACTTCACTGTACAATGTGCTAATGCTTCAAAATACAATATTGTGCAATAATGTAAATTGCATTGTGCAATTCCTGGTAATACAACATGTTTGACAAAAGTTAACAACCAAAAGCCTTTTTTAGTTGACACCTTAAACAGCAGCATTGCTTCAAGTTTTTGCTGTAACTACTGCAACTGCAAAGCATTACACAATTATGAATGGTTGGATATCCAATCTGGATAATCCCAAGATGTGGATTATCTCAGATGTGGATAAGACAGGTACATTCACTTCATTTCTAGCCTTGACATCAACGATTCTGTAGATTCATCTCCTATCCTGTCCAGAAGCTTGTCTGTCTCCCTATTTGGGACTCTAGAGGGGGAAGGGGTTGCTGGGTTTATTGAACTATTTGAATATTTTGATCTATTGATTTTATATTGGTTTATTCGAATCTTTTTTTTTCTTGCAAATGCATTGCATTATTTAATCATACAGTAATTGAGAATATATCCCAGATGGAGGAGCAGAACAATAAAAGACATAAATTAATGGTTTGTTGCTTCTGATTCAGGAAAACAATTGAGCTCCTCTCTTTGACCTTTCCTTCCCGACACCAGATCTAGGTATAAGATGAGTACAACAAGAATTTTTTGTGCGTTTTTTTTCTCCACACTGTCAGTACATTGATACAAGGCACTTCATTTAACCCACCCGATCACTTCAACCTGTATTCAACAGATCAAGACCTACCTAACTTTGCAACTTGAAGCCCTCTGCCATTGTTTAAAATCAGTGTTTACCTGAAATGTAAATTACAAAGTTGACAAATGTCAAAGACTGCTTTATAATCTTGTAAAATATTGTCTCATCCAATGCCCCCCTTCTCCACAACAAAAAATGCACCTAGCCCCTCCCCCTTCAAGACACACATGGTATGCTAATTGTTTGAATTATAAAAGAATAAAACAGCCTGACATAGAATCAAGAACGAAAAAAAGCAGTTCTGATGCCATTCTTCTTCCAATGTTGTCCAATACGCAAACTAACGAGTCAGTAGTACTACACCCTACAGTTCCTTATTTACAAGCTTACTCTACTGCTCCCTCCTCTCACTGCTCCTTCCTCCCACTCCCCTCACCCTTTACCTACCTCCCATCTTCCCTATCCCACATCATGGCTGTGATACACAATGTGGTTCCAGCTGCAATAGCAATATACATCAATAGCAACGTGGTGCTTACACTAAAGTTCTCAATACTGTCTAGACAAAAACACTGTTTGCTCCATAAAATATGATTAGTCAAGGCAAAAACCAAACTTTTGATTTTTTTGACAAAGCACATACTTGGGGGAGAGGAACCAACCTTGGTTGCTGAAAGGGTAATTTCTCAAAAATTAAAAGGGTTATAGAAATCTAACCTGCACTAATAGATAGCAGTGTACTGAACAGTCTACGACAAATTAGAATTAATTTTGTACCTAATGTCATCCCTCAAGGCATTTACATGTCAGCGAATACCTTGTTGAAATATAATAACACACACCTCACACGACAACTTTTTAATGGCCGACCTGTCGTCCGACACGAAAATACTTTTCTGTCCATATGACCGAAATCAGCTTTGGAGGTTGTATGAGGTATGATGTAAACAACTAGTTGTCTACATCAAATTTGGATTGCAGTTCAATAAATACCCCCAAATAAAGTGGTATCACCCTCCATTACAATTTGGAGATACAAAAAAAGGAAGAAAAAAGTAGTGTAAGGCCTCCATATGGTCAGCCTAAAGGTGAGGTTTTTTTGGGGGGCTGTAAGCTTGTGTTCTTTTCCCCAAACCTTCACAGCTCTCCCACAGTGTACATATCAATCATGCTATGTTATTCGGTACATTTTTCAGACAGCGAAATTAGCTGATCAGACAACCAGAAAAACTCTACCAGATTTACTGCCTTTATGATATTCAAGGAATAATTTGAGGACTTATTTACACAGATGCAAGGGATTCAAAATAAATAGAAGCATCAAAACAGAACAAACTTATTGAAAGCTTTGAAAAAAAGCAGCATACAATTTTCTTTAATTTATGAAGTGTTTACTGCTTACTGAATATATAATGCCTAACCTTGCAGCTGACAGGTAATCACACATTCTTTGTAATTGGGGTATATTTGCTGCGCCAATTACATTTTAAAACAAGAGAAAAAAATAAAAAATTATACATCAACGGAAGTAGTAAAATACAATATTCCTTCCGTTTGCTAGAAATTTTATATAATGGTAACTACGGTTCCTACAAATTTCTTCAATATGGCAAACATTAAACATAAACTTCACTTCAAGTCCTGCAATTTGTACAGCTTTTACCTTTGTACATAATTTGTATACAACCCCCTCTCCCACCCAAAAAAAATAATTAAAAATTTAAGCACCTTTCTGTAAATTTCAAGTCATTCAAAAGTGTAACTTTATAAACTGCAATTGCTATTGCTTCGAGCTTAAACTCTGCAGCTCTGTGAGACCCTGTTATAGTTTGACGAAAATGCTATTTCCAACCAAATTCTGTAAAGTGGGTTTGCATCTACATGGCATCTTCTTAAATTCGTGTTTGGACGAATGAGAGAGAATCGGTAAAAATTGATGCTGTTGCTAGAAGCCATCCACAAGTTTAATGATCAAAAACGGGTCTGTTTCTCGCATTTTTACCTGTCTGTTAGACGTCAAATCATAAATTTCTCTTCGCAACTTTAACGTTTATCCCACGATTTTTGTCTGTGGTGAAGACTCGAGGAAGGAAACCCATATGTTCTTGGTTAGTTACTAAGGTTAGTTAATAAAGCGAAAAGACTTGATTTACATTGATTTAGAATTTGTGTGGCATGTAGAAGAGTATCTTCAGATAAAAGTCTACTTTAGGTTAGATTTGGCATCCATCCATGGATGCTATGACATGTAACACTCATAGCATCCATCCATGAAGGCTGTTTTAAACCTTTGTCTCAAAAAATGTCTCTACCTACCTCCCTACATCCTTTGCTTAAACTGATAGCATAATCCATTGCTTGGATATTACTGCAATCAAGTTAGCACTACCCCTTCACCTCCCAATGCCTCAACCTTATGCTCTTCAAATGGCTCATGAGGACCTAGGTGATCAAAATTTAAAAAAATTACTGTCAAATAGAATATTCTATGAAAATAAAGAACTGCTTGGTTGAAGTTGGTTCCCATGACTTTTTGAATCTTTCCACACCTACAACCATAAGAATTACATTATATGTAATAAGACTAGCTACTAAGTCCAGACCCATTAAAATACATCTATCTATGGTTGTATTAAGTACATTCATCTTTTACATCCAGATTCCTTTAAAATGATTCTACCAATCATTTTCAAAGACTAAGGACACAACCAGATGAGAAAGTAAATCAAACCATTAAAAAGATGACCAAAATGTGGGAAAGACTGAAGACAATATCTTGTCTTTCACTTTTCTGGCTAAAACCACCTTACAAAAAAAAAAAAGAACTTATCTCAGATAGTGAAAACCTGCGGCGAAATGATAATGGCACGATGTGTCTAGTTGCCATAAAAAGCAGCCACCTCTGTGACTCAGTCGATACTCATTACAAAATTCATACCAATTGGCTTGTACAGAGGTGTTATTTTATTACATGCAGAAAAAAACCCTAATTTTACATAAATTACCACTGTCAATATGTACACCACTTGTGCATACATATGGCCAAACATAGCTAACAACAACGTCCAATTGTTCTGATACTGATACTGACTGTATGCTAAGTACTTCTCAATAAAGGGTACATGTTCAGATACCTCATCATTCAAGTGAAAGTGTAATATCAAAACATGCAATTTTACAACCTTTAATTAAAGACATCAGCGAAATGTCAACTGGACAGTCTTCCTGCAACAGGTCGAATGGCAGGGGTTGGGTGGGGGAGGGGGGGAGGGAGGGGTAAGGTAGAGCCAACGGATTCCTGGAAAATAATGTCTACAATCAAGGTGATAAGGTAAAATACGTACAGGTAAGCCCTAATGGAAAATATCATTTTAGGCAGTGTATGAATTTTAAAGTTCAAGACCATTCTACAAACTATAATGCTATTTCAATGTGAACAGGACAATGGCCCACCCATGATGTTGTCAAATTGATAGAGATATGAAAGAGGAACCAAAATAATAAGTTCTTTTTTGCTGAGACCTCTCTACTTAAAAGGGTCTTTAGCCAAGCTGCTTAAATATGAGTGTCTAATGCCATAGGCTAATTGGCCTTGCAAAAATGCAAGGCACAATATAAACATCTGTTCCTTATACTTGATTTGTAATAGGCAGCGTATACATCTTCCATAATCATATAATTTTATTTTGAAGTTATATAATTACTACCACAGATGAGCAACATCTTCTGTGAACTTTACTTAAGAAATCCAGGTAAACTACACTTTAGTGTTGAAGTAAAGAAGTAATACTGCAAAAATGGCAGAATGATCACCATCTGAGCTGGCAACCAAAAAGTAACCAAATCAATTCTCTAATAACCATAATATCCTTTGGTCTTTGCCATAAGGAGACAGTTTTACACAATGCTTTCTCGGAGTCTGACTGTACTGTTGTTACCATCTTAATAATAGTTTATATTTTCGTAAATATTCTCACTTTATCTCGGGTTAATACAACTGGTTTTTGTATCGTCGTAGGGACCAGCAGGAATACATGAAGTCAGCTGAGCCAGTATTGGGTTGTCACCTGACCTCTTTTAGTAGCCCAGTCAATTATTTGATAGGGGTGCCTAAATTTCGCCACTGCCGAAAATACTTACACTGACCCCAAGTTAAATGTCTTCATCCAAGCAAGGCTAAGCATAGTTGAAAGTTGGCCTAGGCTAAACAAAAACTTGACAAAGAGCGCTATATAAATCTATTTTCCTTAGAAATTTGTTAATTACATCCACTCAAGTGACTTTTGTACGTTCTTATTGTTTGCTTAATAAGAAAGAAACGTTACCAAATCATGTACTAACCTCAGAATAGTATCCTAACACAGTTATGTGATGACAAAGGCTCGGCCTAGTCTAACTATCCAAGCCTGTGGTTCAATTAGGCTAGGCCTAAGATATTAATAAGCACTCACGAAAATAGCTATGTAAGGGTCAATAATTGAAAACCTACCTCTTTAACTTTCTGACTGTAAACTGCTTATAAATGAAGACTTTACGGTTTCAGTTTACAACGAAGTTAATGTTTTGTACTACACCAATCCTTTCGACACTGTCCACTACTCTATGCTAAGCTAGCACGTGGTTGTAAGAGGGAACCAATGTCATGCAGGTATGGCATGGCAGAAAGTTCTAAGAGAATTTGATAACGTAATCGTTGTTGACACTGCCTAACGCACACATGCGTCCTGGAATTCCGTTTAACTTTCCTGTTATTTCCCACATTATTTTAGAAATGTTCCTCAATGAGAATGTGACAATAACAGTGTAAACCTCCTCCACCATCTGGATTTTATTAAGATGCAATGGCAATTTAAACTGCTAAGAAAATAATTCTGCATCACAGATAATATGATGATTTGATTGGTATCTCCAGAAAAACACTAATCAATGTTACCAATTTGATATAGCCTAGTACCAGTGACTCTTTACTCTTCCTTCTTCTTTAAAATTTAATTTGATCACATTTCCAATATTCATGACTCTTGTTAGAAATGGATCATTCCAATGGCAGGAAACGTTAAAGACAAAATACACTAGAAAACAAAAGGAATGAATATAATTCAATCGCCAAATTAATGAGGTCAGAAGGCAAACTGGTGGGGTAGTTCATGAATATAGAAGTTGAAAAGTAATTTGGTAACACAATCAACTTGATATTGCCTACAAACCCTGACAGCAGCAGAGTTTAATGAGAAGATTTTGCCATTTTCAACAATGAGGTTGCCATGGTTATGATGTTTTTCAGCACAGGAGCCTGCAGCAATAAGCAATATATGTAAAACTAAAAGACAGATGTACTGGCCTTTTAAGTATAAGTATGTAAAAAAACAAACACAAATTATGGTCTCCCGTCAGAGAACAAACTAAAATATTTGCACAATTGAAAGAAAATAAAAGAGCATAAAATTAGAAGAACATGTACACAGGGAAACAAAATTTGAAAAAAATATTTCCAATATCACCTTCCAGATGTCTAAGAGATGACTAATTTTACCCACAAAACATTTTGCTCTAATTTTTTCACTGTCAGATTTACAGGAAATCTACTTGGTTTTTAAAGCACCATTTGCCAGAATTTATACAGCATATCCCATCTTCTAATTAACCTGTTTCCTTCCTATCATTTTAACAAATACCTCTTAAACATTAACAGCCTACAAATTTAATATTCCAATTCCTCCAGCTTTTATGCTTAATTCCAATGGTTTGAAAATTTAATTCTAATCATTTTAAACGTTTACTTCTGATCAATTTATTCATTATTTCCCAAAATATTAAGCTTTATCTACAGTTTTACTTGCCTTCCTAGTCACTTTTAATCCCTCAATTGCCATCATGTTATGTTAACATTCCCCTAAAATGTTATGTCTGATGGCATCAATACTTTATTTTACAGTAATTCCTTAGCCCAGAAAAATACACCTTTGGGAATTTTGTCACTAGACAAATACCAAACATTATTTCATACAGCAATAAGGCTGCAATCTGTTTTCCAATTGACTACCTATACGAAAATGAGTGGTGTAAATTATTTATAGCTAAATCCCTTTTTTAAACTTGCTCAGTCAACACAATCACTGTGTGCTTGAGAGGGACAATACACTCTAAAATAAAACTTTCTCAAAAATACACTTTGGCTCTCCTAGAATATAATATCAGCTACAGCATCTTTGACACAGAAAGGATTAATCCTTTCATCTCCAATTAGTACAAACTTATGACAATCTCATTGTGGCTCTAGGACAGGGGTTGGCACTAAATGCATCTTGCAAACCACATGAAAGGGCGGGGGAAAAAATCTGTACCTATTCCTGTGAACTGAATATCTTGCATTATATTGTCAAATAAAATATTGGAAACTTATACAGGCAAATTCTTGATTTGTTTGCATTGACAAAAATCCTAACCAAAGAAGGCCATATGCCTCTATGCAAATTCAAGGTTCCGTGGGCTGGGTTTTCAAAACCTCGCACTTTGCCCACACCTGTGCTGTAGGATATATGACTCACAAGTGATCCCAAAAAGTGGTGATGTTAGCTATAAAGTAGCCTTTCATGAGCACTTTCCTCTTCCAGTCAGATTCGGTCAATTTAAAAACTTCAGAGTTCTGTAAGAATTTTTTGGAAACTTTTGCACTTCCCACAAAATGTGCAACTAGTTGGTTCATTGACCCCGAGAGTAGTAACAGCGATAACAACTACTTCAGCCAGAAATTTACTATATGAAAAGTAGGCCAGGCTTCTTCACACCTTCTTTGAAAGCATGGTAGGTCCAAGATAATTGTTTTCCAAGCAATAGACTTTCTCCATAAAGTTAGGTAGCAGGATGTGTGCAACAAGATGTTACCTGTTGTTCATAGGGAACTTGTCTTGTAGAACACAATATAAATAACCTGGTCTGTAATATATTTCAAATTAAAATCTATCTGCTTGATACTAGCTGAATACAAACTCACTGAGTCCTATGGTTTGTAATTTCACAGAAATTGCTTTGTATTGCAATTTCATAGAAATTTGTTTGTATTGCAATTGTAACACCAGGTCTGGGGTAACATACAGACTACTCCTTAAATTGATTGTCTCAATATTAAAAGAATACAAACCAACTAGCTTGTTCAAAATGCTTTTAGGCTCTGTGATATCCATAGTCACACTGGGGGGTACCCTTCAGACTTCAAATCTCATCTTCACTATTTCAACATGGATTTCCTAGTAACCATAGCAATAATTCAAATCTGCAAACTGGAACTGACCTCTCTAACAGAAAAAAATGAACTATTTAGAAAGTTTAAAACTAATTTCTCACGTCCGATAAAATTCAGGTTTCTGGTTTCACCATGAATCGACAGACCTGTTAGCATACAGTCTTCTAGTTTTGCGGTTTCTATAAGAAGCCAATGCATAGTTGGTTCAGAACAGGACAGAGCCAGACAGCAATATGAATCATTTTTACAATAAACATTGCTCTTCCTTCAGAGAGTGCAATTTATCCACAAATGCTAAATGTTGTGAATTTTCCAAAAAAGAAGTTAATGCTTATAAACAGACATTGATGTATGACATGAAATACCCTTTGCATCCCTTTTTTTAAAGCAGTTTAGCATCATGGACTAGACAGAATTACTGGATGAGCTGCTGAACTGGAAGTGTGAGGGACTGGATAGCATTGAGTTGTTGACGTTGTTGCTCTCTGTAGTTGCACGTTGTTGAAGGGGACTCGAGTCATCTGAACTGATGCTTGATATACTGAAGTGAAAAAAAAGAAAAAAAATAGCCAAGAATTATTATTCCTTGGGTTTGCATTTGCTGGTTTATTTTCTTGAAGAAATAATATCTTGTAAACTTGTTATTGTAAAGGGATATTCCAGCGGCAGTCAATTTATCAGAGAATTTCTTTTTCATAATGTTGTTTGAACACCCCAGCTCAATATCAAATTTGAGGGCAGATACTGATTCTATGTCTATTCATGTTTACAAGTACATTTCAAAAGATTTTGACTCTTGTTTCTCATCTTAAAGGATATGACATTGTGAAAGTCAACTTGATTATAAAAAAAATGAAAGTCTCCATGCAAGGTATTTTGGGAGATGGGAAGAGTTGATGAGACTCACCTTGCGGTGCTGCTTGGGTGGCTAGGTGAGGATAAAAAGATTCGCTTGGATGGGGTAGTGTCCATCTCGTGGTCTCCAGCTAAATGAAAACAGAAATAACAGATGACATGTATAAAACATAATATTTATCGTCCTCTTGAAGAGTTACACTAATATGACATCTTGACAAAAACGTATCACATTGTCGAGATATTGTGTTATACTCTCTACAAATCCTTAACCCTTTAGAAGCACCATGTTAAAATGATATTACAAACGTTACGTGAAACATGAATGTAAATTGAAGAATGGATTATTCAGTAAGGCCACAAAAAATAAAAACAAAAAATTATGTTTTTCATTATTTGCTGTAATCATGAAATGTCACAAAACATTAAATGTGAATCACCCAGATTAACGATATACTTATTTTGTCATGTTATTTTTAAAATGTTACAACTTACCTTTTCTTTTGACACCCATCCCTAGATTACTGGGCCTCAGGACGGGACTCATGCTTCGTCTGGTGACCGTACTTCTGGTAGGGCTGGGTATGGGACTCGGGCTCATGGAATTATTACGATAAATTTGTGTGGAAGGTGAAAAACATTGCTGCAAGAGGAGACGTGTCAAAAGTAGAATTAAGGATCGATTTTCAAGAATATAAAAATCCCGCTTAGAATTCAGGTCACTGGCTTGACCAGCCACAATTGAGTTCAGTTATCCGAGCAAAAAGTAAAACATGTTGGAAGCTTTCTGCTTTGCTTTTGGGAAGTGACTGACAGTGATATGATGGAACGTCGGCCAAAGGTTTAGAATCTCATCCAATTACTTTAAAGTTATTAATGACATGCTCATTAACGTATCACTTACTGGAAAAATCAAAAATTGATATTTCAAGATTCCATCTTTCTTTTCTATTTGATCCTAAACTTTGATCAATAGGACAGGGAAACCCTTACCCTTTGTGACCATAAAGGAACTTTTAACCTCAAAGCCATATACAGCAGTAAAATTATTGAGTCACCGTAAGAAACTCACTTTGGTATTAAAACCTAACACTTCAAACTGTAAGAGTAATATATTATTTATCCTGAGTGGTTGATTGGTTTGAAAAGCACCAACATTCTTTAGTTCCATGAAAGTCATCATATGAGAAACTACTGAGGGAAAAATGATGACCAGTATCTAACCTCATGTAACTCAGGTCTTACCTTGCCAGTTGCTCTGGTAAGGGGAGGGGTGGTGGGTATGAAAACTCAGGTCTTACCTTGCCAGTTGCTCTGGTAAGGGGAGGGGTGGTGGGTATGAAAACTCAGGTCTTACCTTGCCAGTTGCTCTGGTAGGGGATGGAAATGAAGACAAGGGGAAGCTAACCTCATATAACTCAGGTCTTACCTTGCCAGTTGCTCTGGTAGGGGATGGGGATGAAACAAGGGGAAGCTAACCTCATGTAACTCAGGTCTTACCTTGCCAGTTGCTCTGGTAGGGGATAGGGATGAAACAAGGGGAAGCTAACCTCAAGTAACTCAGGTCTTACCTTGCCAGTTGCTCTGGTAGGGGATAGGGATGAAACAAGGGGAAGCTAACCTCATGTAACTCAGGTCTTACCTTGCCAGTTGCTCTGGTAGGGGATGGGGATGAAACAAGGGGAAGCTAACCTCATGTAACTCAGGTCTTACCTTGCCAGTTGCTCTGGTAGGGGATAGGGATGAAACAAGGGGAAGCTAACCTCAAGTAACTCAGGTCTTACCTTGCCAGTTGCTCTGGTAGGGGATGGGGATGAAGACAAGGGGAAGCTAACCTCAGATAACTCAGGTCTTACCTTGCCAGTTGCTCTGGTAGGGGATGGGGATGAAGACAAGGGGAAGGCTGGCGGCATTATACTCAGCGGATCAGAAAACCGTGGTTTATTCCCCTGAGAAGTTCTCAACGTTTTGATACTGGCATCCTGGAGGGAAGAAAAATGAGGAAATGTTGTTAGTAGGCACTAAATATTGAAAGACATGACTGAGGGAGGGAGGGATGGGGTAGTTAGGGAGCTTAGGAAAGAGTTCATTAGATAATCAAACAGAAATGTACCCAAAGAAGTATACAACAAGGTCAACAAGTAAACACAAATGGAAGCAATGTTCAGTAAACAAAGGCAGTATCCAAACAAGTAAACAGAGAGGTAAACAAAAAATAAACAGATGTAAACAACAAGTAAACAGAGGGGTAAACAATGGGGTGAAGAAGGATGTA
The DNA here is from genome assembly GCF_037975245.1 of Apostichopus japonicus. NCBI lineage: Eukaryota > Metazoa > Echinodermata > Holothuroidea > Aspidochirotida > Stichopodidae > Apostichopus > Apostichopus japonicus. Next base: position 5,638,620 of record NC_092570.1, on the reverse strand, counting down.
AACGAAGAAGAAGACATTACCAAGTGCATGTCATCCCATGACTGGCTCATTTGAAATGCAGACTGAATCCCCCTGTGGGAAAAAGAAAGAAGCAACTGATATGAAATTATTCCATTTTCAAATCCAGTCTTTGAAACTTTAAACACCATTGCTCCCAACCATAGAACTACTCCCATGAGGTCCCTACAGACACATTTACATAATTTAAAAAAAAAAACGATTAAAATCATGACAAGTTTGTCATAGTGACATTGAACATTGCTTAACTAATAGTTTTAACAACAGCAAATAACCAACTACAAATTTATAGTATTTGTAAACAAATACATTGAACCCTGGACTGGTGTTTCCAGAATTGTAATAACCAACCGGTTGTTTGGCAAGCACTGGATCTTAGCTGTTAACTAGCTAGAGATGATTCTGTCGACTGAGTTTTTCTTTACTTTGGTACAGAACTGTATTCTCACAAAATTACAGGCATGAAACATTCCCAGCAGGCTACAGTACGTATAACGCACAGCTCTTAAATATCACAGCGTTAATCAAGAGAAATATTATGATGCAATTTCTTGAGGGTTCACATACCTAACAAAACTACCACTTACGCATAACACAAAGAAACAGTATAAATACAGTCCAACAAAAGTGGAGGACTTAAATATTTTAACACCTGTAAGGTTCACACATGAAAGAGTATGTCAGTTGTTCTCACCATTAAACAATTTTAGAGTGATTGTGGGTGGGGGGGGACTTTAAACTTTCATATCATACATGTCCCCCCCCTTCAGCCAATTTTATATCTAAATCTAGACAATTTAAATATTTTATAATCTTGCAACAATTGGTCATAACTCTGTATTAGTATCTTACTTGTCATAATTGCTTATTATTTGTATCTACACAATGATCAGGTCTTCAAATTCAGACATTTTTACTGACTTCAAATCCAGTCTTTGAAACTTTGAACACCATTGTTCCCCACCCATAGAACTACTCCCATGAGGTCCCTACAGCAGATATGCCAGTAGATATTGCCATTTGCCAGGAGAAGAAAAAAATTGCACTGCGGTTTTTCTGTGTACATGATTTTAAGAAAAATTGATACAAAGGCATTTTTTTAACAAGTGGCTAAAAAAAATTGTGAAATGATTGGCCGGCATATATGGAAACAAATGTATTCTCTCTCACCTTTCGCCTTCTGTCTCTCTGCTGACAATGTCCATACTCTCTTCATGTCTTATCTGATTAACCCGTAATGAAGTCCCTTTTGAGCTGCTCGGCTGCAACGACAAAAACGATTGACAATTGAGACAACTACTAAAGCCTCTGAAGAAGATCCTGCTAGGATTGAAACATCAGGCCAACTTACTTTTACACATTCTATTACACAGACTCTCTAGTGGATAAGAAGTTTGCTAACAGTTTTATTTTATTTTAACTACTAAAGAAGAGTGACTTTTTTAATTAAGGCAGCAATGCAACTGCAATCTTTTATTACTCATCCTTTTTCATTCAAAAGAAGTGTCCAGGGAAAATGTTTAATTTTTTATATTATAAATGAAAGAAGAACATATGTACTTGGCATATTTGGTGAAATCTACATGCAATTCCTACGTTGCATACATCGGATATTGATAGTTAAAAATTGTGACATTTTGTACTATTGGTGAACTTGAAGCAAACAAGGTGTGATGACGTCATAATTGGACACTGACAGCAAATGTTTTGTTTTTCGTTAAGTTTGATCTAACTGCAATTGTTTTAGTTGACATTGGAGAGTAGAGGGTGAGGGTTCAAACTTTGCTTTAGGTTAATGTGAAGTTATAAATACCCCAGTGACTGTAGTGTATTCACATGTTGTTAATTAATGCATCCGAAATTTAAAGACAAAAATACCAGGCTTACATTTTTTTCTACTGGAATATCCCTTTAACAATTACTTGGAGAGGGTTCCAGTCACAAACTACACAACATTTACATACTGTGTAACAGCTGATAACAATACAGTTGCATTTCATGCAGCCCACAAAGCAAATTTTGTCCATAGAATATAGAATAATTTTTTGCTCTGTAGGGGGTTTACATAATTTCCAGTCAATTTTTCTGTTTTTAATTTGCTTGCATCTATGAGGTTTCCTTTGATTTAACAAAGATATTATTAACACCCTACAGTAAACCCAAGTGCAATCTTTGTGCCTATGACACACATACAAAAGTACTTAGGGTAGGACTTCAATGGTATTGTTACTGGCATCTCGTTATGTTTCTACCAAAAAATTCCCCTTTGCGTAACATGAGAGAATGAGAAAGAAAAATGTAAAAAGGAGATAGAGAGAGTGAAAAAAAGCAAGTTCTCTGCTTGCTACCTTTTTTCCCTCTATTTACTAAATATAGAATGTTATGATCAAATTTTTTGGTCCCAACCTCATGCAGCCAATCATGACACTTATCATACGTAGATCATGGTTTAACATAACTCAAGGTGACCTGTCATAGCGCCAACATGCTCCAATCCCTTACTGAAAAACCAACGGTAAAGTGTTGCCATAACCAAGAGGTTCAAGACACTGCCTTTTGCGACTTCCCCCAGCACATATATATCCCAAACCTGGGATGAAAACCATCGGATGAAAATCCATGAAAAACTTTGCGTAGCTTAACTTTGGAAGGGAAGATTCGGAAGGAAGTGGGGGGGGGGGGAGGTGCCCATTGAGTGAAGGGGCAGTGCTAAAACATTGTAATGGTGTTGTTTAGGTAGATAGGAAATAGCATATGTCCAGTGGGAGACAATGTAAGAGAGGAGCGAAGTACATATCCCACACCTTACCAATGGTCCATAGATCAGTGCCATGTTAAGAGGTCATTGGATATTTTCCTCCTTAAAAAGTTTGAGTATCCCATCTATGTTCTTATTTATTCGCAAATAACATAATCAAGTTATGAAAGTTGTCTACTTTACAAGATAAAAAACCACCCCTTGGTAATAATATGGTTTCATATTGTTTTCATATTGGTTATATTGTTTCATATTGGTTTCATATTGGGAAGAAAGCATGAAGATTTCCAGATGGATATCAAGTTTTTACAATGTCTCTGGCAACAATGACTACTAAATTTATTGCTTTCATAATGTATCTGGCAACAATGCCTTCTGAATATATTGCTTTAACAATGTATCTGGCAACAATGACTTCTGAATGTTTTGCTTTAAGAATATATCTGGCAACAATGACTTCTGAATGTATTCCTTTAAAAATGCATCTGGCAACAATGACTTCTGAATGTATTGCTTTAATAATGTATCTGGCAACAATGACTTCTAATTCATGGATTGCTTTAACAATTTATCTGGCAACAATGACTGCTGAATGTATTGCTTTAACAATGTATCTGAACAATGACTTTTAAATGTATTACTCTAACAATGTATCTGGCAACAATAACTTCTAAATTTATTGCTTTAATAATGTATCTGGCAACAATGACTTCTGAATGTATCGCTTTCATAATGTATCTGCCAACAATGACTTCTGAATGTATTGCTTTAACAATATATCTGGCAACAATGACTTCTAAATGTATTGCTTCAACAATGTATCTGGCAACAATGATTTCTGAATGTATCGCTTTAACAAACATTATATTGTAACAATCATGTTATGTATTGTACCAGATTAACAATAATGTATCGCTTAAACAATCATTATCGAGGATAAGTTTGTGAATACCATTAAAACTTTCCACTATGATCAACTTACTGGTTTTGGGCTTCCAATAATGTGTGTGCTGAACCTCCTTACCCTGGGCCGGTCGTTTATCGGTTGAAATACTGGAGATTCATCGCTGCAGGAAAGAACAATGAAATGAAAATGTAGATCAGACGATTAATTAATTCATAAAACCATTATTATTCATCATTGAAATCTCAATGAAACTGCTCTATGTTATATAGTGTAAGCACACCTTAATGGATAAGAGGTCTTCTTGGAAAAGCCAACAGCACAATTTTGACATTTGTTGTCTATTAAAATAATATCAAATATATATGTTTAGACCATATGTTATGTAAGATAAGATATGGTAGATATCTACAGTTTTCACATATAAGTTGCCCAATGCAATGATATTCCAGTGAAAAGTTTATGGTAGCATCAACCTTTCATTACAATACATTACATTATAATATTGCAAGTTTCTCTTAATAAAATCTGGCAAGGTTCAGAGCGCCGTGGTCTGCATTTTTCTCTGCAAAAATTCTTACTGCCTCAAAAGCATACATTTGATAATGGAGATTGAATTTGATGGCCTTTTTTCACAAAAACTGTCACACGACATTTATCCCAACAGCATCACCGAAACATATTTCTATACCTATTAAAATTCAACTTGTTTTAGTACTTTCCATCAGTGCTAACACCACAAATGCACCATGAACTACAGTACCTGTAGGTTTATGGATAAAAATATGACAATATTTAGTGTGTTTCTGTTAAAAAAAAAATAGCCAAAAAATGTCAAGATGAAACCTAATACCTGCTATTATTATAAGTTAATTTCATACCATGTCTGAAAATCGTTTCATGTGCCCTCCCTGAGTATTTCATTCAACGTAAGCCACCCGAAAACAAATTTTTTTTTCCGAAGGACTGCTTTCAGTTCCTCTTTCCTTATTAGCAGGGCAGATTAAAGGGGGGGGAGGGAGGAATGGCAAGGGGGGGGGGAGTGAGAGGAAGGGAAGGGAATGTTCAATTTAAAACTGAAACAGAAAGGAATAGTTAAGTTACTGCAATCAGTATTGCCCCAAAAACACTAGACAGTCATATGATAGTTGAAACTTCTAAGTATTTTTAGAAACACTAACATCATTTTTCTTCACTGAAAGCTCTTATGGACTCGTACGTCCAATTCAACACGTCTCAGTGTGACTAGGAATAATTAGGCAGGTCTGAATCTCAAAAAAAAAAAAAAAAAAAAAAAGTAAAAAGTTTGGAAAAATTTGATGACCAGTGCTTAAAATGAAATTATGAAAGCAGTACTGGTTTCCATAAAGATCCAATACGTGAACAACTAATAAAAACATTAACATACCCCATATTTGGTCCGTTGAACATGGGAGCACTGTTAGACCTTCGTAGATTCGAGGTCTCCTTAATCCCGCTCTGAAGGCTATCTCCATCAGCAGACACCTCTGGCCTTTCAATCTCCATTCTGGTCACTTCCTCTGGACTCTCTGAGCCACTTGAATTCCTGCAAAGTTGTCTGTCAGCAGCCATTTTGAGACTTGAATGATTTCTTAAATTGAAGTTTTGTCTCTTCAAAGGTGTGCTGAGACAAGCCTTACAAAAGCTTTTCCGATACTTTAACAGGTAGCTTGGGATTTTTTTTATCGAGTCAGATGTGCGGTGACTTTGATAGGGGGAATCAGTACCTAACGATGGATATCAGAACCCAACCCTTTAATGGGGGAGCTTCTCATTTCAATGACATTTAGTCAACCTATGACTAAGCATGGTCTTACAGGGATAAATTAGGAGCAGTACACGTAAAAATCAACTTATAAACCTATTGCAAAATTGTTTCAAGCTTACTATCTTCAGCTTTTTCTTCTTTCTTTCAGTGTTTCATGACATACCATACCCAAAAAGTCAAAAGGTAAAAACCTGCAAAGAGATGGAAAAATCAAAATTATAAGTCAATTTATACATAGATTCCAAATTTAAAGTAAGGTGACCACATGTTCCCGATTTCCAGGGGACAGTCCCCGGCTTACATGTACCATTGCCTGGATTAAAAGTGTCTCCAGGAAATGTCCCCCGATTTTATGTGCTGTCATGGGAATTTCTTCAAATCTGAAAACATGCAGACTGTTCGTAGTAGCTATAGACAGCTCGAACCTACAGAAGCTGTGATTGTTTATAACCACAAAATTAAGTTCATACATGTCTCACAGATAAAAGCAACCCAAATCAATGAAAAACTTCATCTAGCCTGAAATTCACATGAAAATCATCATATTGTACTAAATGGTGAATAATGAGACTTCCATTAACCTTTGTACTTTTCTTTGCATTAGATATTTACCCCAAACAAAATACTTGTTTCTGGATAAGGTGTTTCAAACTTGGGCACATCCTTGAAACAATCAGATATTCTCAAAATGCCACCCTTCCTTTAAATGTACAGAGTACGGTGGGTGTAATATCATAGTGAAAGATGGGGGGGTCAACATACTTATCATGTCTACAGGTTTCCGGGCAAAAATATGGTCACCTTAAAGGATTTACTGTACCCAACCATCATTATTAGTCTAGATGTGATAGAGACAATTTTCAGGAACAACTTCCCCAATCTGCTACAAAATATCTTCCATTTGGGAGGTTGTCACAGATGTTCCTTCACACACAAGACTGAAGACTTGATCAAGTCTAAATATGACATCATGTGCATTCATTTATAATAATCAGCTGGCGGTACCGCACATTGAAAATTTAACTGTTGTTTACAACCACGGTCCAGTCCTTATAATAATCACTTATGTGTGACTAAAGTGTGTATATTTAAGCATGTTGTTGTCAAAAGGCATCATTAAAATAATAAGCAGTACCAGTTAATGTCAATTTATGAACAACTGCAATCTTCATTTCAAGATAAGCATACAAGTCACATCTGAGCCTGGGTGTTTTGGAAACAAAAGTGTTACAGGGTAAGTCTTAAAACATTAAAAATTGAACACAACCACGTCCTTTAAAACATGAAGGCACTTTACTGTACATGAAAATTAGCTGCTCTCAGCATGGTTTGTAATCTGTATCATGTTTATGTCGTTGTAAAAAAAAACTTCCTTTACATAACATTTATTAATCACTACACCGAACAGTAGCATGGTGGGCTCATAATTGACGCACTTAAGGATTTGATTAATGATATCTATCAAGGAAAAATCCAAATCACTCGACTGTATGTTTTTTTCATATGTGTAGTTCCTCGGAAATGTTATGATCTCAAAATATTTAAGGTTCTGTTCTTATGCACCGTACAATTGAGCAGAATTTGACCACAAAATGTCTGCCGTGTCAAGTTCTTTCATACCCCTAAATTGACACATTCGTTGTAAAGCTAACTGTGGTGTAGGCCTTAGTATACATCCATTGACTTTAGATGCTGTTTGCTATGCTCTGAGCCTCTAAGCTCAGACTGGTCAGGTTCCAGAGAGCAGTGTTATCATATTGAGGCAATGTCGGTTATTTTTAGGGAGTAAGATTTCCAAATGACCAAAAAATGTGCAAAACTGGTGGGAGGGTGATAAAAGCTTAAAAAATACCACAATTTGGTCAGCAAATAGCTGAAATGGATTCAAACTCATGAAATATGTCATTCTGCTTGACTGCAAAAAGTTTAGGTGGCCTGCTGTATCGTTGCTAGTAATAATTGAAGGTGCGTCAATTACGGGGGTGCGTCAATTATGAAGCCTTTACTATACTGAGTCTAACACAGAAAACGTTGAATCAGTTCCTCAGAAGCAACACAAAGCCCAACAGAAAAGGATCAAACTTCTGCGGCTAAAAGTAACATGTTTACTATCCATTTGGAATTTGTTAAAGGACAAAAGGTGATGAATGGGGAAACATGTATGTAAGTTAAAAGAAAATTATTTCAATTAATCATTTGAAGAGCACTTCAGAGATTTTGCACATTTAAAACCTGAATTTCTTGAAAACTGGAAAAGATGTAAACATTACAATTTTTCCCATCTCTTTTTTTTAATGTTCGCAAACTGAATAAATTGAAGAAAGAACACCATGCTTATTCAACCAACAATCGGGTAAATAGCTACAATTTCTGTAACTTCTTGTTAAATTACTTCTATCAAAAAGTTCTAAGCCTATGATACTAGACTACTTAGTTCAACCAGCAATCATTAGGCATGCAAGTAAGCCTAGAACTTAGAAGGCTAGTGGTAGCCTTGTTGTAGCCTAGGGTTACTTGAGTGTTACTGTTAGTGCTAATCGTAACATTGGCCTCGGCCCGTCATTACTGGGAACAATAACATACTTTTGTCCATGACAGCTCAACTTAGGCCAATACAACCTATCGTAACATGTTGCAATGAACACTTACATTCTCCCACAGCTTGGAGTGTAGTTTTTTGAAACTACTACATTATTGTAGACTTCTATTTTAAAAGAAACACAAAACTTCGTCACGCGCTAAGATAAAACGGTTTATTTGAGTCTCCTATATTTTCGCCCACTAGAACACTGTTATGTTCGATGGTTTCCTTTGGTGAAAGCCAATCTGCCTCACTCTCGTTAGTCGAAGGCAATCGTACACTACCACATCATTGACTTTCTCTGTTTAAGTTCAGCCCAGAATTGGATGTGAATGTATTGCTAGTAAAAAAAATTCAGCTGCAGTGTGACGGCAAATGTTTGTGAGGTTAAACCATTTCAGGCGTTCACCATCAATGGCGCGAAATTGGGTGTGGCCGGCAAGGGGAAACTTAAAGGGAATGGCCAACACCTCCATTGTCATGCATTTTGTTTACAGTCAGTCGAATGAAAAATAGACCACCACCTGGCGCAGGACGCCTTCAGATATGGATCTAAGGTATGTGGGGGGGGGGGGGGGGTGGGGCAGTGGCGTAGCCATGATTATTTCAGTGGGGGGGGGGGCGCTGGGTGGCTTGACCATTTCATGGGAGGGCGTCTTGTTACTATCTAAGCGGAGCGCCACCATGGGTTGGCGCGCAGCGTAACGGAATTTTTAGCTAAAAAGGCCTCCTAGATCGTCGGAAATGACACTTCCCAAGTCTTGTAAGCAGGGGCGCCCCTGCTTACAAGACTTGGGAAGTGTCTTTTCCGCACGTCAATCCGATTTCAAACGTGGGGGGGGGGGGGGCGTAATCTGTTCGAGTATTCCGGCCGCAAGTACTATCTAAGCGGAGCGCCACCATCGGTTGGCTCGCAGCGTACCAAGAAAATTTCAGATTTCAATATCTGCCAGATCGCTGGAGATGGCACTTGCCAGGCTGGATAGCAGCCATCTAGTTGCGTGATTTCGGGAGAAAATTACAAATTCGTCACTCAGGAAATCTGCAATAAAGTTCATGCGACCTTAATTTTTGGTGGATTATTTCTGTTATCAGTGATTCCAATTGACATCAACATTAAAACCCAGTGCAAGTTGACAAATGATGCGGCGAACTGGAAACCCCAGCCCCATTTTGCCCAATGTTTCAGGATAGAATACCCCTCATTTGTTCAAACCCATCGCAACTAACAATCTGTGAATACATTTACTTCGAAATGGGCACAATATATTGCACCAAGTCGATCAAGTATGACCCCAGGGCCTCAGATATAGGCCTATAGGAACGATGCCCCAAAATGTCCCCGGACATACTATAAGCGAAGGAAGCTATCCGCCGCGACTGCATGTGAGTTTCTCGACTTGCCGTCCTAAGAGTCATACCACAAAATTGTGAGTTTGACACCGGCATTGACATTTTTCGACAAATCTGCAAATTGCGCGTGGAAAATAAGGAAAGATTGACTGGGCTTTCAGCCAAGTAACATACTGAATGACCGAACTATATGTCAAACTGACATGATCAAAGATTGCGTCTGAGACATTATTAGGGTGATAGACTGATTCTCAGCGATTGTATTGTCTCCTTTCTTGAAAATTTGTATTTTTAGCGGTTTTAATAGCATCAGGGTATACGTCCCAGAAGTGAAAACCCGGCCTACCGCTATGTCACGTCCGTTTTTCAGCAACTATAGCCTACTGCCGGACCGCGGTCGAAGGGTCGTTCATGAGTGGTCATCATGGTGATTCGAAACCATTCAGATCAATGATATATTTTTCGCACATGTAATTTTTTTACGACACCCAAAATCCCAATCATGGGGGGCGACAAGCTTTCATGGGGGCTGTCGCCCCCACGCCCCCCCCCCCTTGGCTACGCCACTGGGGTGGGGAGGAGGATAGGAAGGGGAGGGGTGGAGGAGTTGGCACTTCCCTTCCCAACATCACACAAAAATTCAAGAGTAATTATTAGTACTACACTGCGTTTAGTCCCAATTATAAACCTAATGTATCGTCTAAATATTCCTTAGAATGCAGACAAGAGTCAAGCCCCATTTTCCTAGTAGGAGAGAACCTCCAGATCCCCTTCACTAGAAGTCTGCTTTAGCGACCACAGGGCCACATCCTTCTTTACAAACCCCTTGATAAGCCTCTAGCCCTTCCAACATAGAAGCTGAACCCCCACCCATACCCTCATCTTGGACATTTAACCGTTCCGTCCCTAAAGTTTCTTTATAACTACATCATTTTCGTGGCCCCCAATTAACTTTGAGTTTGGCTAAATTTGAGTAACACATAATAACATTTTTGCTGGATAGTTACTGTCCATTGGAGTTAGAATTCACGCCCGACTTCTGATCCGGAAAGCCCTATTTGACAGTCCATGAGGCTATTTGATTGATGTCATTTGTACATGGACAGCTGAAACTATTTTTGGTGGGCCTGACGACAGAGTAAAGAAGGGGCTCCTTTGGACATCTAGATGGATTTAGCCATTGAATTTATGGAGTACATGGACCTAAGGGGGGGGGGGTGTATAATATCAATAATAGCCACTTCGCCAGCAGAAGAGTGATCAATTTTGGTCGGTACTAGTCGTCCAACCCCATGCCACTGAACTTAAAACCCAGGTCCAAGCGGCCGCGCCGGCCAGTAGCTGCTGAAACGCTTAATTATTTCGGCGTCCTCTGTCGAATATAAACTTGCCCCAAAATTACATTTCTGTGATACAGTAGTATCTTGGAAGACTAGGATTCGAGAATCAACCCACCTAGTCTTCTATCTGTACACACGATGATGCCTCATAAAAGTTAGCTAGTTCCTAGTTAGATTTTCTGCTAAAATGGCCATTGCTCTTGAAACGACCTCCCGAAAAATCTTTTTCACGTTAGACGGCTGTGTTATACAGACGTCAATGCTGGAAAGTTGGATTTATCTTATAGGGAAAGACGTCAGAACGGAAATAAGAGCCGGTGACGCGAAGCGGAAGTAATACATACTGTAATACATACAGTGGCCTATAGTATTTACTTTATTTACATTTATGTTTAATACATTTGATATATGACACAAGAAATAAATCAAAATTGGGTTCATATTTGAGATGTTTTCATTTTGAAATAAAACTGTTAGCAAACTGCTTATCCACTAGAGAGCCTGTGTAATAGAATGTGTAAAAGTAAGTTGGCCTGACGTTTCGATCCTAGCAGGATCTTCTTCAGAGGCTAAATGACAAGTTACAGTAACAGAGGGGACAAAAACACGCACAGAATACAGACAGGTTAATGAGCACGGTGAACACAATGAGATGGATGAAAGGGGATTATAAGTAGAAAGCAACAGGAGAAGAGGAGAGGAAGGAGATAAACTGTGGAGGGACAAAGAGAGGATTAAAGGCACAGGGTAAGGAATAAACTGGAGAGGGACAAAGACAGAAAGGTGTGAAGAAAAATGGAGGGGAAGAGAGCTGTGAGAGGAAGAGTGAAAGGGGGGAGGGAGAAAGGGGAGAAGGAGTAGGGAACAGAGGAAGGTTAGTCATGTCCTTCCTGAATGTTCAGCCCATGAGGTTGAATGGTACGAAGGCGTTGCATCCAGAGCCTCTCTCTGCTGATACGTACTAGGTCAGGACGGCTACCTAAGGATTCAATCCCCTGTAGGGACATGTCGTTAATGGTATGGTTGGGAAGGTTAAAATGTTCTCCAACTGGGGTCTCAGTCTTCATGGTGTTGACTGTGGATCTGTGACCATAGAATCGCTTCTTGAGGGTGGTTTTGGTTTCGCCAACATACTGGATGCCGCAAACTCTACAAGAGATCAGATAGATGACATTGGTGGTAGTGCAAGTGATGTGACCCTTAGTCTTGTGTGTGAGTTGCATGCTGTGGCTGGTGATGGAATTGGATTCAACAATGTGGTGGCTGCAGACGATGCATCTCGAAGTACGATCACATTTGAAGGTACCATGCTGAATGGGTGTGGGGTTAGAAGTTAGAGGTGGAACAGCAGCACGTACAAGAAGGTCTCGTAGGTTGCGTGGTCGTCTGTAGGCGATGATGGGTTTTTCAGGGACGGCTCGTTGGAGTCTATCTGAAGTGAGGAGAATGTTGTGGTTGTTAGAGGTGATTTTCTGAAGGGGAGGAAGATTAGGGTGGAAAGTAACAACGAGGGGCAGCTTGTTGTCGCAATCTCGTCCCTTTTTGTCCTTCACTGCCAAAGTAGATGATCTGGAAAGGGAGCGGACTCTCTGAATGGCTTCACGCACCCTTCTGGCACTATGGCCCCTGGCAATAAGGTGTTTTTCCAAAGCATCTGTATGGCGAATGAAAGAGGAATTGTTAGAGCAAATGCGACGAAGACGAAGTGCTTGACTGTAGGCAATTCCAGACTTGCAGTGACGGGGATGGCAGCTTGAAGAATGGAGATACTGGTGTGTGTCTGTGGGCTTGGTGTATAAGTCTGTAGAGAGAGAACCGTGTTCCTTGCGAACAGTCACATCGAGAAAGTTAACCTGTTGGTGAGAGTAATCAGAGGTGAATTTGATGGTGCTGTGGAAAGAATTGATGTGATTGATGAAGGTGAGCAGGCTATCCTCATCACTGGTCCAAATGAAGAAGATGTCATCAATGTAGCGCCACCAGATAAGGGGACGGCAGGGAGCCGTACTGAGCATGCGTTCTTCAAGGCTAGACATAAACAGGCATGCATAGGAAGGAGCCATCCTGGTTCCCATGGCTGTCCCGTGTCTTTGAAGGTAATGCTTGTCCATGAACGTGAAGTTGTTTTTGGTGAGAACCTGTTGCATGAGAGCTTTGATGTCAGAGATGGGTGGACAAGGGTGGACCTTCTTAGACAGGGCTGCACACGTGGCTGCGATACCTTCAGCATGAGGGATGTTAGTGTACAGAGAAGTGACGTCGAAAGTACCGATGATGGCTGTACTGGGGATTTGGTTTTTGATATCTTCAAGTTTCCTGAGGAAATCTGGAGTGTCATGGATATAAGAATTAATCTGAGGAACAAGAGGTTTGATGAAGTGGTCCACAAACAAGGATATCTTCTCGGTGGGGGACCCATTGCCCGAGATGATAGGCCTACCAGGGTTGCCAGGCTTGTGAATTTTGGGCAGGAGATAAAACCTGGCTGCCTTACAGTCTGTGGGAGAAAGGAAAGAAACAGCCTTCTTAGAGATCTGGTTCCGCTGGTACATATCAGTGATGGTCTGTTTTATCTGCTGGGAGAAAATATCTGTGGGATCAGAATCAAGAAGAGTGTAAATATCACTGTTGGAGAGATGACGCATGGCTTCCTTGATGTAATCCTGTCGATCCTGGATGACAACTGCAGAACCTTTGTCGGCTGGCTTGATGATAATGTCACTGCGAGACATCAGTGAGGAGAGTGCTGTTCGCTCATCTCTTGGAAGGTTGTCGTGTGTTCTGCGGAAAGGAGAGTTTGACTGGTTAGTCTCAGAGCTGACGACCTGTGTGTAGGCTTCTAAAACAGGGACTCTGTTCTTAGGAGGCATCCAAGAACTTTTCTTGCAGAAGGGTTCCCGTTCAGTTGGAGGATCATCTAGGAAAAACTCACGAAGGCGAATTCTGCGAAAGAAATGAGTAAGATCTTGACTCAGTTCCGCTTGGTCATAAGCTGGAGGAGTAGGACAGAAGTTGAGTCCTTTGGAGAGAAGCCTAAGGTCTGCACTGGTAAGAGTAGAAGAAGATAAGTTAACAACTGCAGTTGAGGATGGTGGTGCAGACTCAGATGGAGTCTGGGGCCTTCTAAAACGGTTGCAAGCGGTACGTTTGCGTCTTTTCTGAAGGTCAGTCATTTTCTTATTTCTTCTTTCTGTGAGTTCAATGTTCTGCTGAGACAAACACAAGTTAATTTTGTTAGTGTACTGAGTCCATTCGTCATCGGTGCAGCATGACTGTAATTCAAGCTTCAGCCTCAGGATATCATCGTTGAGGCTATCTAAGGACAATTGGCAGTGTTTGGTGAGGATGTTGATGAGACGGATGGAGGTGCTGTGTAAGACTCGGTTCCACTCTCTCTGGAGTCCTGGAGAGAGTGTCCCTAGTGCTGGTTGGTGTGTAACCTGTAGACCTGAGGGAATAATGCGAGAGAGAGAGTAGAACCTGTAGTTGGAAAGATGGAAAGAATAGCGCTGGGATTTCTGCATCAATTTTCTGAGCTTCTGAAACAAAAGAAAATGGTGAGACATGGTGAAAGCAGCGGGATGAGTAAATGATAAAAATGAAATGAAAAACTGAAACACAAGAATACAAATACAAGTACAAGTACAAATACAAAGTACAAAGTAGATAAGGAGGATCACCCGAAGGGATACAGTAACAGAGCAGCTGAAAAACAAAATGAAATAAAACTGTTAGCAAACTGCTTATCCACTAGAGAGCCTGTGTAATAGAATGTGTAAAAGTAAGTTGGCCTGACGTTTCGATCCTAGCAGGATCTTCTTCAGAGGCTAAATGACAAGTTACAGTAACAGAGGGGACAAAAACACGCACAGAATACAGACAGGTTAATGAGCACGGTGAACACAATGAGATGGATGAAAGGGGATTATAAGTAGAAAGCAACAGGAGAAGAGGAGAGGAAGGAGATAAACTGTGGAGGGACAAAGAGAGGATTAAAGGCACAGGGTAAGGAATAAACTGGAGAGGGACAAAGACAGAAAGGTGTGAAGAAAAATGGAGGGGAAGAGAGCTGTGAGAGGAAGAGTGAAAGGGGGGAGGGAGAAAGGGGAGAAGGAGTAGGGAACAGAGGAAGGTTAGTCATGTCCTTCCTGAATGTTCAGCCCATGAGGTTGAATGGTACGAAGGCGTTGCATCCAGAGCCTCTCTCTGCTGATACGTACTAGGTCAGGACGGCTACCTAAGGATTCAATCCCCTGTAGGGACATGTCGTTAATGGTATGGTTGGGAAGGTTAAAATGTTCTCCAACTGGGGTCTCAGTCTTCATGGTGTTGACTGTGGATCTGTGACCATAGAATCGCTTCTTGAGGGTGGTTTTGGTTTCGCCAACATACTGGATGCCGCAAACTCTACAAGAGATCAGATAGATGACATTGGTGGTAGTGCAAGTGATGTGACCCTTAGTCTTGTGTGTGAGTTGCATGCTGTGGCTGGTGATGGAATTGGATTCAACAATGTGGTGGCTGCAGACGATGCATCTCGAAGTACGATCACATTTGAAGGTACCATGCTGAATGGGTGTGGGGTTAGAAGTTAGAGGTGGAACAGCAGCACGTACAAGAAGGTCTCGTAGGTTGCGTGGTCGTCTGTAGGCGATGATGGGTTTTTCAGGGACGGCTCGTTGGAGTCTATCTGAAGTGAGGAGAATGTTGTGGTTGTTAGAGGTGATTTTCTGAAGGGGAGGAAGATTAGGGTGGAAAGTAACAACGAGGGGCAGCTTGTTGTCGCAATCTCGTCCCTTTTTGTCCTTCACTGCCAAAGTAGATGATCTGGAAAGGGAGCGGACTCTCTGAATGGCTTCACGCACCCTTCTGGCACTATGGCCCCTGGCAATAAGGTGTTTTTCCAAAGCATCTGTATGGCGAATGAAAGAGGAATTGTTAGAGCAAATGCGACGAAGACGAAGTGCTTGACTGTAGGCAATTCCAGACTTGCAGTGACGGGGATGGCAGCTTGAAGAATGGAGATACTGGTGTGTGTCTGTGGGCTTGGTGTATAAGTCTGTAGAGAGAGAACCGTGTTCCTTGCGAACAGTCACATCGAGAAAGTTAACCTGTTGGTGAGAGTAATCAGAGGTGAATTTGATGGTGCTGTGGAAAGAATTGATGTGATTGATGAAGGTGAGCAGGCTATCCTCATCACTGGTCCAAATGAAGAAGATGTCATCAATGTAGCGCCACCAGATAAGGGGACGGCAGGGAGCCGTACTGAGCATGCGTTCTTCAAGGCTAGACATAAACAGGCATGCATAGGAAGGAGCCATCCTGGTTCCCATGGCTGTCCCGTGTCTTTGAAGGTAATGCTTGTCCATGAACGTGAAGTTGTTTTTGGTGAGAACCTGTTGCATGAGAGCTTTGATGTCAGAGATGGGTGGACAAGGGTGGACCTTCTTAGACAGGGCTGCACACGTGGCTGCGATACCTTCAGCATGAGGGATGTTGGTGTACAGAGAAGTGACGTCGAAAGTACCGATGATGGCTGTACTGGGGATTTGGTTTTTGATATCTTCAAGTTTCCTGAGGAAATCTGGAGTGTCATGGATATAAGAATTAATCTGAGGAACAAGAGGTTTGATGAAGTGGTCCACAAACAAGGATATCTTCTCGGTGGGGGACCCATTGCCCGAGATGATAGGCCTACCAGGGTTGCCAGGCTTGTGAATTTTGGGCAGGAGATAAAACCTGGCTGCCTTACAGTCTGTGGGAGAAAGGAAAGAAACAGCCTTCTTAGAGATCTGGTTCCGCTGGTACATATCAGTGATGGTCTGTTTTATCTGCTGGGAGAAAATATCTGTGGGATCAGAATCAAGAAGAGTGTAAATATCACTGTTGGAGAGATGACGCATGGCTTCCTTGATGTAATCCTGTCGATCCTGGATGACAACTGCAGAACCTTTGTCGGCTGGCTTGATGATAATGTCACTGCGAGACATCAGTGAGGAGAGTGCTGTTCGCTCATCTCTTGGAAGGTTGTCGTGTGTTCTGCGGAAAGGAGAGTTTGACTGGTTAGTCTCAGAGCTGACGACCTGTGTGTAGGCTTCTAAAACAGGGACTCTGTTCTTAGGAGGCATCCAAGAACTTTTCTTGCAGAAGGGTTCCCGTTCAGTTGGAGGATCATCTAGGAAAAACTCACGAAGGCGAATTCTGCGAAAGAAATGAGTAAGATCTTGACTCAGTTCCGCTTGGTCATAAGCTGGAGGAGTAGGACAGAAGTTGAGTCCTTTGGAGAGAAGCCTAAGGTCTGCACTGGTAAGAGTAGAAGAAGATAAGTTAACAACTGCAGTTGAGGATGGTGGTGCAGACTCAGATGGAGTCTGGGGCCTTCTAAAACGGTTGCAAGCGGTACGTTTGCGTCTTTTCTGAAGGTCAGTCATTTTCTTATTTCTTCTTTCTGTGAGTTCAATGTTCTGCTGAGACAAACACAAGTTAATTTTGTTAGTGTACTGAGTCCATTCGTCATGACACTCCAGATTTCCTCAGGAAACTTGAAGATATCAAAAACCAAATCCCCAGTACAGCCATCATCGGTACTTTCGACGTCACTTCTCTGTACACTAACATCCCTCATGCTGAAGGTATCGCAGCCACGTGTGCAGCCCTGTCTAAGAAGGTCCACCCTTGTCCACCCATCTCTGACATCAAAGCTCTCATGCAACAGGTTCTCACCAAAAACAACTTCACGTTCATGGACAAGCATTACCTTCAAAGACACGGGACAGCCATGGGAACCAGGATGGCTCCTTCCTATGCATGCCTGTTTATGTCTAGCCTTGAAGAACGCATGCTCAGTACGGCTCCCTGCCGTCCCCTTATCTGGTGGCGCTACATTGATGACATCTTCTTCATTTGGACCAGTGATGAGGATAGCCTGCTCACCTTCATCAATCACATCAATTCTTTCCACAGCACCATCAAATTCACCTCTGATTACTCTCACCAACAGGTTAACTTTCTCGATGTGACTGTTCGCAAGGAACACGGTTCTCTCTCTACAGACTTATACACCAAGCCCACAGACACACACCAGTATCTCCATTCTTCAAGCTGCCATCCCCGTCACTGCAAGTCTGGAATTGCCTACAGTCAAGCACTTCGTCTTCGTCGCATTTGCTCTAACAATTCCTCTTTCATTCGCCATACAGATGCTTTGGAAAAACACCTTATTGCCAGGGGCCATAGTGCCAGAAGGGTGCGTGAAGCCATTCAGAGAGTCCGCTCCCTTTCCAGATCATCTACTTTGGCAGTGAAGGACAAAAAGGGACGAGATTGCGACAACAAGCTGCCCCTCGTTGTTACTTTCCACCCTAATCTTCCTCCCCTTCAGAAAATCACCTCTAACAACCACAACATTCTCCTCACTTCAGATAGACTCCAACGAGCCGTCCCTGAAAAACCCATCATCGCCTACAGACGACCACGCAACCTACGAGACCTTCTTGTACGTGCTGCTGTTCCACCTCTAACTTCTAACCCCACACCCATTCAGCATGGTACCTTCAAATGTGATCGTACTTCGAGATGCATCGTCTGCAGCCACCACATTGTTGAATCCAATTCCATCACCAGCCACAGCATGCAACTCACACACAAGACTAAGGGTCACATCACTTGCACTACCACCAATGTCATCTATCTGATCTCTTGTAGAGTTTGCGGCATCCAGTATGTTGGCGAAACCAAAACCACCCTCAAGAAGCGATTCTATGGTCACAGATCCACAGTCAACACCATGAAGACTGAGACCCCAGTTGGAGAACATTTTAACCTTCCCAACCATACCATTAACGACATGTCCCTACAGGGGATTGAATCCTTAGGTAGCCGTCCTGACCTAGTACGTATCAGCAGAGAGAGGCTCTGGATGCAACGCCTTCGTACCATTCAACCTCATGGGCTGAACATTCAGGAAGGACATGACTAACCTTCCTCTGTTCCCTACTCCTTCTCCCCTTTCTCCCTCCCCCCTTTCACTCTTCCTCTCACAGCTCTCTTCCCCTCCATTTTTCTTCACACCTTTCTGTCTTTGTCCCTCTCCAGTTTATTCCTTACCCTGTGCCTTTAATCCTCTCTTTGTCCCTCCACAGTTTATCTCCTTCCTCTCCTCTTCTCCTGTTGCTTTCTACTTATAATCCCCTTTCATCCATCTCATTGTGTTCACCGTGCTCATTAACCTGTCTGTATTCTGTGCGTGTTTTTGTCCCCTCTGTTACTGTAACTTGTCATTTAGCCTCTGAAGAAGATCCTGCTAGGATCGAAACGTCAGGCCAACTTACTTTTACACATTCTATTACACAGGCTCTCTAGTGGATAAGCAGTTTGCTAACAGTTTTATTTCATTTTGTTTTTCAGCTGCTCTGTTACTGTATCCCTTCGGGTGATCCTCCTTATCTACTTTGTACTTTGTATTTGTACTTGTACTTGTATTTGTATTCTTGTGTTTCAGTTTTTCATTTCATTTTTATCATTTACTCATCCCGCTGCTTTCACCATGTCTCACCATTTTCTTTTGTTTCAGAAGCTCAGAAAATTGATGCAGAAATCCCAGCGCTATTCTTTCCATCTTTCCAACTACAGGTTCTACTCTCTCTCTCGCATTATTCCCTCAGGTCTACAGGTTACACACCAACCAGCACTAGGGACACTCTCTCCAGGACTCCAGAGAGAGTGGAACCGAGTCTTACACAGCACCTCCATCCGTCTCATCAACATCCTCACCAAACACTGCCAATTGTCCTTAGATAGCCTCAACGATGATATCCTGAGGCTGAAGCTTGAATTACAGTCATGCTGCACCGATGACGAATGGACTCAGTACACTAACAAAATTAACTTGTGTTTGTCTCAGCAGAACATTGAACTCACAGAAAGAAGAAATAAGAAAATGACTGACCTTCAGAAAAGACGCAAACGTACCGCTTGCAACCGTTTTAGAAGGCCCCAGACTCCATCTGAGTCTGCACCACCATCCTCAACTGCAGTTGTTAACTTATCTTCTTCTACTCTTACCAGTGCAGACCTTAGGCTTCTCTCCAAAGGACTCAACTTCTGTCCTACTCCTCCAGCTTATGACCAAGCGGAACTGAGTCAAGATCTTACTCATTTCTTTCGCAGAATTCGCCTTCGTGAGTTTTTCCTAGATGATCCTCCAACTGAACGGGAACCCTTCTGCAAGAAAAGTTCTTGGATGCCTCCTAAGAACAGAGTCCCTGTTTTAGAAGCCTACACACAGGTCGTCAGCTCTGAGACTAACCAGTCAAACTCTCCTTTCCGCAGAACACACGACAACCTTCCAAGAGATGAGCGAACAGCACTCTCCTCACTGATGTCTCGCAGTGACATTATCATCAAGCCAGCCGACAAAGGTTCTGCAGTTGTCATCCAGGATCGACAGGATTACATCAAGGAAGCCATGCGTCATCTCTCCAACAGTGATATTTACACTCTTCTTGATTCTGATCCCACAGATATTTTCTCCCAGCAGATAAAACAGACCATCACTGATATGTACCAGCGGAACCAGATCTCTAAGAAGGCTGTTTCTTTCCTTTCTCCCACAGACTGTAAGGCAGCCAGGTTTTATCTCCTGCCCAAAATTCACAAGCCTGGCAACCCTGGTAGGCCTATCATCTCGGGCAATGGGTCCCCCACCGAGAAGATATCCTTGTTTGTGGACCACTTCATCAAACCTCTTGTTCCTCAGATTAATTCTTATATCCATGACACTCCAGATTTCCTCAGGAAACTTGAAGATATCAAAAACCAAATCCCCAGTACAGCCATCATCGGTACTTTCGACGTCACTTCTCTGTACACTAACATCCCTCATGCTGAAGGTATCGCAGCCACGTGTGCAGCCCTGTCTAAGAAGGTCCACCCTTGTCCACCCATCTCTGACATCAAAGCTCTCATGCAACAGGTTCTCACCAAAAACAACTTCACGTTCATGGACAAGCATTACCTTCAAAGACACGGGACAGCCATGGGAACCAGGATGGCTCCTTCCTATGCATGCCTGTTTATGTCTAGCCTTGAAGAACGCATGCTCAGTACGGCTCCCTGCCGTCCCCTTATCTGGTGGCGCTACATTGATGACATCTTCTTCATTTGGACCAGTGATGAGGATAGCCTGCTCACCTTCATCAATCACATCAATTCTTTCCACAGCACCATCAAATTCACCTCTGATTACTCTCACCAACAGGTTAACTTTCTCGATGTGACTGTTCGCAAGGAACACGGTTCTCTCTCTACAGACTTATACACCAAGCCCACAGACACACACCAGTATCTCCATTCTTCAAGCTGCCATCCCCGTCACTGCAAGTCTGGAATTGCCTACAGTCAAGCACTTCGTCTTCGTCGCATTTGCTCTAACAATTCCTCTTTCATTCGCCATACAGATGCTTTGGAAAAACACCTTATTGCCAGGGGCCATAGTGCCAGAAGGGTGCGTGAAGCCATTCAGAGAGTCCGCTCCCTTTCCAGATCATCTACTTTGGCAGTGAAGGACAAAAAGGGACGAGATTGCGACAACAAGCTGCCCCTCGTTGTTACTTTCCACCCTAATCTTCCTCCCCTTCAGAAAATCACCTCTAACAACCACAACATTCTCCTCACTTCAGATAGACTCCAACGAGCCGTCCCTGAAAAACCCATCATCGCCTACAGACGACCACGCAACCTACGAGACCTTCTTGTACGTGCTGCTGTTCCACCTCTAACTTCTAACCCCACACCCATTCAGCATGTTTTCATTTTAACAGACTTTTATTGCAGCATTGACTTATTCCATTCAGCTTGAAGGGATAATCTGGCATACGAACGTCAATTTGTGCTGTGATTTTATCTCAAAGATTTGGCAACAAATTGGGCAACAAAGATAACTTTTCTGACGGGAGCATTCGTCTCATTGGGGAAATTTCATGTAAATTTGTGAACAAGGGTTCGTAGGTTTAGTGTGTCGTTCAGATATGAACGGATGTACAACTACGCGACAGGCCTATAAGTATTTCATCAACCAACCGTGAATGGCGTACTGTCACGTATATATACTCCCATGCATGAGCAGCGAAGGGGTGGAGGGGGGGGAATGGACTCTGTCCCATGCCAATTTGCACCAGGTCCCATGTGCAATTTATGGGTGAAAAGTTGTGACCCGTGTCCAGGTGCGGTTCTACAGGGGGCTAGGGGGCTATAGCCCTCCCAAATTAATTCTAGCCCCCCCCCCCCCAAAAAAAAAAATCCGCACAATATATATAATTTAGTAGCTATAAAAACTCTCCATGGCACTATATCGGGTTCAACGGGTTGTTTCACCGCATTACAAAATATAAGCTACTTTCACTTTGAATTTCCTATGCGACTTGCTGGGGGAATCTTATTCTCTTTCACTGACAGGGACCATGGCAACTGCCTCCAAGTTGACAGAAGCTACAATTTCAGTCATAGAGATGATGAGATCAGATGCGTGATGCCTTTGAAGAAATCCTGGGACTCTTTAAAGTTACGAACCTGAACATTACCAATTGATATGAATGGAATATTAATTTTAGCAAGCTGATGACAAGAACCAAAAAGCAAAAACTCAGTTTTTTCTTCATTAAGCTTCAAAAAATTACGTCTCATCCACAAACGGATATCATTGATGCAACTCTCAAGGCATCTGATGGCTTTAACACTCTCATCTTGAGAAGGACTGAAATCAATGTAAATCTGGGTATCGTCTGCATAAACGTGATATGAAATATTGTGCTTCACCAAAATTCTACGAATTGGAAGTGTATAAATAGGGAACCACTGAGGTCCAAGGACTGAACCCTGTGGAACTGAATAATCCATGTATACAGGATTGGATAATTCATCCCCAATACAAACATATTGAGGTCGTCTGTTTAAGTAAGAGTTGCACCACTCCAGAGCAACAGCATCAATACCCACGAAACTATTCAAACGCGAAAGCAGAATTTCATGGTCCACAGTGTCGAATGCGGCACTCAAGTCTAAAAGGACCATAGCCACTATTCTACTATTATCCATTTCAGAAAGTATATCACTGCTTACTCGAAGTAGAGCAGTCTCAATACCATGATTAGCCCTATAAGCAGATTGAAATGGATCATAGACATCATTGGTATTCATATGATCAGTAATGCGACTAGAAATAATGCGTTCAATAGTTTTCCCCAAGAATTATAGGTTTGCCACTGGTCTGTAATTCTTAAAACTTTCTTTATCTAAGCCATCTTTCTTAAGAAGTGGCCGAATATGTGCTACCTTAAGGCTTTCAGGAAAAACACCACGTTGAATGGATTTGTTAATGATAATAGATATATATGGCACAATCACAGTTATACATTTCTTAAGCAAGTATGTAGATAATGGGTCAAGTTCACATGACTTTGAAGGTGATAACAGAATATTGGCTGTATACCTACGGTTTCCTTCTATAATCATACTGTAGTTGATAAAAAAATGCGCTTGTCCTTTGCCAAGGCACTTTTTAATTTCCCGAAACTTACGAAACTGCTTTCCACAATGAAAGTACATTATAATTAATTATATAGGTATAATTTTCTTTTAGCTTTGGCCTGGTAACCTTACTTTTTTTCTGTCAACCTAATACAATTAACCTCACGTATAGGAGCCAACAAAATTTAAAAAAAAAAGCAAGTACCCTGCGGACATATTTTATTTTCCTTCAAAATTCGGTATTTAGATGGCTGATATTTTTACGTTAAAAAAGTAAAGATATCGTGGACTCATTGACGTTATTTTGTGTAAGTTGAGAGAAAAGAAGCATTTCTTAGCGGAGTTAATCCATGAATGTAAAAGAATAAGAATAATGACTTGATGTAACAGAATAATCTGGGATTATTGAAAAGTAGAGTAGTGCTAAAAAAAAATCCTCTTTCGTTTTTTTTCGTGGAAAACAAAATCAATTAAAGTTTAATTAGACAAATGAAGAGGCTTGCAGCAAAACATAAAATAATTCGGAAACTTCTAAACGATGTAAGGTACACACAATCCCTTACCATTTTGCTTGAATTTACGTTGAGGATGCTAACTCAATGAAATGTGCGTATTTAGAAACACGATGGAGCAGCTAATTTGCTGTAATCTATATACGTAATTTGTAAGTGGATTCCATGCATGCAGTAGCCTAAACGAAGAATGCTTTAATTTTAAAATTTGAATGAATGTGAGGCTTCCGTGTGTAGTACTTTTAAACTTGGTCCTTGACGGGGATTATTTTATGAAGCCTGTCGTTTTCCAGTAAATATCAACAGCGCCATCGCTTTAAACAAAAGCGGTGCCATGTTATACAGGATGTGTGAAATCAAAGTAATCTGCGCTTAAAAGTGGCATACTTACTTCTATTAGTCTATATTAATCCACCCGAGTGTTCTCCTGCCTCAGGAAAAGTGCAAAAAAAAAAAAGCAGCAGGAGAACATCTTTTTTTAATATGTGATCAATCAGGATCTGTGTTCTATTAAACTTGCATTTTGAAGAGCCTGAATGGAAGTATACATGTTGTGTAAAAGTTAGGTAAATTGAGGCAATTCAGACCCCTTTAAGCTCCCAGGATGAGCGTACCAAAATTGAGTAAAGAGGTTTGTTTACATGTGATGAAAACTTCAGGCTCTCATAGCTAAAAATCTGCGAGGTTATGGTCAACGTATCAGCTCTCCAGAGATGGGTAGAATTTTGCTAGTGATAACTTTTATCTAGACTTTAAAGGTGTGCTGTATTGGCCCCAAATATGCTAGATATTCAAATATGATCACCTTTGCCAAAAATTCTTCAACTGTTCTTATTAAAACCTTTGAGGAAATTTTCCTCACTAGGACATTAAGTCATCTTGTGTGTTCCTTAAAAATGTCTCCGAACAATTTGGAGAGTAAAGACCTCCAGGAATGTATTTTTGAAAAATTCTTGCAATTATAGCGTGCTATAATTTGGCCTATACTACCTTTAAACAGACCACATTACGTTTGTGATTTAGTATGGAAGTCAATGGGACTTTTAATAGGCGTATGCTACCTAAAGAGGAAACGCGTATACAGTTATCAAGTCGGTGATTAGTTTGAGGTCATAAGTGGAATGTTCTTTCCTACTGGCGGTTATAGAGAAATAATCCATGTTGGTGGTGGCGAGGGAGTATTAGGTGTTGGGAGTGGGTTAACCTGTAAGGGACTCCATGCAAGCACCACAAAGCAAGAAGATAAACAAAGACAAGAGAGAAATAAAATACAACCCACCAAAAATCTTTTCCTTTGTTAACTTTGTTACAATGTTTTAACTTGTTTTAATCTACAGGGTATCACTGTTTAAACCCTTAAAAATGAAAATTCACAGGCTGCAAAGTTTCCATCAAACGAAAAATTAGGAAGTCGTCGTCGTCGTGAATCCTTAAGTGAAAAAAAAAAGGTTTCATCGTTATTTATTTCCATCGATAATTACTTGAATGTTAAGCTTCATATATAAAATACAATAAATCACAATTCCACCATTTGACGCACTGCCGATTTTGGCAGAAATGATGTAACAACGTGCGACAAAGTTACGTACATGGATGGCGAACGACTACAGATACAGCACACAATAAACAGTATGAAAGGTTAACATAATGGAGATATGAATAAGGGATTAACAGGGACTTTTACATCAGACAGACAGACAGACAGGCAGGCAGACAGACAGAAGGACACAGGACAGATGTAAAAAGTCAGATAAAAGTGTGGATAGATTATTAGGATGAAGAGATTACTAATCTGGGTGATATCAATTCTAGTGAACTAAAATGGTAACAATCACTATATGCGACAATGGGGTAGTGTAGGTGGGTCATATATATGAAAGGATTTTGACACCAATACTACCACCCCCCCCCCTCACCTCCCTATCTCCCTCCAACTGTCAAGTTGAACCAGTGAGACCATGAAAAGTGGAAATGTCTGTACTATGACCAGCGATTATACCCTGTGTATTGAGTCAGGAAATCTGTGACACTGCAATAAAGCAGGAACACATGAACCACGATTGAAGAACTATGGTTACAGAAGCTTCCAATACTCTGGGTCTTATCTCTGGAACAAGTTACCAGATCACATTCGAACATGCTATAAACTTTCTACTTTCAAAAGTCTACTTAAGACCCATTTTTTCACTTGTTCTTTTGTAAATTAATTTACTTTCTTTGTTAAGCGCTTTGAGCAGTAACTTTTGTTTACTGATTTGGCGCTATATAAGTCTCATTTATTATATTATTATTATATAACAATTAAAACGGTGTGACATCATTAGTATGGTAATTAATGAACAAATAATTCTTCTTTGTGATATAATGAAGAAATATTGTTAAGAGTTTCATATCCAGCCATGAATATTTTTGTTTCCACATTTCCATAGCAACATAAACTGAGCAAATCAGTCTTCATGGAATTTTGGTACCTTATATTATCTAGCTTAATTACCATATAATAATCAGGGCAGATCTGTCACTGTCCAAAAAGTAGCTGATTGTGTTTCGCAGATAGTTGATACACATCACTATTTGTTAGTTTGTCGAGACTGATGTCATCCACAGATGTTAAAAACCTTAAGAAAGGTTGGTATCCTATCACAATAACTTTAGAGTCAGCCTACCACACGTTTATATATGAGAAACTGAGCCTAGCCTAACTGACATATGAAAATCTTGAAGCCTACACTCAGATAAATGCAGGTTCTTAATCAGTGGCAGCAAACCCATCTCTGCCAGAATTATCTAGGGTTTTACAAGAATAGACTACAGCATAATTTATTTTTGTAATGTCAAAGAGGAATACAAGGGCAGAGCTAAAAGAATATGTTTGTTAGTTAATCATGGTGAGCAATACAAAAATGGCTATGTAGATTTACAATAAAATAGAAGCAGCTCCTTTTCAAGTCCTTGTCACTGCTCCACAGCAAGTATTGTTTCTGTATATTAAATCTTCAAACCAAGGTCTCCTTGCAATAGTGAAAAGGCAGATCTCCTAGAAGATTAAACAACAACTACATTTTGAAGACAGCCTTACTCCAACCATAAAAACACATATCATAGAATCAACTGCAACAAGTGTCGATTCACATACGACAAACTCAAGAGAGGTCACCAACTGTTTTTGGGGTAAAAAACTATGACCTTTCCTTCCTGTCATCCTAATATTTTTTAATTTTTGTTTTAATTTAATTTTTTCCACGCCCAGTGAAGAGAGTGATACCACTACCATCTCCTCATATAACATAACCAATCCTGTACTACAGGAAATTTCATTTTCAATGCATTTTCCTGTTATTAATGTTATTTCCAGCAAAGCTTACTTTTCATCTTTCTGCTCATACCATACTCTTTTCGTCTTCAATCTTAAATGACAAAAAGATCCAACTATTAACATCCCAAATTACCCTTGAATTTGTATAGCCTGCTAGAACTAAGTTTATAGTCGCAGAAACTTTAAGAAGTGAGCTGCAATAGCCTCAATGACTGTACACAATTTGAATCGTATATTAAAATTGGCAGAAAAAAAACAAAAAAAACCTTCCAGATTATGAAATATCGATACAAATTGGATATTAAATTTCATTCCCGATGGTCCTCTCTATTTTCAATTCCAAGTTTAATTTCATTTATTTATTAAGTTACAAATTCAATCACTCAACAAACTGCGACCTGCATGTGTTACATCAAAGGTATCGAATCCAAACTGCTCTCCTCAATTAATTTTATTTCATTAATAATATTTCAAAAATCATAATAATAACAATAATAATAATAAAAAAGTAAATATAATAGGATAAAATACAGTCCCCCACCATCTTTGGATACAATACTAAACAACCCACTACATACTATATTAAGGAAATCAATCATTATGCCAACTGTTCACGTAGCTGCTTGTTTTCAATTGCTCTTGGCTTAATCTCAAATTGTTTTTGATCGTTAAGTTTTTAATATTGGACGGCACTTCAAAATAAACTCAAACTATAGCTAGGTTTAAGAATGGATAACAAAACTTGCTTGAATGGATCTACAGGGGTACATTTAAAGGTATTTTCCAGTCGCAGAATTTCATACTTTTGTAACAAACTGTCTGCATTAATTGGTCAATATCAGTAAGTGGATTGACATAGCTTTCTTGCACAGATCTAATCTCTGAATGTTGTTTAGACAAATATTCCCAAAATGCCATCTGACAACAGACAAGTGAGTCTAATCCTCCTGACAGTTGAGATGTTAAATATGGCAACGAGGGTTAAAACCTTGCATTTTATGTTACATATGTCGTTCAGGAAAAGCAGAACATTTGCCTTGAAAGATAGACCAATATTTCACTAGGATAGATATTCACAGCAAAAGTCTATAAGAAATTATAGAAATTCAAAGTTAGGAACAACTTATCCAGATGGACTTTCACATTGCTGGATAGAATAATGACTCCTTTCTATATTAGTATCACATGATCTGTCACCAACCAATCACATTCAAGATGTCTACTGTCTGCATTGAATTGGGTTTTTTGAAAGTCTGTTCATACATTACTATATTAACTGGCTGTGCATTTACAGTAAATCCCAATGCCGCCCTCAACAACCAAAGAGTAAATTCCTACACATGCAATGTATTATAACACATAATTTTACCTGTCTATAAATTACAATTTGTACACCTGTTATTTACTAACTCACTGCATTATGTCATCTAGCCTAGCAACTGCATTTTCCTGGATATGGTTGGTATGATTGTCTGAAATTACTGCTCAACCTCCCTCCCCCTCATCCCCCTCCCCCACTCTCACCTACACTCCTGCTTCCTAACTTACTTATAGAGATCACAGCCAACTCCAAGGAGGAACTTTGATACTTGAAATGGACCTCTCCGAGATTGACAGCATTCAGTCAATGAAGCTACCGATTTGAAGCAAGGAAAGTAAATACCCATTTGCCAAACCAACTATCAGACCAAAATTATGCAATGTTAAATTGATTTTTTTTTAAAGCTAATTTGGTAATATTTGGAGTTTTATGCTAAAAGAAAAACTCTTAAAATTGCAGCTTTTATCAGCTTTAGGAATCCGAGAAAATTTGCCGGACAACTTTACTTCTTTAGAACTTGAAGGCATCTTAGTTACTCACTTGCCAACGTTCACTTTGCAAAAACATCTTAGCCCAAGTCCCGGGATTTTTGAATAATATTCGGTGGTTTTGATAGAAATGTCACAATTTGGACTGTACCATTAAAATCATCCAATATAATAAACTATCACTTACTGTAAAGTGTGTCACTCAGAAACTCATTCAGTGAAGCTTGATGTAGGATAAATAATTTATTGGCATCAAGCTTGCTAAGAAAAACACATCACTGTCAACCCTCACAGCTTAATATTCATTACTTGCAACAAAATTGGTTTCAGTAAAATTGTGATATTTATTAAATTGGATTGAAAATTATTAAGTTATGTATGAAAATAACGGTGAAAATATAAAACCCTGCAATGAACTATTTTCCCGAATACCAACAGCCTCTCAATGCCAGATTTTGCAAAAAAGAATTTTTGAAAGAAGAGGGATCCCTCCCTCTACGGGAAGGGATTCCCCGAAAGAATGTCACATTTCTCTGTGATGGTAAACATGGAAAGAGCTATATCCATGTTGTGAAGTCTATAGAAGCTTTTTTTAATTTTATTTTTTTATTGATTATTCACAAATGCTGAGGTCATATAATCCAACTTTAAAACTTTAGACAATTTATTTCAAAGTTTTCAAGAGTGAATGATTGAACTGTATTCTTAGTACTTTATCAAAGACACTTTTTTTTTTATCCAAAACATTTGGTGTTCGAAGCTAACAGAATGAGGCAATGCTGGGAAATTTTTTTGAGGTATTCGTCCACAGAACATTTTAATAACTATTCGTAACTTCCCGGTTGAATTTTCACTGTTTTTTAGTGTATTTATACCTTCTAGTTGGTTTCTTCATATCTCTTATTATTTAACTGTAAGGGAGTGGTTATTCTTCCAAACTCACCAGAGCTTCTATTGTTTTCCCTTAAAACTCTTTTATCTGTCAATTACTACTTTGTAGCTACTATTTTTTTTTGGGGGGGGGGCTACTTTTTTAGAACCAACCATTGTCATGATTTAATCAGCAAATTTATTATGACTTAACAGAAAAGAGAAGAAGTTATATTGTGATATGTATTCCAACAACTAGAAGACACTTTTAAGACGAAAGTGTCTGAGTAGTAAGAGAGAATGAGCAATCATTGTATATGAAGATGGTTTCATGTAAAGGGGAGACCATAATTGCACCACAGGAATAAGCCAAACTTTGTAAGATTACATATATATACATCAAGTATTAGGGACTTACTCACATGTGATGGACAATACAGCTTTGATTTGCTAGTGATAGATAAGAGGGGTTACATCAAGGACCAGAGTCAATATTCTTGTCAGAGATAGCATACAAATTTTGGTAGAACTTTCCACTATAATATACTACTTGCTTGGTTTATCTTTATTGTGATAGCTCCCCAATGGCATATAAACAAATACAGACATTTTTTTGGAAATAGCAGAGATACACCCAACAGTCATTCTAGGTCACAGAGACACTAACCATCAACATTCTCTCCTATGCAGATATTACAGAGACATAAGCCCAGACATCAATCATTCACCTAGTATATGATTGAGATTCTAAACCATGAACGACCTCTACCCGCCCCCCCCCACCCCCTAAAAAACATACCTTAAGGAGACATTAACCATCTCATCATTAACCTATGTGATGAGACAATAATGATGTATAAGTCCCTCCCCCTATAACCCCCCCCCCCCCCCACAAACACACATTAAGCAGGCATAAACCAAACTACGTGTATGAGATGCTTACTATGAACATCCCCCCGCTCTATAAACAAACATTAAGGAGATATTAACCCTTCATCATTTTTAACCTATGTGATGAGAATATAATGATGTACAACCCCCTACCCCATCTCCCCCTCCCCGTCCCCCCCCCACAACAGTCATTAAGCAGGCATAAACCAAACTATGTGATTGAAATGCTTACTATGAACATTCCCCTTCTCTATAAACAAACGTTATGGTGACATAAACCCAATGATCATTATTAAACCTATTTCACTGATATGCTTATGATGAACAGCTCCCCACCTCACACACCCCAGGAGACACACTCACCATCCCTTCACCCCCCCCACCTCACACTACCAAGGAGACTTACTCGCAATCCCCTCACCGTCCCTCTCCCCCCACCCAACGTACGACTCCTCCTAATCAGGGCCGAAACAAAACCAACCGAGTGACACACCCCTAATACGTACGGTCTTCATGTCCTACAGCAAACCTAAAACTAACTGCAACATTTAGAAACATTATATTTAGACAGGCGGTTGCAATAGACAGGACTTTTCCTATCTCGAGCAGTGGAAAAGTAGACTAGCTGTTGCCTTGGTTACAAACATGAAACCAGAAATCAAACAAAAAATAAAAAATAAATAAAATCCAGACTTTGCCCTAATGTTTTGTACACTGGAATGCTCCATATACCGACACGATGTCGGACAGGCTTTACATGTATAAACGATCACCCAAGAGTAGCACCTCTTGGCATCAGAAGATGAAGAACATCGAGAAACCCATTGCCACATCGAAAACTTTACCATCTCAAAGATCAACCTGGGAAGTAGGTGCTCTGTACTAAAAGCTTAACGTCACCAACTCGGCTTGCTTCCATAAAAACGACTTGGTTGGCCAGGAATGACTCTTTAATCACTTCACTCCCAAGTTCAGACAGGTTCCCATGGCAACCCAGAATGGCTTTTGCTTTGTTCAAAGACGCAGGATCCATAGATTAATATGATTTTAATAGTATGCACTCCAATGTAGGTAGAGACTGCATTTTAATAGTGTGCACTCCAACGTAGGTATCGATTGCATTTTTACATAAATGGATTACTTGATTGTCCCTTTGGGGGCATCCCTGCAGCGCTATGACCCTGGAAAATAGAGTAAAGAAATATATCATATTTTGTATGTCAAATGTATCAGTCAATATATATGAGAAAATGAGTCTATAACCGTCACCATATATCATATAAGATATATCCTATATCAAATGCTATCATGACATATTAATTTAGTGTTAACACTGGTGTACTCAATTCAGAACCGGGTGGTAATTTAACCATTAGAGTCTGTCTGGTACCCAACACAAGATCATTACTGGCAAAATCAAACACAAACCTATTAAGTCAGTCTTAGCATGCCCAAAGTAGAAAATGGAGTTAACACATGTTGTAAATTTAAAAGAAAAAAAGAAAAGGGAGAATATTATATTTATTCCATCGTGGTTTCTTTGTTTTTATACCGAATTTGCTTACTATAGCTGGGATTTCGTGCAGTTTATCACGATACAAAGGCTAGAGGGAGTGGGCCCACTGATAGCTGTCTAGCCCTTGCAAAATTCTTGGCAAGAAAATGCAAAATTTATGAAAAATTCATACAGAATATGCTTATATCTGGTATATTCTAGTAAACTGCATAGGTTACCATCACATTATTCCAGACCATCAAACATACCACCACGATTCCCATATTCGATGGAAAAAAAGGAATCTCCTTTTGTTTTGAGGGGAATGCCAGTCATCATAAAATGATTTTGGCTACTACCAACCATGTATAGAGCTTCTAGTGGCCCTTGTGAAAAACATTAGAACAACATGCAGTAATGTTGAAGTCCCTACTGTTTTGCCTTTGTGACAAGAAAATCATTGCAAAGTTGGAAAAATTTAATACAAAACTGGAACTTAAGAATTCAGAGGTTTGACTACATAAAACCCATCAAGTGGATGACTAAAAAGACATAGGGAATGCTTTACATGAATGACTCACTTCAAAGCTATGCCTAAATACTGCCATATGCTCTGCAGGCTCAGCAAATGTCAAAACAAATAATCCAATGATAGTAGAAATTTCCTGCGAACTCACCATAAATGGGTTTCTTTGTTGGGGCACGGCTCCACCACTTGGATTCCACGTTCCAAATTGAGCCTGCTGTGGTTGTTGCACGGGTGCCATTTGTCCAAAACCCCCTGCAACTTGTCCAGGTTTGTTATATTGCATGCCACCCATCACTCCAAAGCCCCCTTGTGCCTGCATATTGTACCCCATGTTCATGGACCCATGCTGGGCAGCAGGCACACCCCTCCCCACATTTCCATTGGCTTGCATAGCCCCGAGCTGCGGTTGAGCACCCATGGGCATGCCCTGCTGACCCATCATACTAGGCTGACCGACCATGCCCGGCGTGGTACCCATTCCAGGTGTGGCGGCAAATTGTCCAAAGCCTCCCATGTTCGAGTTCTGCTGGGGCATCTGTCCGAATCCTTGGGCAGCCTGAGGTTGCGTAAATCCTTGGGCAGCCTGAGGTTGGGCAAATCCTTGGGCAGCCTGAGGTTGGGTATAGCCTTGGGCAGCCTGAGGTTGGGCAAATCCTTGGGCAGCCTGAGGTTGGGCATATCCTTGGGCAGCCTGAGGTTGGGTATAGCCTTGGGCAGCCTGAGGTTGCTTAAATCCTTGGGCAGCCTGAGGTTGCGGACTGGCGTCCCAGGCGAATCCTCCCGCGGCTTGAGGAGCTGACCCAAACATTCCGTTAGACTGACCGGTAGATACCATCCCCCCTCCTGCCTGAACCATGAAGGGATTAGGCTGAGAGACAGGCTGCTGTTGGCTGGGTGCCATAGCAAATCCCCCAAACGGATTAGCTGAAATTGAAGGAACAAAGAAACTTCCTCAGGGGGGCAGTTGAGCATTGGCAAATTTATGTTTGAATAAGGCTAGTAAAAAGAGCAAATCCATAACCAGAAAGCCAAAAAGGAATAGTGATTCCTTGCCACATTTCACATGACCATAACATTTTTTAACACTGCAGACAAGACTGGACCATTGCCGAATTCACAAGATCACCAAGAACCTTAATGATCTTGTGGAACTGTTTGCGAGGTTGTCATACTCTCTCTTGACCTCACATGGTGTTTGACTATCGTAGAAAGCAACAGGGTCCCTGTACTCACTAAGGTAGATAAACACACACCTAGTTTGAATTTCATTTAAGTTTATAGTAAATGTTAATACAAGGTTTTCAGACTTTGATTTCTGTTGACCCCAAACAACCTTTGACCTTCCTTCACAGAAACTGGTAGAGTGTTGAACTCAGTAAGGTGCATCAACATATCAAGTATGAAAGTTTATCCATCCTTTATATTAGAGTTCTCATGTTTACAGACTTTGACCTCTATTGACCTCACATGAAGATTGACCTTCACATAAAACAACACAAAAAGGGTTTCTGGTACACAAATACGTGGGTCCACATGTACAATGTTAATTTCAACCTTTACTTTTGGAGTTATTCTGTTCACAAGGTTTTCAGACTTTGAACTCTGTTGAACCTCATATAACCTTTGACCTTCACAGAAAAGAATAGCGCTTTTTGTAGTCACTAAGGTGGTTCCATAGACCAATTATGGAGTTCATCATCCAACCTTTTTACTTTTAGAGTTGTGTTTACAAGCCAAGGAGTCTCACACACACACATGAACATGCCATCGCCATCTCATAGATTCCTTTTTCCTCCGGCAAAGGTTAAAAAACGGAGCTTACATACCTTCCATACCACTTGTTTGTACCGCTGAGGTCTGTGTTCCACCAAACACCGACTGGGAAGCTGCTGCTGCTGGTTGACCGAACATGGTTGACGTTTGACTCTTCTGACCAAAAACTGATGCGGTTGAAGACGATGGGGGAGTCTGACCAAAGACTGATGAAGAAGAGGAGGAGGAGGTGGTGGCACCAAACACTGATGTATTACTCTAAGGGAAGAATAATAATAATAATATAAGAATTTGTAAAGCGCTTTTATCCAGTTAAAAAAAACTGCTCAGAAGCGCTGCAGGAGCAAAGAACCCAAAATGGACACAACAGTTATCAAACAAATGGATACGCATTCATGAATAGGAACGTCTTGAGTTCTTTCTGGAAAGTTGACACATGCTGGATTGTTTTCAGATGTATGGGGAGACTGTTCCAGAGCTGTGGAGCTGAAAATCAATCAATCAATCAAACATCGAATATCAATCAAACAATCAATCCAAAACATTTATATAGTGCCTAATATCCCAAGTCAAGCAACCGTCAGTGGTGCTTAGATTTGAGACAATGCTCTCGAGAACAGATATGTAGTTTCCTTTAAAACAAATTTTTTTTTTTTTGAATTTATTTACTGCTCTCAAACAAATTACAATGTAGATACATAACAAAAAGAAAAGTATACGAGCAACAATTGTACAGGACAATAAAAAAAATAAACTTTATAGACATCCGGAAAATCAAAAATGTTAACATTGTCAGTGGGAAGTATGTCCCAAAGTTCAGGAGCTGCAATGTTCAAACATCAAATACTATAAAGAAATCATCACCAAACCCTGTTGAAGAGAATGTGGCTGCTCCCCAACAGAGAGTGATGTCACAGTGATGTGGTCGAAGCAATCGACAATCACACAGTGTAATCAATATATTCAACCAAAACAGCAATCAACATAATAGCACAAAGCTTGTAACAACCAAATATATCTCTCAATTACCACAAATAATCATAATACAATACTCAATAAATATACTCCATTATTCAAGACCTTTCTGAGTTTGTTTAAGTTGCATTCACGTCTTAAGAAAATGGTTAAAAGATCAACAGAGTGTCTTATAATTTTCAAAACAAGCAAATAAGAAACACATAGCTCAGGAAAACACTTCAAAACCTAGGCCGATAATTCGTAGCAAATTGGGGCCCTATTCTGCAATGAAGAAATTGAGACAGAATTTATCAGGAATGATTAAATTATCAGCTAAAATTGAACTAAAACTTACCCCAGAAGGATTTGAAAATATTGAGTCCAGCTCTGAGAGGGCACTGTATTTGTCAGCGTTCGATAAGCCTTGAGAAGGTGAAGAATTGGAAAGACTTAGATCTCCTAGGGACTTGGATGCCTGGTTCACTGGTGCTGCTGGGGTGGGTGCCATGGTCGTACCGCCAAAGGCCGCAAACGAAGCTTGACTGGTAGGCTGAGCCGCGGCCGTCGCTGGTGTTCCAAACGCTGCGAAAGCATTCTGACCGGACGATGCAGGGGCCGCTTGATTTGCGGCTGGAAAAGCATTGAAGGTGTTCTGTTGCGACTGTGGTGGGTTACTAGGAAATGCTGAGGAGACGGAAAATATTACAGTAAGGAATGGCTCTGACTCAAAATTAAATATTTTGTATAGCATGTATTAAATTAATAAACATATTAATTTCTTTTCCCATTTTTACCTGGAGAATTTACTTGCAGGAAATTCAATGACATTACCATACACAAAACATTACATCAGAAAATTCATGGTTCAGCCCTCAGTTTCTTCCAGTTTTGCCCAAAACAGAATATTTAAGTACTAACTTGTTTGATGGCTTCTTCCAAGAAGCATGAATGTGATATTTTCACAAACTCATTGTTCAATGCCTTTGCCATGGGATTTTTCTAAACTACAGTAAAATGAACATTTGACATTTTAAAGTGAGGTGGGCCTCATCTCACATGTACATTGTAGTACAAGTCTTTCCCTAACGATTGATTATATATTCCTGATCCCTTGTTTTTCATCTATAATCTAGCCTACCTTAAAGGTGTTTTCTTGTATTATCATTTCGGAACGACAAACTAAAGCAGAGATAGATTTGAAGTGTAGTACACAAAACAACAGCAAACTATGCTCATGTCTCAGTACAGCTAAGTAGCTTCTGCATACACTCTGTAATCAACACGGTAAAGATTCTGCTGTATCAAATTGAATGCTGTAAACCAGGGGTTCCCTAACTGGGGTGCATGAACCCCCAAGGGGTGCGTGAGTCCATGCCAGGGGGTTTGTGAGACGTTTCTGAAAGTCAAAACTAGAGTACTTTTTGTTGAACTAAAATCTGATATATCATATAATTTAGTAATGTACAAAAGTTGTACCTATCGACAAACTCTTTTCGCGTTCCATATGCATATGTTGCCATAGTAGTACTGTTCCGTGCATGTGATAAATAACTGAATTTTGAAACAGACACAGGCTGTCATGCGTATTTTAGTATAACAATGACTCAGATCATGTCTCGAAAAGTTGGGGGTTCGTGAACAACTCTGACATCCACAGGGGGTTCGTGGGGGGATACAGTTAGGGAAACCCTGCTGTAAACGGTAGGTGGGCAAAAGTCTAGTCATCTGGAAATTGTCAGTGGCTCCCCCCTCCCCCCTCCCCCTTTCCCAAGATGCTCTTCAACCCTTACTAAAGCAGTCTGTGGAACTGTTGTGGCTATGAACTTTGGGGAGAAATTGTGATCTTAGTGACGTTACTTATTAGGAATGCACGCTCATAATCTGCAACTTTAAAACAATAACCTTGGTTGTTGCATTAATGTATGTGTCCGTTTTGTGCTGCTCATACTAACGTTGTCACTTTCAGTCAAATTACACCTTTGACAATATCCCA
The DNA here is from genome assembly GCF_037975245.1 of Apostichopus japonicus. Classification (NCBI taxonomy): domain Eukaryota; kingdom Metazoa; phylum Echinodermata; class Holothuroidea; order Aspidochirotida; family Stichopodidae; genus Apostichopus; species Apostichopus japonicus. Next base: position 5,601,207 of record NC_092570.1, on the reverse strand, counting down.
CATCCCAGTTTTGTCTTAGACTAAACCAGAATAGCTCATTTCTATGGAACTTGAGCATGAAACCGCAGGTTAACAAAATATCGCTACTCCCACACTGAGATATCGGTAGCTTGATCTGTGTCTAGCCAATGTACGAAGATAAGAGCCCACTCATGGATCACAAAACACATTTACAATAAAAATCTGTCAAGACTCAGAATATCCAAGATTAAAAGTCAAGAAGCAATAGCACAATATCCCATGAGTGGAATAAAACTTGACAAATATTTGTCACAAGGCTAGAGTAAATAAGGCATTGATCATAAAAATAGGTCAATTTTAGGACAAGATGAAACCTATATATATATATAACCTTAGTAATCTGTTGGGTATTAACTGTACTTCTGATCTTATACATTTTACATTGACAAAGATTGTGTCAGTCTGACACCTACAATCTGACACCATAATGACACCTCAGTGTTTGGTATGCTCACCCATATCATGACATCAGCTAAGTATCAAACTGTCCATCTCATGTGTAACATTATATATTGCCGAAGCTTGTTTCAATGTGACACTGGGTAACCACACATCAATTTTAGGCATGTCACCCAAAGTATAACACTTGTTGGGTATTAACTGTTCATCTCATTGAACTGTTCTTCTCAACTGTTTATAAGAATGATGCAGTTGTACCTCCTTCCAATTGTTATTATTTTTTTCTTCTAATACTGAAGTTTCCAAACATCCCTCCTGTTTATAGAAGCGTGATTCAGTTAAAATGAATTATTGATATAGCCTAAAGGTAAATTGTTCCCAACATGTTTACATTCATAAGATTGTTTCAGTATGACACCATAATGACAGGTCAGGTATTGGTATGCTTGTGAACCCATATTGTGACATCTGTTAGGTATTAAACTGTTCCATCTCATAGGTATCATTTTATATTGCCGAAGCTTGTTTCAATGTGACATTGGTAACCACACATCAATTTTAGGCATGTCAACTGTATTATGCCACTTGTTTGGTATTAACTGTTCATCTCATATATATGTAACATCTCACATTGACAAAGACTGTTTCAATATGACACCACAACAACACCTCAACTTTTGGTATGCTCACCCATATCATGCCATCAGTTAGGTATTAACTGTTCATCTTATATGTAACATTTTACATTGACTAAGACTTGTTTCAATATGACACCACAACTACACCTCAACTTTGGTATCATCACCAGTATTTTCTATTGGTCAATAGATTACTTTGTCATATACATCTGAGGGATTAAACTGCTGCTTTGCAATATTGAATATCATGCAGAAATAGAAGAATTAAATAAGAATACAAAATGAAACGGAAAAAAATAAATATAAAATAGAAGGCCCAAGACGACAACAACCAACAAAGAAAAGTGGCCATTTTAGTTTAATTTAATGAGGGTGATTGAAGGTGTACTGTTACTTAAACAATGAAGATATGAATAAGGAGATGTGTGTGAGAATTATAGTGCATGGTATTAAATCTCTCAATGAGCACAGAAGAATGATGTACTTGTACCTCCTTGCAATTTTGTTTATTTTTGTTAATTTTTGTTATTATAATATTGAAGTTTCCAAACATTGGTCCTGTTTATAGAAGCGTCATTCAGTTCAAATGAATTATTGATGTAGCCTAAAGGTAAATTGTTCCAACATACATTAATATGTGTTGACTAAAATGTTTAACGATTTTTAAATAATATGTTATCTTACAATACTTAGACTTGCACTGTTACAGGGGGTGGGATGGGAGAGGGGGGAAGCCGATTTTGATATCTTTTAAATAATGAATTATCCCTATTACAACCAGCCATCACAGGAGACATCAAACATACTTATCATCATTATTAACCTGAGTGATAGACATGATATTGTTGGACAACTCCTTCAGAATAATTTCAAAAGGAGATGTAATAAACCCTACCATCGCCATTTTTGTTTATATCCCTGGTATTCAAACTGTTTCCCATGGGAACCAACAACCCAATATACACCTTTCATGATCTCGGTGACCCTCCAGGGGCAGACATTCCGGCCTAATGAAGGAGTCTACCAAAAGGAGATACCTCCCCTCCACTTTGGAAAAATTGTTGATTTGATCAATGGTGCTTAGATGCAAAATAGTTGTTATACTTTGCAACTTCTAAAGTAATCTTTGCTTTCCTCCCACAAATATCCCCAATTTCTTTACATTTTCTTTGCAATTGGGAGGTGTGAAAAAAAAGGGTTGCGATTCCCCCCCCCCCCCGCCCCACTTTGAATACCGGGGAACTATACGACAGAGATATTCATGATGAAGGACTTCAGAAACCAACAGTCATTATTGCGTTACAACAGATTAAATGTAAACTGGATGGTAAGATCAGGACTTCTAATGTAACATACCAACTGTTGTGGTGGTACGACACCCCCACCAGCAATTATTTTGTATATATTCGACGAGACATTTCACTTGTCATTGTTGAACCTCCACACAATCCTTAACATACACTCCTGTTTAATGTTTACAACTAATCGATGTGCAGACGACAAACTTGGGGCTATTTTACTTACTTAATTACTTTATACTGAGTACAAGTGGAGTTTGCCATTTGCCACTAACAAAGAAAATAACGCACAGGCACTTTTCTGCCAGGAGACATCATTAAAAGATATAAATACGAGATAAGTCGGTTAACGATCTTCGGTCAGAGAATCTCGTCATTTTCGTACCTGACATGAGCCCCCGTGTTCCTGCTTATCATTATCAGCAGCAAATGTTATTGGACTGTACAGTACATAACTGATGTGTGTTTGTATATCAGGAAACAAAGTGCCGATGAGAACTTGATTTTAGACCGTAGATTTATTTTAAGCGCTTACATTTTGTGAGCCAAGTGGCTCAAGAATTGCAAGATCCTACTCATTGATTTTGTTGTGATTATGTCATGAAGACATACAAACTCTTCTGTGCCGAAAAGTAACAGCAATTGTGGAATAACGGGATAGAAAAGGAGTTCATCTGTGTTGTGCACAAAATATTATCTGCATAAATGAATGATAGAAAGTCATCGGGGGAAAATCCCTCAATAAAGCATACGGATATTCTGAACTGATTTACTGCTCAAGGATTCGCAGACAGAAACAAAAACTCAATCCAAATCATAACTCTTCCTGCCAAAGCAAACAAAAGAAGGAAATATAGATAGATATTGTTTTGAAGAAATGATAATGGATTTTCATTACACTAAACTCTTACATGAGATGACCATTATGTGTTGTGCATATCACAGATTCATAGTAAAGGTAAAGTGGACCACAATTTATCATCTATTTATCAATTATCAATTTATCATCTATCAATTTATCATCTATGAAGAACAACACCAAAATGGTATGAAATGGAAATATCCTTTGGAAAAAACTGAAATTACCTTTCTTGAAAAATAAACCCTTTATGTTGTATCATTATTGTTTGTTCTTGTAAAATGTAGCAAAATTGGTTTCCATTTGTTGGAAAAAAAAGGACTGAAATGGGATGAGCTTTGACACACTGAAATGAGACAGAAGTGCTCCTATCTAAAGAACACTACATTGATTAATATTAAAAATTTAATATCTTATTTTTATGAAATAGAAGTGAATAACACCGAAAACATTGTTATATATTATTAGTTATTAAATTTAACAGACCGTCTGTCCAGATCAATATATATATAAGATACCCAACTGATCACATGCATGAAATTACTGAAATATTTTGACAACAAATTAATAAATAAATACAGAGAGTAGAGAAGTGAAAGAAGGTGAACAAGATATCAACGATTAACTGACCGTTACATAGAACATGTCATTAAATTACACACTCAACAGAGAGAGACAATCACTTAATGAACAATGTGGGTTGCTATAGTTTGCATGCATAGATCTCACTTTAATTGTCGTTGAATAGGTAATGTAACCACTTTTATTCTCAAGATGACCAGGGTAAGGCAAAGATATCGGCATAGATACCAAAAGAAGGAAATATCCACAAATCTTTCATGCTGCATTTCAAACATAGACAGGAGTTAGCATATATGTAACATGCTGTGTGAAGGAAATGTGACATGCTAAACTGTGGTTAAACAGATCCAATGGAACTTTTAATGACTGAAATACCGAACATGATTTCCAATGAAACAAGACCAGAATCAAATCAAAAGGAGTTTAACCCCTCATCAACCTCGCGAGAGGTCCTACGGGGGATAATAATAAGATTGTTTTTACACTTTTTTTCTTCTCTTTTTCTTGACCAGAATATCACCAGAATAGGCTTCTATACGAAACGAGGTGATGGGTGATGGTCCCCGGGTCAAGGGGGCGCAGTGCTTAAGTGTTACCAGTTATTTGGGTAGGTAGAATGGAAGAGTGCAGTAGTAGAGTGGAGACAAGTAAGAGAGGGGCGCAGTAAATACACCCTCTCCCAAAAAGAGGTTGGTGCATCCAATAAATTCTGCAGTCATAGCTCATATCAAAGATGTGAAAGCATTATTCATTTACCACAAGTTTCACAACATACAGACAGTGAGACAAGTTTATTCCCAAACTTTGAAATGTCAAAATTATCACATTTATTGACCTACGGCAGACCGGAACCTATGCACTTAAATGCTAAGGTTGTGTTAACACATAATCCGCACAATTTATCGCTTCCGCCAGAGTCACTTTATGGAGATTGTACCCCAAATAACTGCCAGGAAATTGCTTTTCAGCAAAACAGAATTTTGATATTAAATACAGGAACTCTGACATAGTAATATGATAATAATTGTGTTTATATTAAAACTGTGTCATCATCTAGCCAGTATTATCACTGAATTTATAGTACAATCTGGAGGTAGTTTGTATACAAAGTAGCGACCTTAATTTGTAACTTTTAGTATCTGTTCTTGCAAGACAAAAAAGTTATTTTAATATTTCTGAGAATTGTTGAGCACTACCAAAACACAGTATAAAACTACACTGTACATGCCTGGAATGGATAGCTACTTAACCTAACGAAGGAGGATTCAATTTGATTGAAGCGCGATAGTTTAAAACAATATTACATTATTTTTTCTTGGGCCCTTTTGGGTAAGATAAGGTAGAACTACTTTCAGCAGAAACATTCCCAAGGACTCCATACAATCTTTAAGTTTCTACAAGTGGTACTGTAGGGTATGTTTTATCAACAGCAAAATCATTTTATTTTTTGCTCGACACTCCACTGGTGGGCTTCACTCCTCAGTCGTAAGCATTCGTCAGTGCTTTCAAAAGGTGGTAAACCAACGTTAAATGAAGCTGTTTGCATTTACTGGTTCACTAAAGTTTTCTTCTTGAACCAAGCAATTAATTTCTCGACATAAACTTGCAAATGGTCTCTACAGCCAAATCTAAAATTCATAGAGGGCACTGTCATATTGGTTCAATCTAGTTCTGCGAATCTTGACAAGTTACAGTCTCTGATTGTACTGTGAGTAGAATCACTTGTACTTTATATACTCCTTTGTAGCTATTGAAGATAAGATCTTTTCAAACATATTTTTGAACTTCCAAGTCAAAGTAATTGTTTTAAGCACCTCAAGTTGTGTTTTCTAAAAGCATTTTTCTCATTCTGCCAAACTGCACAAGTGAGATGTTGAACTAGTCAATCACCCAGCTCATCTGTATGCAAGATATTCCGACGTTTCCCTTCGCATGCTCGTAAGTGCTTACACGATATCGTGTTACTTTGATTACCGAATATGGTAAAACAGTACAGATTATGCGCATAGGACCGATATGACAGATAGAAACGCACGAGAGTCCCCATTGATCGCTGTTAAGTGCACTTTTGAAATTTCATTGCAAAATGAATGTTAACTGACAAGTGCTTAAATCTTTGTCACCCAGACACAATATGAAATGTTAATTTCATATATCTAGAATTTTCATATTGTTCTCCTTTTCCTTTAAAAAGCACCTTAAATTAGTCTTAGTTCTCAACTGCATTAGTAACGAGGAATCAAACCAGTATCAAATACTATAGAACTGAAGCAAAAACTCTGAGCACTTTTAAACCACAAGATGGTAACCATAAAGTAAAATAGTTTTTCCTTAATACCACACTAGAATACCAACAGTGGTCAACTATTTTCAAAATCTGAATTATCACCATCACACAGTAGAAGCACTGACAAAGTTATGCAATCTGTAATTCTAAATAACGAACCGTCAATTACCAGTTTTTTAATTTTGACCATTTTTGTCATGCCATAGTTTTTTGGGGTCATGGACATGACAAGCGCTTTCAAGCCCAAACTGGTGCTCACCTTTTAGTTTAAGATTATGTTAATTTGATGAAGGAAAGAAGGGGTTACTCTTTTGGTGATTCGTGCGAAACGGACAAGACATCAAGCATGCAAAACCACAGAGAAAGGACGAGAGAGTGAGAGAGAGAGGGTAGATTATTAGTCACAAACGTCAGAAATTCACAGGGACTCTAATACCATGAAACTACTCACATGCAGACCCCTCGGCGACATCAGAGGTCAAAGGTGTTGCAAAGAGGTCTTCCAAAGTGTTCTGTGTTCCTGATGAGCTAATATCTGTGTCGACCGTGTCAAAAACATGCACACTTTCAGGAATAACGTGGCAGAGTGGTGTAAAACATACAGGCTAACGGATAGTCCGTCACCATGAGATCGGGTTGACTGTGCATTAGCATGCCCCAGCATTGGGGATAAATGAATAGAGATCCCATCCCCATACAGACCCCCCGACCCCACTCTTTCCACTTCACCCTTCCCCCCCTTTTTCTGCCCTGCAACTAACAATATTTATAAGAGAACCGGATATCAAAACCTTATGAATGCAAACTGACAAATTTATGGAACAATTTTTGGAAATTCTCGTAAATTTTTGATCAATTCAAAGATCATATATGGGGAAAGTTGATGTCAGAAATTAGAGAGCATTGTTTGATATGTTGCAACATGTATCAGTACTCACCTTCAGAAGGAAAACTTTACGTTCAACGATACTTTCTAGTTTCTAGTTACACATACTGTATATACGCAATTAGAAGTAAGGGGCAGCATAGATAATGATAACATTGATTAAATCTATGCACGTTACTACAGCTGATGATCAGTAACATGTGTCTTACATGGGCAGATAACCCATTCAAACATTCCCTGAATTTCTGTGTGTTCATTTATCACAAATAATAATACTCTTAGTCTCTTGCTTGAAAGAATTATTTTGAAACAGATTTTGGCAAAAATTAAGAGGATTTCTCAATATAGCTGTTAAGCTGGTTGCTTTTTATAGTCCTAGATTTCTCCAGATGTAACCAGCTGCTTTAATTAAACCACAACTATATCACTTGTTTATACTCGAAACCCCCAAAAGCGATTTGTCTATTTACTTAGCAATGCCACTTTACTGAAATTCATTCACTACACAGGAAACAGTATGACTATTAAAAACAGTTGCAAATGTGGATTATGACTTTATAATATATGTGTGCCAACTACCCTCTGCTAAATCACTTGTTTATACTCAAAACCCCCTCAAAAAAAGATTTGTATATTTACTTTATAGCAATGCCACTTTACTGAAATTCATTCACTACACACAGGAGCAGGAAGTGGAATGACTATTGACAACAGTTGCAATTGTGGATTTTTACATCACAATATGTGTAAGCCATGGTGTATGTATCATATTATGCTTAAATCAGGAATCAATACCACTTATCTAACCACAGGAAGTGGCAGTGCCTAACATTTGCAATAATATTGTACTTTTTGACAGTGCAATATGTGTAAGCAAGGTCTATATTTCATTTTATGCTTACATCAGGAATCAGAGATTGTCATTTAGTGAAAATCCAATGTACCTAACCACAGGATATGGCAGAGCCTAACATCTGCAATTGTGAATTTTGACAGTGCAATATGTGTAAGCAATGGTCTATGTATCACATTATGCTTACATCAGAAATCAGGAATTGTCATTTAGTGAAAATCCAATGTACCTAACCACAGGAAGTGGGAGAGCATAAAATTTGCAATTGTACTTTTTGACTGTTCAATATGTGTAAGCAATGGTCTATATTTTATTTTATGCTTACATCAGAAATCAGGAATTGTCATTTAGTGAAAATCCAATATACCTAACCACAGGAAATGGCAGAGCCTAACATCTGCAATTGTGAAGTTTGACACTGCAATATGTGTAAGCAATGGTATATGTATCATATTATGCTTACATAGGAATCAGGGATAGATCCCACTTACTGAAATCCAATAACAACAAACAGAACAGGCAATGACTAAGAAAATTGCTATTGTGGACTTTGACAGTACAATATGTGGATTATAAAGGCATGTGTATTATTATATTATGCTTAAATCAGGAATAACGGTTGTACTCAACAGTCACAATAAGAAGCAGAAAATAACACATTTAGCATCAAACATGAGTGAATTCAGTTTTCCAACAACAGACAATTTTGTTAAGTAGTATTAGGGCTAAACAGTATATTGATATACTTCTACTGTTTGGTGGACCAAAACTCCAAAAATGCAGTGTCAATTTTTTTTTAATTTCCTCACCAAAAAGTACCTCCGAAGTATTAATAGTGAAGACACCATGTTGTTTGTTTGTTTACGTATAAGCTCAAAAATAATGCACAGAAAAACCTGCCAAGTCATTGCACAGATGGAGTCAACACCTTAGAAACAGGCAGTTATTGTATTAATACCAAAGCAAGTTAGTACAAAGGCCATAGTGGATGGAGTTGGTTCACAAGTCTACAGTTGCACCAGTATATCCACCAGTATTTACCAGACTGAGCCATGTAGGTTCCTTTGTTGATAATAACTGATGCACATACCAACAGTTAACAACTCCCTTAGGCCAGGATAAGATCAGGTACATATATATGCAAGTACCACTTTAGTCTGTACAATTGTTGACACACTTTCTATGCCAACATTTTTTTCGTTGTTTTTTTCTCATATAAGCAAAATTGCAAAAAGACCCACATCATCACTAAACCTTTCAAAATATTTGCAGTATTGCCCTTACCTAATCACTTTTTCGAATAATCTGTCTGCATGAAACAGAATTGTCTAATACTTTAAAGCACAGTTTTGCCCTGTGTTGTGTTCGACTTCAGTGTTCTACTGACAAATGCCATAGCTATCTCTAACTCTCTAATCAATCATATGGCAATATTGCCATGGTAACCACCACATGGGCCTCTTCCTGGAGGTTTTGCTAGTAAACAGTTGTCCTCTGACAATGTACTACTCCACCAAAGATTATGACTCGATTCCTATTCAACAAGTGCCAAAGACAAGTTCATGGTGGAACTTCTCGGATATATGTCCCAATCATCTAAATCGTTCGACATTTCCGCAACCGCATATCAATCTAGAAGGCAGAGGCTTATTTTTTATTTATTTTTTTACAAGGAAAAGAAGAAGAAGGCAAATAACCAATTTGGTTTAAGATGAATTTGCAATAGGATCTTACTAAGTGGTTGTTACTTTGTCGTACAATGTATCTTCAGGGTTCAATGACTTTTGAAATTTTTTAATCTTTCATGACTCTTGCAGACCGGTTAAGAGTTACTTTAAAATTCATTCCCCCACCCCCCCCCCCCCACAAGAAGCAGGATCCCTGTCACGTTTTAGGATTAACTTTCTTTCCTGTCAATCACTTACGTGCTTGAAGTTTCACCTAGTATTGCAACAATCGCCACAATTGATATGCAAATTTATGCAAAGTTGCATAGCAGTTTTCGCACGAATAACCATAGCAGTACTTTAAGTACTTTATTGGTAATTTTGACTTCGTAAACCTCAAATTGCTAAGCAAAATGTCCACACAAACTTATTCTCTGAACCACTGCTTATTCTGAAAATTATCACTCATAAAAAAAAAAAGTCATGCAGTCTCACAAAGAATTAGACACACTTTGCACAAAGACTTAACTTGTAAACACACAAATATAAACAATCACATACAAAGTGTCCTTGATTACTTCTGCACACATTTTTATTGTTATTTTTACTCTTTTGATGCAGATGTGTGTGTGTGTGTGTGTATATATATATATATATATATTTATATATATTTATACATACATTTATTTCTATTGCAAAGCATATGTTTACCCTTTTTAAGGAATAGTCTAGTTAAAACCAATCAAATCAATCATTCAAAAATCAATCAATTGATAACCTACCAGACGTTTGACTGCCACCTCCTCCAAAAGCTTGACCGAAATCGGCAAACCCACCGGCGCCCTGACTTTGGCCTCCGAAAGCGTTAAATGCGTTTGCTGTGCCGGGGAGGAGGGAATAAATCAAGACAGAATAAAGTAGTGGACCTGATTGTGCAGTACGATTGATACAGTAACAGATCTCTAATCTCGAATGTAAACAGGACTAGAGAGATATAAATTAGAACCAGAGTGGCATAGCAGAAATGAGTTAAAACGGTGAGTGTCGAAATGTGGAAGAATATCTGCGAGATCTGCAGCAGCCGTCGTAAAGATTACAATCCGTGTAAACTTTAATGATTGAAGTGAAGACGAGAAGCTGATAGCTACCGTCATTGCAGGACTGTAGGCAACTTATACTATGAGATGTTGGACTGCATCAAAATATTATACAAATAATCTCAGTACTTTTAATGTAAGCAATGGATGGGTTACAACTTTCAGAGCAATTTAGCAAATATTATTTACTGTTTGGAAAGAAATTAAAACCATGACATGTGCTAAAAATTAATGCTGTTTATTGTTTTACTTCTTCCATCAACAAGTGGCTATGAAGATGTGCAGTACGATTGATACAGTAACAGATCTCGAATCTCGAATGTAAACAGGACTAGAGAGATATAAATTAGAACCAGAGTGGCATAGCAGAAATGAGTTAAAACGGTGAGTGTCGAAATGTGGAAGAATATCTGCGAGATCTGCAGCAGCCGTCGTAAAGATTACAATCCGTGTAAACTTTAATGATTGAAGTGAAGACGAGAAGCTGATAGCTACCGTCATTGCAGGACTGTAGGCAACTTATACTATGAGATGTTGGACTGCATCAAAATATTATACAAATAATCTCAGTACTTTTAATGTAAGCAATGGATGGGTTACAACTTTCAGAGCAATTTAGCAAATATTATTTACTGTTTGGAAAGAAATTAAAACCATGACATGTGCTAAAAATTAATGCTGTTTATTGTTTTACTTCTTCCATCAACAAGTGGCTATGAAGATGTAGTTATCCTGTCAATAAATATTCCTCCTACAGATCTGAGGACTGAAGAATGCCAATTATTTTTTTAGACTGTGAAATCTTTAATTTTTTTAACCTTGATTTTAGTTTGCAGCATTTAATCTGCCTAGTATAATTTGTTTGGCCTGAGGTAAAAACTGTGGACCATAAGATGAAAATAATTGTGAGGCAAAAGTTGTTATTACAATTAGTTAACATTTCTTCACCATCTAACAGTGGTGCGAAAATCCCCCAGGTTTTTAAGCAGTGTACTCCCCTAGTTACAAGTAACTTCTGAGGCTCTTCCCCTCCCCTCCCCCATCACCACTCATTCTAACACCCAAAGCGTCCAGACTTGTTTCTAACATGGAATTCATTTTCAATTTGCTGTGAATCCTTCTCTTCATGCTGGCCCCAGGATAATTGGTGTTGGCCATTTCTTTTCACGTCCTAGAGTGCCTGCACTCGCCGCCCACCTCCCGATATGTTCCTTTGGGGGATGTTTTAGGGCCACACAGTATCTGAGCAATAGTGCTACGATTGTGAGACAGGTATTAGCAAGAAAGCAAAGAACAGTGAACTTTTGTTTTGTCCTATGTACCCAACTGTTACTTTCCCAATGCAAGTGGTCAATTATTGGTCTAATTTACGGTGTCTGGCGGTATGTATCACTTACCCTGGGGTTGTTGGGGTGCTCCAAACGGATCTCCCCCTAAGTCACTTAGAAGATCCTGGGAAGGTTTTTTGGGTTGTGCTGGTGCCGCGGCTATTGTTGGCCCTGGTGGTGGTGCGACAGCTACTGGTTGGGTACTACTGCTTGGTGGTTGTTTTATACTCCCTAATGAAGAAGGAGATGAATTCTAAAGACAAAGAAAAGAGAGAGAAAAATAAATAAATAAAGATTCAAATAAAAGTAAAAGTAAAAAATTATAATAAATAAACAAAGCAAAAATAAAACAAATATCAATAAAAATAAATGTCTAAGTAGATTTATATACTGATTTATATATGGGGGCATTGTGGTCAAGTGGTTAAGGCAGTGGACTTGTGATCTAAGGATTACAGGTTCGAGCCCCGGCCAGATCACATTGCGTTGTGTCCTTGGGCAAGGCACTTTATCTCCATTGCCTCTGTTCACCCCTGAGGTGTATAAATGGGGACTTGCGAGGTGACTTGTAAAAGATAGTTGCGTGCGCCGGTATGTGGCTGCTCCCTAATGGGAAGTCCCCCCTGGGACACGTGGCTGTGGCCCACTGGTGCACCAGGAGAGATTGATTGAATTGTGCACACTTTGGTGTGTACCTGTGTGACAAGTTACCAATGACCAGGGCTAAGTAGTAGTAAGTATTGCACACTCTTTGGGGTGTGAATAGCGTACTAAATGCTGGTTAATAATAATATAGTATGAAGGCCTGGACTTTTGCAACCTAGCAGTCCTGATCTTCCTCGGAGGCAGACAGTAGGATTTTAAAATTCTCTTCATGTCTCTTTCTGGAGTCACATATAATGCAGTTTTAAGACCACTTGCTATCTGGCATTATCAGAACTGACTCTCTCCCTACTGTACGTCTAAGGTGGCTTAACTCTCTCGTCGATTAAAACGTTATATATAGCCAGGCTATCTATAGCATGTCTCCTCAGTGAAACGCCGCACAATCGGCTCCTAAACACTGTTGCAACCTCATAAATTATTCACATTTATCATTATCCTGTGATGTGATTCTTTTAAAGGAGAAGGAACAAATATGCAGCAAATGAAAAAACATTCCTAACTTCATCTTTCTACCAATCTGTGTCGCCTCTATTAAGCGGTCCTCACAATCGGTGACATAATTAATTGCCATTTTGAGTACAAAAATGACGCAAAATTCGTCCCGGGGTCTCTACGAAATTGACGTTGCAGAGCATCCACTGGTTCACTGCGTAGGCACACTTTAATACGATGAATCACGCTGTATCTATCAAAGCTCATAATATATGGCCAGTAAAGACTTCATGCTATCATCAGACAGGCTATTTTATTGGACAGATTTTTTTTTTTCCATCTCATTTATTCATGATTATTATATATTTTATTGGATAAATTTGATGGACCACATTAACCGAAACATAGACTTGAAAATAAATATGATATGCTTTTATAACCATCTCTCAAAAGCTCTCGTAAATATATATACCCACTTTTTTTTCTTTCTTTTTTTTAATTTGGAAATATTGCACCAATCCAAAATTTTCATTATATCCTGTTAAAAGCAGTATTTTATGTTGAATGTCAAGGTTTTCCCAAAATATCACACCATAATCCTTGGTGACAAACCTCATTAATTGTTCAAGTTTCATTTCAAACAACTAAGAAATATATGCGAGTTCGTGTGCAATTCAACCTCCATGTGATTTATATATCTAGAGGTTATGTTAATCATGTAACGATCATGTCTTGGATTTAAACTAATGGAAAATCCTCTGGACATTGGATATTAGATGGTAAGCTTTGGAACGGAACATTCCAAAAGGAGTATGTTGATCCGGTGTAGAAAGAGAGGGGGGGGGGGGTGGGTGAGAGGAGCGCGATGCAAAAGTGTTACCAATCGCTCTTTAAGCTACAGGTAGATCATAGTATAAAAATGTACAAAACAGGTAAGGGAGGAATGTGTTAACAAATAAATTAAAAAATATATATAAAACATTTTAAAAAAGGAAATGAGATAAAATGAAATGGAAAAAAAAATAATGAAAAAGAATATAAATTATGATATAAATATTTATCTTTGAGCGACGAAAGCTGTTAGGTTATCTTTAAATTCTGAAAATAACACATTCAACAATATTTCATTATATATTTTTCAAATTTAATCGAGGATTTCGTAGATCTAAGCTCAAAATAGAGTTTCCTCTGAGATATTGAATGGAACTCAGCTGGGTACTAACTTATCTCCAATTAACATATGTGCAATCTGTAGATTAATCATATTTTTTACTAAATTGCAGAATTTCCAATGATTTTTTTCTTCCATCAACCACATTCATGTGGCGTGGACTTGACCTGCAGAGTGATACACTCTGCAGGTGATTAATACTAAATGGAAATGTTTCTTGTAGAAACTTCAGGCACCCTAAAGACATTCTTACAATAATGATCTCTGACAGAAATTGAGCAAAATATATGTACATAGACTTACAGTAGTTCCCTGACATGGAGCATGTCATTGGATCACATTATAACATTTATACTACAGGTACATTATGACACATGAAAAAACATGGACATGTACATGAAGTGGTCAGTTAACATATATATGTATGTACAGTATTTATGTCTGTCTGTATGTATGTAAGTAGAGTATATATGTAGAGTACAGTATATGTACAGTATCTATACATATGTATCTACAGTGGGTGTATGTGTGTGCGTGTATGGGTGTGTGTACGTAAGTATGTATGTATGACCCCCCACATTAATTATGATGCTGTGATGTCCTGGTGATGTGCTGCTCACACAAGTTGTTAGCAGTATCGGGCCAAGATAAACATGCACAGATGTGCGCAAATGTTTAGGCATATATTGCTTAAGTCCACTCATTTATAATAACAGCCCTGCATGAACAGCCCAAGTGGCAGGTATCATGTTGCTTGGGCAAGCTAGCTAGAGTTAACCAGGATTGCTATTATATGATCAGCCAAGCATATATTTATTCACTGCATTCGTGAGTGTAACCATAGAGGGAGGGGTACAGCAAGTTAAGAGAAAATTCACACTGCCATTTAATAATACTACCCTCGGTTTCAGTACGAATTCAAACATGACACATGCTTGAGGCTCTATTTCTTGCTGTGACCCTTAACTACCACACATAAGGGTTTTCCCCAAGACATTGCAATATCCCCAGTCCCCATAGCCAGGGTTAACTAAAAATTGACAAATTATACCAAGGTACAGAATTCTGAAAGTGTCAAGGGACATGTCTAAAATGCTACCATACCAGATATTGAAAATTATACTCTTATCTTAAAATTTTTGTGCAGAGTAGTTTGAAATCTGTAAAATTTGCATATATATATAGCAATCTTTCAGAGAATTCTTTTTTTTATGTAGATACATCTGCAGACTAGAAATCGAATGTAACATGGTTCTTCAAAAACGATGGATAGATTTAAGGGAGCAGTGTCAAGTAGATTCGAACGGAGCATCAACCAGTCTTCACAACTCACAGATAAAACACGTATGGATATTTTACATCCAAAATTTATCTTGCCCGCATTGCAGACAGTTGTGAGTTGTCTAGAACATTTGTATGCAGCTCAGTACAGCTCCATGCTGATCATAGTGTGGATACTATGGTGTACACATGTATGCTGTATAACAGCTGTGCCAGGTTTCCTTTATATTGAAAAAGTAGACAGCTTCATGAATATTCAATTTGAACAAAATGCACATGTAACTGTATCAGACCTAAATATGTACGTCACTGTCGAATAAATGACAAGCACTGTCGAGCGAATCACATGTGGCAAATTGATATTGAAAGGGTTTTCCTGAAACTTTTACTTGAGAATGGAATTGAAATGGGTCAGTAGTGGGGTGGGGTGGTATGACGGGGGGGGGGGGGTGGGGGTGGGAGGAGGACAGTACTAAAAAGGTTAAAAGGACTAAGCTCAGCAAGAAAATTGGAGCAACTGACTGTATACTGCTAAGTCTCTATTGATGAAATTAACTACCTTTAAAACCATCATCAGTGTCGCCTCCAAATTTGCTTAAAAAAAAAGACACAACTGCAAATTTTAAACAATGTCTGAAGGCTGTGTCCAAATTTTTCCCACTTATTAAGACAAATTAATATGTGAGTCTCAACAGATACCCTGATGAAGATATTAGAATGTTTGAAACTTGTGATATATACATGTATACATACAGGTATAATAACTACTGTACATGAATTTCTAATATATTTGGGGGTAATACTACCCTGCCCCGCCCCTCCACTCTGTTAGGTATTAACCCGTCTGCTTTTCGGAGGTTACGACTCACCTGACTAACTTGTACTTTGGGTGAGTTTTCTCCAAGAAGTGATTTAAGAGGCCTAATTTCTGGTACTTTTTCCTTCTCTTTTTCTCTGGTGACTGGCTTCACTTGATCGGGGGGAACGTAGTAAGTTTTCTTCTCGTACTTCTTTATCAGGAAATCTTTGACTTTCTGTTCGTCTCGGCTGTCTGGTTCTGGCGGTAAGTGCGAATTCCATAATCCTAGCCATACTCGTTTGCAATACTGAGAAAATATAATGCAAAAAGAGAAAACTGAAAAGTTAAAGGGTAGTATTAAAATAAGTAACCCTAAAGATTATTATTTTCAAGTGATGTGAATGTTGTGACAGAATTTACATGCCCTTACACACGAATGAAAGATACCATACTTCACTTAGCTATATATTTATTATTTAGAAAATTTTTGTTGCCATGACAATACAGTGTGCCCAGAAAAGGAGTACCAATTCCCTATGCGTACTGCTGGGCTGTGGGACAACAATGTTGGCAGACTTGGCTATATGTGCATCCCCTCCAATAAGCACATACTCATTTCCATCTTCCAACACATATTCTTCATTTTTAAGCAATTTATACATGGACTTCACCCAATTTCTCGCAGGTCTGAAACAGTCTATCACTATTCTTTTTTCTAACTACCTTACTTACTGAGGAAGAGGCAGCAGCCTGATTCGTCTGATAAACAATGAACACAGAGACAGGCCACACTTTTTTCATTTTCAAACACCTTTCGAAATTTAGTGGAGGGAAAGGGTAGGGGTGGTGGGGTGGAGGTAGGGGTGGTGGGGTGGAGGTAGAGGTGGTGGGGTGGAGGTAGGGGTGGTGGGGTGGGGTATGGGGTGGTGGATGGAGGTAGGGGTGGTGGGGTGGAGGTAGGGGTGGTGGGGAGGAGGTAGAGGTGGTGGGGTGGAGGTGGTGAGGAGGTAGGCGTGGGGGTGGGCATATTCTATTAAATGTATTTAATGGAATGCTAACAGAATGCTTAATGTAATTAAAAGTTCTGCTACATAGCAAAAACTTTGACATTTTAAAGACAATGAAGAATGACGCTATTAAAAGCTTGTCTGCCCTCAAATATTGCACATGTCAAAAACACCAATGAATTAAAAAAAACAACTAACAAAAAACAACAATATAATCCCTTGGATATGAAAATGATACCAAATATTAATAGAACACTCTTGGCAGCTTTAAACTTTACCCAAGTGACCACTTATGGTCTTTTTTGGCATCTGAATTTTCTCTTAACCCTTTGTTCAATGTCACCTTGTCTTTATTTGGCAAAGTTACTATTGCACCAACAATACCAGGTATACTTTAACTGCTATTGAAGTACATACTGTGCTGTGCATTACAATGTCACGGTATTATTAAGTACAGCCATACAGTACTTACGGTAATGTGATAGCATACTGTGCTTCCAATACAAGCAAAAGACAAATTGCAGCTGAGCAGATGGAAAATTTGGAAATGAATGCCTTCATTTAGGAAACCATTACAAACTATACTGCAAGTATGAGAGAAAGTACTATAAAGTATGACAGAAAGTACTAACTACACAAAGTAAGGGATCAAGTTATGCGGAATGACCTAAAAGTGGGTAGTGAAAATATTCGGTAGGCCATGAGAGTTTTCCAGATGTCAGGAAAACCTGTCTATGTGCTAACGGAGATCAGTTAAGTTAGTCTTTTTAATATGGATGTCCATAGTCCTAAATTTTTAAATTTTTAAACTTTTAAATTTTAGCTTTAATACATTCTGAGTATCCAGTCCTCAAGAGGATCCTGGGTCTTCCATCTGAAAGTTTACAGACATCTGTTATAGACCATTCTATAACATGCTTGGACTTTGCAAAGTACAAGAGAGCTGTATTTTTACACAATTTATGTGCGCACTGACTAGTGACTAGGCATGCTTTGTGCAGGGAGCTGTTATGGAAACAACTCCCTGCTTTGTGCATTTTTGAACTGACATTTTAACCTAAAAAATATTTAAATTTATCTGATTAAGAGCTTTCCAGCTTTATTTTGCTCTTGGTGATCAATCATGATTGGAATAAGGGAGAAAAATCAAATTTCAACTTGACATTTCCAAAAACACAGGAACAAAAACGATGCTCTCAGTTATTACTTCCGTTCAAAAAAAAATAAAAAAAGATTCCCCCCCCCTGCCCATACACACAAACATTCATTTTTATGTGATATCGCTGAAATCCATTCAATATAAACCAAATTTACGTTTTGCTTGAAACCCAATCATACAAGCAACCTATTACCCTGCATAATACTTAAAAATTCAGTTTCTTATTCCCTGTCTGAGACATCAATGTCTCATACAGTAAATGTCACAGCATTTATCTAATGGTTTCATCTCATGCAAAAAAAGCCTACTTTTTATTTTCAAATTTTCAATCATATATTCATGACAGATTTGATATCAAGCAGTAATAACACAATGTGTGCATGGGTACAAGCACAGTCACATCTCCCTGCTGATGTGAAGTATGTATATTATCGAATGAAAGAGGGGGGGGGCAAGAAGGGGGACAAGAATTGAGGGGTACCTCACGCACCAATTAAGGAACCAGTTCATCCATCAGTGTGCTACACTAATTACTACTTTAACTTACACAATGAAAATATTAGTATCTTCGTTTTGTTCTGAAGCAGTTTTATCACTTATGAATTTTGCTTAAAATCATAAAAAAAAAAAAAGACTAATGAAAAGGGTTACTGGTTGTGGAAACATTTGCCAGTATGTGTAGCAATTATCTTGCAAGTAAGGCATATCAATTGATTCCCTGATGGATTTTAATAATTTTTTTAAAGTACAACGTAATCTCAAATAAGGGTATGGCGATGAAATAATTAATGAATGCCTGTAATATCCAAACTCCAAGTGACCTGGCTATAAATGATAAAGTTTTGCTTTTGAGGTACATGTTTAATTCAGTGAACTTCCATCCGTAATTAAGAGTGGTCAGTTTGGTTTTGTTTTTCCAGAGAAAAGAAAAAATACTTTCACATGTGCTTCAAAATTGATAAGCGATATACGAAAGAGCGATCACTAGAAGTGATTGCTGACTGCTTGTAACATACAGTACCTCAGCCCGGCTATGAACAGTATTAATTAAAAGGGACCTCGTACTGTATGATCTCAAACCTGTTGTGTAGTGCTATAAGTACAGTAGCATGCTACCTAAAACAAGTATTAAATGAAAGCACTCTGGGCAGTGTTTTCAGTTAATGTACGTACTACAGCAGAGAGTACAGTAGTTAATAACTTATTTAAATGGTAAGAGCTGTTTGCCACAAACATTTAAGTGTGTGTTTAAAATGCCTTTTGATTTTGGTTACAAAAAAGAATGGTGTTCCCCCCTCCCCCCCACCCACTTTGAATATCACATGGACATTATACAACAAGGCTAGATTTTTCAACACCAGGAGCTACTGTACTGTATAGCCATTGTTTGGGTATTCCTGCAAACTTTCTTGCACTGATTTCCTTCGAACACTACACAACATCCCTCCCGGCTCTCATCTGGGATTATTAAAATTTAAAAAAAAAAGAGTGGAAATTTACATAATGCCATCTTAGTTAGGAGAGCTAGCTAATCAATATCAGAAAGGGACTTGTTAATCTATGGCTGATCACATTTTGTCTTTCAAGCATAATTTGGGGTCAAAACTGATATGATTTATAAATCTGCAAAGATGGTGAGTTTAGGACTTTTACTCTGTTCCCTTGAGTAGGTATCTCTGGAGTTCATTTTCTTTTACTCATAAATTTTTAAAACGAGAACATGGAAGAATGCCCGGGGAAAAATGGAAATGGGATCACCAAGTGCAAAGTCCTAATGTTATGCAATTTTGTAAAACTAGGTGCAGTTCATTGGAGTGCATATATGAGCCAGGTCAGAGAGGTGTGTACATATTTGGATGAGAGAGTGGGGCTATGGCCTATATCCCGGACTAAAGTCCAGCGTGTACACTGTATTCTGTCATTATTGGAACAAATCGGGCAAAATACAGTTAAATGTCAGTTGACATATCAGCAGTAGTTATTCTATAGCAAGACTTACAGATGAATCGATTGGCCAATCGATAGAGAGCTACTGGTTTACATTTATTTTTTCTCTTTGAGTGACTTTAGTGTTTTAGTATTTTTATACAGTCAAATTGATATGGAACTCAAGGGTCAATGCTAATCTGTCAACAAAGAAAATTTAAGAAGAATTTTTCACAAAACAAATATACTGTAATTTCAATTTGACCTACAGTACAGTATTCTTACAAATAATTAACCAAATTATTAAATTAGATGTTGACAATTTTTAATTTTTCTGCAAACTTGGCGTTAGAGTACCGTATTGCTTCCATCCGTAGCTCACAATGTGGAAAAGCGGTGAAAGATACTGGTCGGGTAGATCGGCTTCATCCGGTGCTAAAAAATTTCCAATTTGATGAGGAGTAATTTCCTCAGATATGTTTTAACTATGTGAACAAATAAGTTGGCCTGACTTTTCGATCCTAGCAGGATCTTCTTCAAAGGCTAAATCTATGCACAATGTTTCAAATCATTGATGAAGATCACCCTAGATTATTAATTTGCAACATTCCAACACAGAAAAATGCTCTGAGGGCGTGTCAATTATGTTTCATCAAATTTGGTTTCTGGTCCATGTTTAAAGGAACTTGAAGTGTTTCAGCTTTAGAAATCAGTTTGTACCATCAGATTAAACTGTCTCCATCCTAGCTCATATCTGTCCGTTTGTCTGTCTGTCTGTCTATCTATGTCTTGTGTCTACTTCTTACTTCAACCTATTGAAGTCTAGTATATCTGGTATATAAGTGTCTTCAAAACTCGGAAACTTCTTTTGCAATGAAACTAAAGACTTGCTTCATACAATTAACTTACAGTATTATGAAGCAGAGCTCTCAATCCCAATTCCTTTGGGTTTCCCTGTAAATCTTAAGACCTATTTATCTTGGAGAAATAATTTTTTTTTATTTATCTAAAATCAATTTGGAATCTTTAATTATTCCATAATCAGCAAAATTCTTGAGTGAAACAACCTGGTAACTAGAGGTTGATCAAGTTGCTCATGTTACTAATGATCAAAGCTATTTTTTTTTCTGAATCATCAATCACACTGTCACACAGTCACACTGCTTGCAGCCTGCTGCAGTACTTGAACTGCTGCAACTCTTACACTTGTCCTATACAGATGTAAATCAAAGCATTCAACAAAGAACATATACAGTGTATATACTGTACAGTACTTTTCAACAACATACATGTATACAACGTGTGTGCATGATGAGAACCATTCCTTATTTTAGCCGATTCTGACTTCAGCTAGTTATTACTTTCATATTCGACCTATCATATTGCCAAAGAATCCAGGCAAAAAGTATTACTGTCATATTTTGACTTATCATATTGCAAAAAATTCAAGGTAAAACAACAAAAAAAGTATTCCTGTTTTGCTGATCGTGCAGGGCAGTGCAATCCCCGAGGGATGCAAAGATGAGGGCACACAATGTTTTGTCAGGAAAAACCTCACACTGAGAAGCACACAAAAGCCAGAAGGAATCAATGCTGGTGGCTTTACCAAACAAACCTCCAAAACAGTAATGTATAAAGACACGATGTCGACATGCACAAACATGGAATCTTCCTCCCAAAACACTGCTAATTCGTGTAGGAAACATCTGTACACAATATACATTTACTGTCGCGATGGTTTACTGTGATGAGTTTGTTTAATAGACAAAAACGTTATTACTACACATATCTTGGAATATAATAATGCATTCACAAATGGCTTTTACGTTAAATGGACATAGTTAATGCACCAAGATGAAGCGTTATTTGATGGAAAAAAAATTCAATGTCTAGCTCAGTTCATTTCACTACGGATGCCTACAAACAGTTTGTCACAAATTTGTGAAGAGTTTGTAATTCAATAAGAACTTACTCTTTTGGGGGATTTAAGAGCGATGATACCCACCTGTCTCCAATTTACCTTTGCACTCAAATCTACCTATCCTACAAACGTTGATTATATTTTAACATTGCACCCCCTATGACCTACTTCAGGGTCATCATCAACTCCCTATCCCTTCCGAGTCTACCAACAGTCCTACAGATGCGCTTTCCAATCTACCTAAACAACATGACGGGAAACGTTTTAGCATGGCGCCCTCCAGTGCCACTTTGGGGACACCGCCCACTCTTTGCCTCCCTCCTGGCTGTACCATTCAGAATATAAACAATGTAGATTGTTTGTTTGTTTCAGTCTGGTCCATATAAAGGTGCAGTTTTATCAGAGTCAGTCATGCGGTGTACTTGAAAGCAGTTCCAACAGTTTTCAATAATTACAGAAAATAATCCAATCTAGTCGCTGGTTAGGTAATTTCTGGCTTGTACGTCAACTTGTATTCTGCATACTGTGGTAGAAGTTCTAAGGCATTATAATGCTTGTCACGTCAAATCGGATCCATTTAGAACTAGATGGAATAATCACTTTCCTTTCTCTGTGATTTCAAAAATTGCTCGGTATGTTGTCAGATTATACAAGTTTTTCGGATGATATCCTTTCCATCATACAACAGTATCCTCAATAATCTGAAACTTTGGGAAAAACTGCTCCATATCTTCATTTCAGCCAAATAGGTATTAATTTTTTTTACCTATGCTGACCTTTGACCCCATACCTCCTGTACCAGCCTACAGTTCTTTGATGACAATATGTGGGACAACCAGGTCCATATATCAAATATCAGATATTGAGTGGAAGATTCCCTTTGGACAATAACCTTATCTCCATGACTATCATGTTTACAAGATTTTCACTGATTCACTGAGTGCACTGCAAGTTCAATTGAAGTCTAAGGCTACCAGCTAGAGCTAAAATTGCTTTTCCACTTTTCCACACACATTTCGGAGAGTAGCAAAAGAGTAAAATGTGAACAAGTGAGGTACACTATCATTCCAAATGTCCCAGAGTGAGTGATCAAATAGGTTTTTCATTAAATTTTCAACCTCTAATGTTCATATGACCTTTGACCTTACCTATTAAACTATATGGTCTTGATTTTACTCAGGTGGGTCCTATGTACCAAGTATGAGGTCATTAACCACTTAGTCCAGCTGTACAGTACATTATCTGGTTTACAAAGTTCTTATCCCTGAGGTTTGGAAAAGATTTTGTACTATCTATCCTTTTTTTTCAATGATAAGCTCTTTTAGCTTTGGTGCAGACAAATCTATGTCGATTTATCTGTGATGTCATTAGTGCATATTTCTACACTACAGAATTTCAACACATTTTGTCTTTGTGATGAAAAAAAAACAGTATGTGAAATGTTGAATTTCATCACAAATGAAAGCTTAATTGAATTATTAAATAATCTGCACATCATCTAAAGGGAAACTTAAAATAGAGAAATAAAAAACTTGCCAGCAATGATTTGTGTCAACTTTTGTAGGCAAGGTAAATTGGCATGCATATGTATTAAGATAGGAGTTCTCAAAAATTCATAAAATTCAATCGAACATTCGAACAGCACAATAAATAATAAATATGCTAGCAGAATTTTTCTTTGACCTGAAAGAACATTGCAGGAATATTTGCAACTAATTTTTAAAACATTCGGTACTGCGACTGCAAAAACAAGGTTTAAACCATTCTTGAGATATATATGGAGTGCCAAAAGGGCAAAAAAACATCATTGCTGCATTGGAACCCAACTTAATAGTAGCATCATAGCTTTTGAATAAATCTGTCAGTGTTTTTGATGATGTGATGGAGCTTGATATATACTGTACTGCTGTTCAAGCAATGTTAAATACAGTAGGTTTAGTTCTCATGCAACGTTTGAAAGTTTGGCACCCCACACTGACCTATGCTGCATAGCATAGCATTAACGTTATAAGCCACAATGTTTTACTTAACACGGAACAACAAACTATGTCTTTACACATGATTGTAATGTGAGAGATAATGCACATGGAGAAAATCTTATACTAAAGATTTGTGTTACGGCCCTGCTGGAAGAATTTAGTCTGCAGTTTGCAAATACACACCAAGTGAAAAATGAGACTAAAAATAATGTGAGCTAACTTCAAAGTCATACACCATTATTATCCTTGCCACAAGAGATGAATAGCTTATTCAAGGAATTTCACACTTTGCTAACAAATTCATTGTGATCTCTATTGAATCCAATAAACAACAGAGAGAGAGACAGTTCTGAGATTCTGCTATCTCCTCTCTATCTCTAGACTCTACAGTCAATGATCTGTATATTATGGTAGCAAGCACTCATGATATTAATTATGTAGTGTTAGATTATTTATCAATTGAGCACACAGGTTTACTCTGAGCCCCCAGGCAAATGCCATTATGGTGAGTAACCTATGCTCAAGTCTTCCATGTTGTTATATAACAAGAGTGCAATAAAGCAGGGGAGACAGGTGCGCAGTTTCAAATGTGTTTTACTCTGCCTGAATCAACAGTATTCAAAATATGTCTCTGTTCCTTGACCCACACATGTTTGTACACATAATTAACAGTCAGGAACTACAGTATATTGTAAACTGTGTTCTCTAATGTTTACTTTCCTTTCTAGACAGCTCTAGACAACTCGCACACTGATGTTACGTTTACTTTCAATTCACCTAAGAGCATCAGTTGTTTGTGCAAAAAGTAACTTAAAAAATACCATCTGTAAAGGTGACAAACGTTTTACATATGAAGCCTACAGTAAAGTTGACTTCTGTGTGATACCACACAGATTTGACTTTCAAAGGGAAGACATGTATATTACATTTCAGGATACGTAATCTCTTACTCCAGTTTCAATGGAACTGAAATTGCACTGACGACGACAAACTTGATAGGTAAAAGTGTGAAGATTTGCAGATGAAATATATTGCAATTGCATTTAATTTGTGGGACACAACATTTCCTGTATCCAATCAAAATGGTCCATATTTTGCTTCTTAAAGAGTAAACTATAAACCAGGGATCATATTTTATGGTCATCAGATCTTTCGAGATCACCAAAATCACGTCTGACAAACCTAAAACCCTGCTTAGGTTGTCCGACTGACCACTAGCTTATTTGCCATAAGTGTTCAACAATTTGAACAAAACTCAGAAAATCCCTATTCTTTAAAATAAAAATTGGCCCTCATAAAGTGATAGTAGCTTGTTAGTATTGCCCTCCATTTATATTAGAAAACAAAGTAAGAAATAAATCACATTTTGTTACATTCATTAATGAGGGGGAAATCAAACACTTGAGCTGTATGCACACCCCTTCGCATCACTAACTTTCAGTTAGCACGTTTGTTATTAGTCAAAACAGAATGTGCATACTGTACATATGCACTATTTTATGGTTACGTAAAGTACAGTAAACTCTGTACTACAGACCCTGGTGTCCGCGACCACGCTTGCTTTCTACCTCATGGCTGCACGCACGTACGACAAGCTAGCTGGAGTACAACGTGTATGCAGTACTATACTGTGCATGTGGGCAAACCACATGCTCATTTATGTTGCTGCACTACCCTGGGCTTACCCTGCCAATGGAAATGATCGGTAACGATTTTGGAAATCATTTTTCACCAACAGAGAATTCCCGCAACCCAACATGTATGATGTTTTATCATGAATAGTGTTATATTCCACATAAAATGTCTATAACTCTACACAACAGTTCTGTCCAAGATTTCTGCAAAGACCATCTCAGTAAGACTAGTCACTGAGAGTGAGACTTAAGCCTCAGGTGGATAGACTAGGCCTGCATAGCCAACATTATGGGACTCACCTACAAGACTAAATCGTTACATTTTAGTATTACTTGCGCACAGCTCTTGTGCAAGGCTTTGTAAATTTAGTGCACACAATGTGTGCGATGTAACATGTCTATAAACTCCAGTAGTATTTTATGTGCTTTCATTGGTCAACCAAAATATCCTTCCGCTAACCAAATATGAAGGCAAGGTTGTCCAAAGGACAACCTTAAAATTTCCTTAAAACTGAACCCTGTATGAACAAAAGTCAAACGGTTGTAGCCCCAAGGATATCTTAACTAGATGGAGGGGTATTTAAATGGGTCTGAATATTGTGGAGTGGGGTGTTAGCTCAGTGGTTAACCCCGGTGCCTTTCAATCATAAGGTACCCGGTTCGAGTAACTCCCAGATTAATGTATGTCGTCCAGATACAGAGTTGTTGACAATTAACAATTCATAAACATGGACGTTAAATATGGATGTAAGAGACTGACTTCGGTCAGCTTGCGGCTTTGATAAGCCAATGAGGCTTCTTCGCGAGTTCCTGCTTGCAGGAGGATCTAAAATACATACATACATACAATATTACCTGGCTAAATTCAACAAAAGCGAAAATGCAACACTTCTTGGAGAGTTTCTCTTTGTCGGCGTTCAATTACCACTACCATAACACTTCAATAGGGGAACAGATAATTGAAGAATGTAGACTACCTTTACAAGGTTATTTCAATAGATTAGAAAATCACCAGGAAGTTAACTTCTCATATAACAGTATTTCAATCTCCAGGTTCAAACGGCATTGCACAAATAAAAATAATAATAAAAAAAGGGAAAAAAATTAGTTTGGCAAAAACAATGGGGTGCATGAAGAAATTCTATTTGTAATATTGCAAAGGCCATAATGTGAGCTTCCCAAGTGATATGATACATGGCACATTGTCAAGATTGGCAAGAGTAGCATATATCTTACCTCATTTCCACTTTTCTGTAGTTGTTCAATCTCTGGCTGTGTAAAACTAGTCATAGATATAGATTTCACTCTTTGGGGTGGATTTAAACCTCTCCTGTAAATAGAAAAAGAGAACAATAACATATATACATGTGCATATTTTATTTTTTTCCCGCCCTTAGACCCCCACCAAGAAGTGGGTCAATTTAGGTGCCAAGTAAAAATGACATGTTATCAATATAATTTGAAAGAAAAAGGCAACTTTCTATGAAAATAGGTTAGGAAATGTGTCAAATTTGTTACAACTTCAATTTGTACCAACATTACCACTGTGTCATCCTTAAGGCTGGTACTGAGTAAGTGTGTTACCAAGGGCCACAGTCCTTCTGACAGGATGCTAAATGAAGACACATTATATAGCGCAGAGCACTGTTAACTTGACTTCACATGGAAGTTTTATAGTGCGCATAGCCTACATGTAGCATGGTGGGCTCATAATTGATGCAGTTTAGGATTTGATTAACGATGTCAATCAACGAAAAATCCAAATCATTCAACTGTACGGTTTTTTTTATGTGTCGTTCCTCAATTTAATGATCTGAAAAAATTTATTGTTCCGTGCCTACACAATGTAAAATTGAGCAGAATTTGACCACAAAATGTCTGCTGTGTCAAGTTCTTTCAAACCCAAAAATTGACATATTCATCGATAAGCTAACTGTAGTGAAGGCCTAGAAGTATACATCCATTGACTTTGGATGTTGTTTGCTATGCTCTGAGCCTCTAAGCTCAGACAGGTCAGGTCCCAGAGAGTAGTGGTATTATATTGAGGTACGTTTGGTTATTTTTAGGGAGCAAGATTTCCAACTGCCCAAAAAACGTGCAAAACTGGGGGAGGGTCTTATAAGCTTTAAAAAAAGCCACAATTTGATCAGCTTATACCTGAAATAGATTCAAACTAATGAAATATGCAACTCTGCTTGACTGCAAACAGTTTAGGTTGCCTGCTGTATGGTTTCTAGTAATATTTGAAGGTGCATCAATTACAAAGGTGCGTCAATTATGAAGCCTTTACTATACAACAAATACACCATTATTCCACACAGTGAGTCTAGGGGTGTTTCTGTTTGGTAAACAGTAGTGCATGCTAAATCCAATAGAAATGCCAAGTAGACCTAGTATCAAAACCTTGTGCTCAGAATCAGATTTCTTTGCCTCAGTATAGGGAAGAGTGTCAAAGGCTCATACAGGTGTACGAAGGGCACCATCAATGTAACCAGCTTTATACTTTAGTAAGTCTGCTACATACTTGATAATAGGGTCAGTTGACTTCACATTTCTGAAGGCATGTATCAATGCATTTTATACAATCCCAACGGTACTCATTGCCCCACGTACCTGCCTTGAATTGATACTTTTGCCAACATGTGGATCTCAATGAGTCAATTTCAAGACTACCTCCCCTCCCCTTTGCAGACAGACAAACACACATCTGTGAAAAGGGTGATGTTGTAAAGGCCTCTGTGTATGGAGTCTGCTACTAAAATGTGCATAATGAATTGGATACTTTTAACGTTTATACTAATGACAGTACAATATGTCCCAACTGCATGATTCATTATGATGAAACTAACCAACGCTCATTACAGTTATATTACTAACATTAGGCTACAGTGAAAATTAGACTTACAACAAACCACTGCATGATGTACACACGAAAGAGCCTATCGTCATGTTGACATAAGTAGGACCGCGTTGACCACAATCGAAGCATTTCTTGTTGTGTTCCCTACTGGCAAGTTCCCTTAATGTTTTTAGATTCTTTTCATCTTGCTTCCTTTTTGATGCCATTTTGCCTACTGCAAAAAGCAAGCTAACGCATGTGTTAATCTCAATATGCAATCCACTCTGGTTATGCTACACACAGCCCCTTCAATTAGTACAGTATAGTAGGTACGAGAGTTGAGAGAGGCGAGTACTGTATAGCTAGCGAAGGTATGATACACGGTGTTCAATCTGCATGTAGGACATCACGTCGGAAATATTAGATCACTTTTCATTTAAAGCCTTGTGTAGATTTTGCTAGAGCTGATAATAGTTTTTGTTCTTAAATAAAAGAAAACCACGGAACTTCATTATTAAAACATTTCCTTTCCTTTTTACATAGCTTTTTATGTTAAATTACCACACAAAATTATCTCAATTTTTTCTGTCAATCGTATGGAATCGGATGATAACTTGTCTTGTTTACTCAGAATTACAGCGCGCATGCCTGTTGAACACTGAACAATTTTCTGTGATTTAACAGTGTTGAAATTCCGTGCTTATGAATACCTTTACACTGATTGAACTTTTTCGTGTGTGCTCGCCTCAGCTCACGCCCCTCCTACAAAAGCCAAAACACCAGGAAGTCAGTGGTACAAGAACGGTCGTTCATGTAGAAGTTGCGTTAGCGATCGGAAGTTTGAGATCTATGTTAAAGCAACTGTGAATCTTTTGTGCGTGAACTAGAAACTGCATTTTTCAACAAGCATTTTCATAAGTGTAATAAACTTGTTTACGTTACACAGGAAAGTAACCAGACGCTATTCATGTATCAAACAATCATGTTAGAGTGGCAAGGCGAGGATCTAGGGAGGGGCGCTGGGTATGGGAGTACATCACTTTCATCCTCATATAAACATTCACAGTATTTTTTTTTGGCGCTCAGACCTAATGATACACCAAATTTAGGGGGTAACTACGTCTCAGAATGTTCCATTTGATGTTTGTACATATTTTTTTTTTTTTGCAATGAAAAAGGTGTCCCATGCTAAGTAAAAAGTGAAGTTTTGTTGAGGGATTAAGAAAATTCGGCAATGAAAAAAATTGAAATTTTATCTTCTTTCTTGGTATATTTCCCTGTAACATGCGTTCTGTTTTTGGTCGTATGACGAAGCGTATGTTCTTAAAATAGATGGTGCTATAGATTTGTTCTCAAAATAGATGGCGCTATAGATCTCGAAATATACGGCTCTGCGATATACGGCTCTGTTGAGGACCAGAGCCGTATATAGAGAACAGAGCCGTATATACGGCTCTGGTCCTCAACAGAGCCGTATATTTAGAAATATACCGCTCAGGTCCTCAACTCAACAGAGCCGTATATTTTCTCTCTGGTCCTCAAGTAGTATATACGAATGTGGTCCTCTTTTGAGTCGAGATAGAGACGTCTATAAACGACTCTGGTCCTCTGTATAGCCTACGGCCCTGGTCCGCTCTATAGCTATACGGTTCTATGAGAGCCGTATAGCCAGCGCATGCAAATACAAAGGGTATAGTATACATAGCGCAAGATATATAATGCGCCGAATTGGAACCAAATAAGTTCCTTTAATTGGACTTATATCAATCTGCAATCCAATCAATAAAAGTTTCGTTTCAAAGCTGCTGTAAAGTTTATGAAAATCTTGGAAATGGAAACAGATATTGAGAAACGGAGAAGAAAAGATCGACGGTTTTTACGAGGAAACCTCTTCAAACATTAAAGGACATCAGGCCAATGTAGTTTACACAGAAATGGATAGTTTTCAAGGGTGGCGGAAGGGAGGGAGGGCGGGATGTTTATCCACAAGGTATAAACGATCAGCTGCACCCACATCAAACCCACTGGCACATCAGGAAAATGACCACTCAAAAGACTGATTTTGATTGGCTGGTCTTGCTGTCTATGCGACACTTTGAGTAGCCAACCCGATTATTTAAATTAACTTAAAGCCAGAGAAAAATGAAGAAGCGGTAAGTTGTTACCGAGTAGGCTATAAGACGGTGTTAATGGTGTTCGATGACACTTTTCGTTCAGTTGATTTCGAACGTCTGTAGAGGCATAACACATTGTTATGGTGATTATACAACTTAACTTCGCTTACAGGCATTGTAGCAGGCATCTGTCCGAATTCACAAACGCTTGATATAGCGGTTCAAATCAAAAGTTAATTATGTATTTCGTATGCGTCTTCCCTTCCAGACACCTTGCCTACCCTTCCCCCCATCCCCACCCCTGGATACTTTGAAGTTTGAAGGTACAAAAAGTACTCTGGTCTGCCTTACCGAAATCCCAGATCTGGCCCAGATATTCAAATCCAGATCTGGAATTTTAATCTGGGCCATATCTGTTCCAGATCTTGAATTTATATATGGCAAGACAAAAAAATTGGCAGATATAACTTGATTAAAAATGAAGTTTTATATGGCCCATATAAATTTGTATCTGGTTAAATTTTATGGCATCCATAACTGGGCCAGTTAAAATTTTATCTGGATTGACTACATATCCAGTTATATCTGGCGTTATATGGCCATATAAAGGCTTGATATGGCCAGATTAAACCAGCCTAGTAAAGCCAGATCTGGGATTTCGGCAAGGGATGGACTAACGTAGCCTATTGCAGGTTCAAGAAAATACCGATCGGTGCATTGTATTTTGAGATCATATTTAATAGTTTTTTTTTGTGATACCACATTTGTTGTTAACATAGAAATTCAGTTTGGAGACTCACAGGTATAGAACAACAAAGACGTACTGAACCTGCGATCAATTTATTTTAGGAATTTTTCTCAGACTACTTTTTTAAATTTGTATTCTGAGTAAACTTTATCTAATAACCTGTTAGAGAATAGCAGACGTGATGTGATGTTTTAAAGTAATTATGGCATTTAGTTTAGAGACCCAAATAGCAGGAAGCTTTACAGTAGTTTATTTGAGACCCTGTCCGTGTTAGCTCGTGGATGAACACTAGCTTATATCAAGCCTTCTCTTTTCGATAAGTGTTCAGAGGGTAACGAGGCAGGGGTGTGAATTCGCTCCCATTCCTGTTCCCGGGACCGCCATTTAACGTCCCCATCCGACGGACGAGAGTGTATACCTCAGATGGAGTGATCTGACTACTTTCTCAAATACCGAGATAGGCAAGGGCACCCCATTCGACATCACTGCAGCCATGACGAACCATGGAGCTATTACGGTAATAGCTCCATGGACGAACGAAGTTGTTTCGAACTTGAAACCAAGCCTTTGAATAACAGAAACAATCCCTTTTCCCCAAGGTCACAAACCAGAACTACCAAATCCACGGAAGACGCCGCACAATTACCACTGCACTGCAGCGAGTTTTGAATAGGTCTAGAGAATCTCGCTCCTGGCGAAGTTTTTGATCCTGGAACTTAATGATTGCGGACGGAACACTCTAACTACTGAACCACGCCTTTGCCTCATCCTAGCTGTCAAGCAAAATTTGGCACTTAAAGTTCGTCCACACAATTGACATACAGTTAATACCAAATCCTACTATATACTGGTTCAGATATGATCGTGTAAAGTATGACAGTCTTCCGCAGTACAGTAGGCCTTTTATTTATTTATTTTCAAAGATATCTGTTTACCAATTAATTAACAATTCATTTCATTCAAACAGGCTGATGGCAGATTCCAGATTGTGAGCAGAAAAAGTTTGAAAACGTTTGTTTAATATCATATCTGGTGGCGCAGGGAAGCCTTGAAGGGGGGCCGGTTCTCTGGAAGCAAAGCACCATTATTCGAAAACTAAGACTAATACCACTCTCAGTAATAAATCAAAAGAACAGAAGAACCAGGAATGCAGTGACGTCGCGAAGGGGGTGGGGGGTGGGTGGAGGGGGGGCACGTGCCCTCCCAAAAAATTTTTGCCCCCCAGGTGCCCCTCCAAATGCTAGTTGTAGTGTTAATAAAATACTCAAACAAAAACTTTTTTTACAAAATACGAAACTATTATGTCCATCATTGAAACTTCTTTCCACCGACCATCACAATAACCAGTTGTTTTCTCACTAACAAGGTCACAGAGTCCCCGGCGTGACCCGCTAGTGCTTAAACTTCACTACTACCCTGCATGAGTTTAAATTTTCAACACTCTTTTAGACTTTGTAAACTTTCCCAAACCCTCTTGAGATGGTGGGGCGGAAGTATGCCTCCGCCCCAACTATTCAAGCGAAAACCATCTTTTTGTTCTCTCAGAATGGATAATCACCAGATAGCACAAAATTGCATCTTTATGACCCTAATTATTGAAAAACATTTTCAAAGCAAAGGGGTTATTCCATTCTTTTTGTATAACTTTTTGATCCGCCTCAATTAAAAACAAAAATATCGGACAGACTAAGCCCGAAAATTCTTGAACATAAAGTTACATCAAGTTGCAAAATATAGCACCAGATTGCATCTAAGGACCCTTAAATAATCATAAAAATTCTCCACTTCGACCCTCCCCCAGGAGAGCATTCACAAATAAACATTGTGCCCCCCTAAATAAGTGCTCTGCCCCCCAAAGATTGAAATGTCTGGGGACGCCACTGGAGGAATGTACCTTTGAAGATTATACTAACTCTTCACACTTCAGCATGAAGAGACAATGAATATTTGCTCCTTTCCGAAATTTATCATCTTTCGATCAACATATTTAATATCAACAGAAATGTGCTCAGATTAAGTTTCCTACAAACTCTTCTGATAATCATACACTGTACTAAAAGTAACTTGGAAGAAAATAATTCCAGACACAAAATGTTTTAAGATTTACAAATTTTAGTCTTTATATTTGTTTCTTAAAGAAAACAAAAACATTCTCTTCAATAAAAAAAGAAGAAGAAAAACAATGCTGAAATTTTTTTTCAAGACCAAGATGGAACTGAGATGAAATATACAAAAATTATTAATAATAAGAATAATTTGCTTAAATCTTAACTGACAGAAATTCATAAACATTGAATCATTTACATATTTCACTTTCACTTATTTTTTTTGTTTTATAATTATTTTCTGCAAATGATTAACAACCTGATGAGCAAAGGTCTGACATAATGATAATCAGATAACAAACATAGCATCATACTGTTATCAGTATACCCCCACCCAAAAAATAATATATATATAGAGATGTTCCTCATTTAAAAAATTTTGGGAAACAAAGGAAAAGGACAAAGGCATTTTTCTTTTCTTTTTTGAGTTTCCCTGTATCTACTCAGAATGTTAGTAATGTCTATAGCGGTATCCATTTATGTCTAACTGTGAATAGATATGGCCCACAATTTCTATGCAATGCAACAGGTTTTATATAAGCAAGTACTAGACACATGAACATATCTCCACGTAAACAGTCGTCCTATAAGGAGGCTTTTTATTCCTTCCATTCCTGTTGCATAAGGTTGGAAATGGAAGAGAAAGAAAGAAACAAACATTGTAGCAAAATCTAGAAAAGAAAATCACAGTAAATTTAAAAAAATAGATTGCATTCTAATTTGAAAGATTCTTCTTAGGGTAACGAGCTTTATAATATTTTAGAGGTTTGAAGTTCAATTTTTCTTATCACACTTCATACAGTTCACAAATTTACAGAAAATATTTTTTCCCCCCCTAATTGACCCTTAACATAGCATCGTCGAACGACCCCGATCGCAAATCTCTCGAGGTCTCGGGGTCTTCCTCGTCGACGCCCTCGTCTTCGTTATACAGATTAGCGTGACTGACCCCTGACCCAGAGATCGAGCGGAAGTAGGATATCATTCTCCTCTGACGTTTGATGAGGACGTATCCGACCACGATGAGGAAGAGGAAGACGACAGACACGACTGCGATGGTGATGATGACCCAGATGGGTAACTGTGTACCTTCTGAGAGGACAGAAGGGAAAGAATATGTCACAAACAGGCATGAGCTTTTTCCGCGAATTCGCGGAATATCCTTGTTTTCTTTTCTACTGATTTCATTTCTTTTACGTGATTTCTTTTCTTCTATCTCTTTGTGTTCACCATGCTCATTAACCTGTCTGTATTCTGTGCGTGTTTTTGTCCCTTCTGTTACTGTTACTTGCCATTCAGCCTCTGAAGAAGATCCTGCTAGGATCGAAACGTCAGGCCAACTTACTTTTACACATTTCTTTTCTACCTCGGGACAAAAACTATTATCCTAACACACTTTTGCATACGCAAACTGGAGCCTATACCGCAATTTCTGCCAAATTCTGAGATTTTTTTTTTTTACCCCAGGCTCATTCCTGAACAAAGATGTTTCATGAATAGTCATGATCAGCAATGAATATTCATCAAGTTACCATCTTTCCTACATGTAAAAAAATTACCAAGTCACCGACTAACAGCAGAGGATACAGAACAAAGTAAGAGGACTTCCCTACATATATTCATAATCCTTTCAAATTCAATCATAGCAGCGAGAGAGTGTGAAGTTGCTAGGCAGGGAGGAATCCATGACTGGTAAATTAAATTACGTTGAGAGTGAAAGGGGAGAAGGGTGTGTGTGTGTGGTGGGGGTGGTGGGCTGGGTGGGGGATGGTCACATATAAATGAAAATATGACTTGTATTAATTGCTTTCAGCATTTCTATTGATCTTCAAACACTATCACCCGTTTTGCAAGGACGGTTCTGTAAATTACTGAATGGGCTTAATTTAACCCCCCCCCCCACATTCAGGAAGAGATAGATAAACATAACGTAAAAAGAAAGGAAACAAAGTGATCTAAAAACCCAAAGACTTACTGGGCTCTTCTGGTTCACTCGCTGTTGGTTCGATGAAGTTAGCTGAAGGAAGAAACCATTTAGAATTATATTATTATTATAATAATAATAATAATCATAATAATAATAAGAACAATAATAATAATAAAATAATTTAAAGAACAAATTATAGTACCAATAATAATGTTAATAATAATAATATAATTACAAATATGACATACAAAATCACTGTGCCTGATCCAAGATTTTCCAGAAGAGGTGACACAGGAGACAAATTATCGTTAGAAAATCTCCAAAATTCCCATAAAAATAGTGGTTACCTAGGAGAACATCTGTAAGGAATGCCTGTGTTTAAAATATTTTGTTAAATCTTTTCAACTGTGTATTAAATCTTGTATTGCAGCTAATATTTTATTGCCAAGAAAATTCCAGGAAAGGTACCTCAGGACACTCCCTTGATCGACCTACTCCTTGAAACAATGATACTTGCTTATTAATGTACAGAAAATAGTCACAAATAGTTTCCTCGAACAGAAAACCCTTTTTTTTTGTATCTTTGAAAACTGCCCTTTGGGGGTGGAATTTTTGTATAATTAAAGGAGGGTCAGAAGCAGAAAAGTGAAGCTATATTTTGCAACTATCAAAGTGTGTTGTGACATTTAATGCAGTTAGTGTTAAGCTACCCTGTAGGACAAAAGACCATTCTCTACCCATTAAGAAATGTGAACCTATGAAAATTGGGAGGGGGAGGGGGAATGAGGGTAGAGGAGTTGAAGGTACCTATGAGTTATCGACTGATAATTTAATGACAAGGATGGCAAGATGATCAAAGATTACCAACCATCACTTTCAAATTTGACGAAACTTTAAAAAAGAAATTGTTATCAAAGACTTTTCGGAAGATTGTTAACCAAGACGAGCATATGACGACTTACGACTGGTAAACTTGCAAACAAAGGACGTCGGCGAAAGGCAGCTTCGATCGTTCCACTTGCCGAAATGACCTCCACTTGTATACATCTCCACGCACTCCTCTGAGCCACCCTCCGGGTCGGACCCAGTGGGTTCGTTCTCGTTCCAGTGCAAGTAATCGACAGCGCTTCCGTCAGACCATGCAAAGCCTGGAAACGGAAATGGGAATGAAACAAACATCAAGAAACGGTAAAACGACTGATCTATTAAGTCTATACTACCTCGATTAACAATGAAAATGAATTTCCATCCAATCCATGCAACCTACGAGTGGCTGGATAAGTGCATCCCATTGCTGCCACCATTGTGTCAACATAACCGGCGAAGAGTACTCAAGATGCATTTAATTAATGCATTGAAAAATGATATAGACAGTAGAAATAAGAATTCCATTTTAAATTAGCAAAAGTGTTATTGGGGGCAATTTTGCAATTTCTTATTGGTTTTAAATGGAACAAAGTGAGCAATCTCCCATTTTTATTTTTTTAATCTTTGGAAACTATATCTCACACAGTCTTTTTAACTGCTAGGGAAGCTTTTATCTCACAGTTACACAGTTAACTGTTTGTGCTTGCAGGTTACTTCTTCTCAACATGAAATTCATCAAACACACCCTGCACGGCTTCCCTCATCAAGGTCACCAACGACGTTCAAAATCTTGAGAGTGTATGAGTCTTGCCCAAAAAAATATCAACAGTTAACCCCCCTGGGCCTACCACATCTTCATAATAGATACATACATGTTCCCATGTCTACTTAGCATATCAATGCAAAAGAATTGTTAAGTTGTTATGAAAATTAATCGTTCATGTTATGAATTACCAGCTAAATGCACCTCTTGGGACAGTGAAGAAAACTTCACAGGTGAACTTTATACAAAACCATTGCAGCAGTATTAACTCATAAAATTGACTCTTCCAGGAACCAGAAGTTTATTACCAAACAAAAACCTGCTACTTTAAAACAGCAGTTATCTTTAAAGGTGCTCTGTATAGACCCCAAATTATAGCACGCTATAATTGCTAGAAGTTTTCAAAAAGTACTTTCCTGGAAGTCTTTACTCTTCAAATTGTTCTCAGACATTTTAAACGAACACACAAGATGACTGAGTGTCCCAGTTATGTCCATTTTCTGCAGGGTGGTAATAATAGTTTAGGAATTTGGACGAAGGGTGACCATATTTGAATATCTGGCATACTTGGGGCCAATACAGCATACCTTTAAAGTGCTAAGATTTAGTTTAACATATTGCAGCCACCTGGTTTCACTCATCATGCAGCTATCCTTACACTGTACTGTATGAGCACCATTCTTTCAATAGATTTTAATTACATAATCCTTCTTTTTTTCTTCTTTTCCCTTTTCTTTTTGGAAAACCTCACCTACAACCCCTCATCTCACTATCACAGGACTACGTTAAATTTATGTGGCCACAATTTTCTGAAGGGGGAGGGCAGGAGAGGGGGGGGGGGCGGGGGGTATATTTTCTGCTGCACCATGACGGCAGAAATGATAGCTCTTACCTTCGCCGTTATCACTTTCCAGTCCCAGCCAGATGCTGTATATGCCCTGATCCACAAAGTGACCGATGAAATCGTTTTCCTCCTTGGAATGAAGACTGACCAGATCCGTATGTTGGAATTGTCTACAGTAGTACTTAGCAGACGGCTGTCCCAAGATGTTGTCTTCATCCGTGAACGCCTTGAAGCAGTACCTACCGTAAGCAGTCCAGTCCTCTCCAGGACAGTCGTCGGTGGAGACGCTCGGCAGAATGGGAGGATGGTCTGCGAAAAACAGAAAAGAAGTTAATGCGGATTATCCAATTGGGGACTCATAGTAAGGAACTTTACTCGCGTGTGTACTTACTGAAAGTATATTTGCATACTGCGTTTAGTTTCTCTGTACATGGTCGTTTATCCAATTGGGGACTCATAGTAAGGAACTTTACCAGTGTGTGTACTTACTGAAAGTATATTTGCATACTGCGTTTAGTTTCTCTGTACATGGTCGTTTATCCAATTGGGGACTCATAGTAAGGAACTTTACTAGTGTGTGTACTTACTGAAAGTATATTTGCATACTGCTAGTAGTTTCTCTGTACATGGTCGATTATCCAATTGGGGACTCATAGTAGGGAAACTTTACTCGTGTGTGTACTTACTGAAAGTATATTTGCATACTGCGTTTAGTTTCTCTGTACATGGTCGATTATCCAATTTGGGACTCGTAGTAAGGAAACTTTACTTATGTGTGTACCTACTGAAAGTGTATTTGCATACTGCGTTTAGTTTCCCTGTACATGGTCGTTTATCCAATTGGGGACTCATAGTAAGGAACTTTACTAGTGTGTGTACTTACTGAAAGTATATTTGCATACTGCTAGTAGTTTCTCTGTACATGGTCGATTATCCAATTGGGGACTCATAGTAGGGAAACTTTACTCGTGTGTGTACTTACTGAAAGTATATTTGCATACTGCGTTTAGTTTCTCTGTACATGGTCAATTATCCAATTTGGGACTCGTAGTAAGGAAACTTTACTTATGTGTGTACCTACTGAAAGTGTATTTGCATACTGCGTTTAGTTTCTCTGTACATGTTCGATTATCCAATTGGGGACTCGTAGTAAGGAAACTTTACTCGTGTGTATACTTACTGAAAGTATATTTGCATACTGCTAGTAGTTTCTCTGTACATGGTCGATTATCCAATTGGGGACTCGTAGTAAGGAAACTTTACTAGTGTGTGTACTTACTGAAAGTATATTTGCATACTGCTAGTAGTTTCTCTGTACATGTTCGATTATCCAATTGGGGACTCGTAGTAAGGAAACTTTACTCGTGTGTGTACTTACTGAAAGTGTATTTGCATACTGCGTTTAGTTTCTCTGTACATGTTCGATTATCCAATTGGGGACTCGTAGTAAGGAAACTTTACTAGTGTGTGTACTTACTGAAAGTATATTTGCATACTGCTAGTAGTTTCTCTGTACATGTTCGATTATCCAATTGGGGACTCATAGTAAGGAAACTTTACTTGTGTGTGTACTAACTGAAAGTATATTTGCATACTGCTAGTAGTTTCTCTGTACATGTTCGATTATCCAATTGGGGACTCATAGTAGGGAAACTTTACTTGTGTGTGTACTTACTGAAAGTATATTTGCATACTGCTAGTAGTTCTCTGAACATGGTGGATTATCCAATTGAGGACTCATAGTCAGGAACTTTACTTGTGTGTGTACTTACTGAAAGTGTATTTGCATACTGCGTTTAGTTTCTCTGAACATGTTCGATTATCCAATTGGGGACTCATAGTAAGGAAACTTTACTTGTGTGTGTACTTACTGAAAGTATATTTGCATACTGCGTTTAGTTTCTCTGTACATGGTCGATTATCCCACTTTCCCGTCTCTTGGATGAAGCTGACACACTTATCTCCTTCCTCCTGACTCGGTTCTTGAGAGTCCCAGTTGGTGTAATAAACTGGCCAGTCATCTACCCACTCAAATTTCTCACTTTCCTGGAAGAGAGTGAATTTTAAGGAGAAAGATGATTTACCAAACGAGGCCACCCAGTCGACACTTTGAGGTCTTAAATTCTTGTTACAGAATTATTTTTGGCTATATTTGATATAATTTTTGTTTGCATCTTAAACTTATGCAATTTTATCGATACACACTTTAAATCCCAACCTGGAAAAAAAGTGCCCAATGTTTTGCGGAAGAGCTCATTTCAATTAAAACACAGATCAAGTATGTCTTAGGATACAACAGATCTCCACAACATTTGTCTTACTGTTAATTACCAATTCAGTGCTACAGTATGCTCTGTTACATCTGACTGGATCAATTAAGTTAGATGGCAGGAATTATTTATTTCTGAAAAATATATCAAGGTTATGGACATATAACGAAGATATGATCTGATTGGACAATTACCCAATAATCGTAAGTTAGGACTTTTTTTTTCCTAAAAAAAATAAAAAATTAAATATGATTTTCTGAAAAGAAAAGTGGATGAAATATGTGTAGGCCTAGTTTATAATTATTGTTTGACGACCAATACTACATATAGGCCTTTATTTTTAAATAGTTTGTTTAAATTGGAGGAACCTTACAGATACGTACATTAATATACTGCAGGCCTATCCAAACACGGTTGGTGAAGTTGGAACTCCCGACCAGAAGCTCCAGATAGTTCTGTTCGTAGAAGTCATTTACACTGGCCAAGAAAACTGGCATTGAGACATCATGGTCTACACAAGCACTGGATGAGAGAATCAAAAATCTTTAATTATTGGCATGATAGAACAAGGCAATTCATTTACATAACAAGAGAGAATCCTTCCCATTGGTAACACAGTATGATTTAATAATAAATATGTCATGTATTTTTATTTTTTTATTTTTATTTTATAAAATGCTAAAGTGAACAATAGCCCATGCAGTTTGACAGAAGTCAAGACCAAATATAGACAACAGGGTACTATAAAGGAAATCCACATCGGCCAATCAGTGGTCCACAGCAACTTAGAACAACTAGAAGGGAGGGGCTTACTACAGCATCAGGCACAGGAAATAGGATGCTGATGCACCCTGAACTTGAAGGACTGAGCACCATTGTCAGAAATGTCACCAACTACGCTATATACTGCTAAATCACAAAAAGTATCAAAGCGCTGCACAAAAACTGATAAATAGGAAATAAATACAGAGAAAACAAATAATAACCTAATAAAAATAATCCTAAAATACCAACACATAAAAGTAAAATACAATAAGAGGTTATTATAAATACAATAGGAGGTTATTTATCAGTTTGGTATTTGACGGTAAGTTGCTATTAAGTATATAT
Organism: Apostichopus japonicus; assembly: GCF_037975245.1. NCBI lineage: Eukaryota > Metazoa > Echinodermata > Holothuroidea > Aspidochirotida > Stichopodidae > Apostichopus > Apostichopus japonicus. The sequence continues at coordinate 5,559,730 of NC_092570.1, read as the reverse complement.
ATACTGAACATTCACTAACCACTATAGAAGGAGTATCAGACACTGGGAGGGTGGGGGTGGGGGGGTGGACAGAAGAAGATAAGGAGAACAGAACAAGGATTGTTTAGCGTAGATGGATTTACTTTCATGTGCCTTTAAAGACATTCACAGGTCAAAATACATCATAGTTTCCTATGTAAGTAAGTAAGTAAAACTTTATTGCTCCATAAAAGGAAATTACGATACTCGCACATATAAAAAATATATAAACCTATAATCATATTTACACTTAAGAGTTGAAAAAGTAAGAACAGATTAAATGGATAAAAACAGTGAGCATACCCATTAAATCAGCCAAACAATTAACGGCTCAAGTTATTATTGTTAATTATTATTGCACCGGGGATGAAGGAATTACGGTGTGGATTAGTCTTTAGTTGTGGGAGTCTCAGTCTGCCAGTACCTCTCTTAATTAAGCTGTCTTGAAGGTGGTGATGGAAAGAATGACTACAGTCACTCCACACTGTATCAAGCTTGGATTGTAGTAGGCACTGGTAGACAGTGTACGATGAATATAGTGTACAATGTATATAAAAGATGATATCTCAAAACATGAATATTCACGTCTGTACACTTACTATTTAGCATCCTCATAGGCGAAAGGTGCGATGATCTTATAACAGGAATTCTCATAGAAGCTGTAGCCTTCTGCACAAGCAGTCCTTGTAGGGGGAGGTGCAGTTTCAGAGGCATCTGAAAACAATATGAAGCAGAAATACCTTTATTTTTAAATCACAGCAGAGTTTGTGACATAAATTTCATGTATTTTAAGAATATCCATAATACATATGATGTATGTGTGTGTAATATGGCTTTGCTCACATTTGTCAGAAACATTGAAATACCTCAAAATCTGTTCTATCTCCAATTTTTGGCTCCTTAATATACTCAACATTGCCAAAATAAATTTCCAATCCTACTTTGAAATGGTACCTTCCTGCATATTCTATCCCTTCAACTATTCTAAGACTCTGGGCCCTAATAAGTGGGTGGGGGGGGGCTGGGGATTATATAACAAAAAAGCCTTATAAAGAATAATCCTTTAAAGCTATTTAAGTTGATAAACATAAAACTCCTCAATTAATTCAATGTAGAAGAACGTTTGTTTTACAATCTCATAAACGTTGAGGAATAAAAAGCCTCAACATTGCCAAAATAACTTTCCAAGCCTACTTTGAAATGGTACCTTCCTGCATATTCTATCCCTTCAACTATTCTATGACTCTGGGCTCTAATAAGTGGGGGGGGGGGAGGGGGCTGGGGATGATATAACAAAAAAAGCCTTATAAAGAAGAATAATCCTCTTAAGCTATTTAAGTTGATAAACATAAAACTCCTCAATTAATTCAATGTGGAAGAACGTTTGTTTTACAATCTCATAAACGTTGAGGAATAAATATCGGTGTGTAAGCTGGCAACCTTCTCGGTATCTATATTTACCTCTTGACCTTTGACACAGAGCACCGAATCGTGAATCACAGGGGGCATCATTCCAGGACCCCGGTATATACTGGGACATCGAGTGACGGATCTCGACACAATTTTCCTGCACAGAGTACAGACCAGAAGAGAGAAATGTAGGAGATGTCAGGTGACTTCAAATGTACAAATTCGTCTTTTTTATCCTTTTCATTACATTTTGTAGTAAAACTTTTGATGAAATGCATTTTTCTCTACATCTCAATTTGCAGTGTAAAGTTGGGAGTTTACACTTTTAATATATTCCATACTCTGCAGTACATAATGAATCAAAGTTTTGGTGTTAACTGTAAGCTGTAACTGCTTTTACTGCCAATATCTTACCACACCTAATATATGCTGTTTCTGCTTGGTATCACTAATTTTTAGTAAAAATAATAAGAGAATTATTACTTTTTTAAAGTATTGTTATAGAATTTTTAATATAGATTTTAGTTTTCTTATGAGTACTGTACACAATGTTGTTAAAAATGAGTTCATTAGAAGTGTAAAATGCATACAGGGAAATGACAGCCATTCTTTGCATACCGAACTTAACTCTCTATTTCGAGAAACTACTAGGTATAACTTGAGAAACAAAGCAATAACACCAAAATTCAGAACTATATGTGTATAGTAATAGCTTTGTTTATCGTGCTGCTATATATTTAGAAAATGGTAATCTGGATAATTTATTGTAGACAGCTGCACTTGTATGTTTTGTATATATATATTTTTGTTTTGTTTTGTACACTAGCATTTTAAAATAATATATTCTTATTACAAACTCACTTTTGATGTCCTGTTTATAAATATTTATATTTATACTGGAAATAAATTTAAAAAAAGAATAAAAAAAGATCTAGCTGCAGATGGACATATTTGGGACATGGAAATCGAAGCTGCGTGAACATGGACCCTGCCTTTAAGACAGAGACAGTGCCAGTTGTGAGAGTCAACTTAAATAAACTGACTACCACACCACCAGAGATTGGCCTTGATACATCCTTTCCGCCCTCACACCCTTTCTAAACCCTCTACCCCTCCCTCCCTTCTCCCCTAGTTGACAGTTAATTCACAAAACATAAAAAGCAAAAGACAACTACTCTTAGAGGCAAAACAAAAATTTTTCCAAGAATAATCCATATGATATCTGCATGACATGTTAACCTTTCACACTAGAAGACACTGTTATAACATATTATTTAAAATCCTCACTGCATAGTCTATATTTGACTGAAGGGAACTTAAAAAGAACTTGGGCTACCAGTTTGAAATTTGACTTAACTAAGATTATATGCGAAGTTATTAACTAGAGATAGTCTCCGTATGTCTGTGAGTGATACGTACCATCGGTCCCCCGTTGGGTTCTAAATGGGCCCAGTTTGTAAAGGTTACATCACTTCCATCAACCCAGGTGAATTGGCCTTCTGACCTTGAGTCTTCCAACCCTATCCATACCCCGTAAGATATATCATCTAACAGAGTGGTCAGGTACACTGTAAGAAAATAAAACAAACAGAACCATCGTCGTAAAAAAATAACTGCAATATACTATTCGATATACTATGCGATTTAATTTCACTTACAAAGTGTGGAAATACCTGTCCTACTATATGGATGCGAGACCTGGAAAATGAAAAAGGGGGATGAAAAGAAAAGCGATATATTTTATAATAAATGCCTCAGGGAGAGTGCTAGGGATAAGATGGCAAGAACGGGTCAGCACAAAGGAACTGCTAAAGAGAGCAAAAATGGGACCACTAAGCATCAAAATTAAGAAAAGAAGATGGAAATTCATTGGGCATATATTGCGACAAAACCCAAACGACGACAGCAACATCAGTATGACTTGGGCACCAGAGGGCAGGAGAAAGAGAGGGCGACCAAAAACAACATGGCGCAGGCCAGTAGATAAAGAGAGAGAGAGGGCTGGTTGGCGATCCTGGAATGAGGCCAGAAATGCAGCTGCCGACCGAGATGAATGGAGACGCTCTGTGGAAGCCTTATTTGCCTCTAGGCAAGAAGAAGACAGATGAGATGAGGGACAAAGAAATACACGGTCCGTATCGTGGACCGACCCGTAGACTTACACTGCTCATCTTTGTTCCGTATTGTTGCCATGTCGCCACCGTTTGACACACAGACGTTTCTGGCCTGTTCCCAATCTCCGGGCTCGGGGAAGAAACGGAAGCATTTGTTGCCCCAAGAGTGCCAATTCTGGGGACAATAGCCTGGTGCTTGGGTGCTGATGGGGGGAGTAGGTGGTCCAGAGGATCCTGGTACCTTCTTGCAGATGAATGGAAGGGCTTCACCACAAAGCTCATGGGACCATTTGTCTATGGAAGCAAGAAACACATTGAGATCATCAGTGGCATAAGTCACCTTTTGCCTTCGGTGAAATCTTTTGTAACGCACATGCATGCCCACTATTACTGTAGTTGTGAAAACATTCTAACCATTTGACGTCACAGCAAGCGTATATAATATACAAGTATAAGTATAACTAGGTGTTTATGTAATGCTCACAAATTCTTATTTTCTATAAATGTTTGTTTTATATCTTAAGTATAAAAATAATGCGGAACATTTTCGTACACAATAAACCCTAAAAGGCATTTTTGCATTTGTGTAACAATTGGACCAGTTTGTAGGTAAGTTTATTGGCTATGCTAGGCAATACCAGACAAAATATTCCCCTGATTTTATAACATTTTTTAATATTTTTTGTGCCTAGTTAGTTTTCCCTTTCAAAAAAATGATAAATGTTTATGATATAAAACACCAAGCAAGAAGAGATTCAAATAAACCACAAAATGTCAAATAATTAGGCAGATGAAGATTTTAAGTCTTACTACTGTCTGATGAAAATACGAGGCAAGCCAACTCTCCATCTCTGTCGTCTGGTTGATTTGGTCCCCAAACTACGTAGTCCACTGCTGTATCGTCTGACCATCTAATACGAAAAAAAACATGTATAAGAGTATTAGCTCAGGAGTAAAGGAGTGTTAGCTCAGTGGTTAACGCCTGTGCCTTTTAATCATAAGGTCCCAAGTTTGAGTCAATCCAAGATTAATGTATGTCGTCCAGTTACAGAGTTGTTGACAATTCATCATCATGGACATTAAATATGAATCTAAGAGATTAACTTCGGTCAGCTTGCGGCTTTGATAAGCCAATGATGGCTTCTTCGCAAGTTGCTGCTTGCAGGAGGATCTAAAATACATACATTCATACACCCATACATACATACAAAGTAATTGGGCCTGACGTTTTGATCCTAGCTGTATGTTTTGACTGTACACTAGTGTCTAATTACCAATGGTAGCAAGCTGTGTGTGCATTTTCTGGGATCGATGGTGGTGTCTTACACTTCTGTTACACCTCATTCGAAACTAGGTCAGATTACCGGCATGAGACGTTTCTTTGTGCCCGTGTCTTCACACCCTTTAATCCAGGATGTTTCAGATGCTTGTTTCATTTCCTACATCTTTTTGAGCTTTATTTAACATCCATTGCGACATATTATTGTCCTCATCTATGAATGTAGGTTAACTGAGAATATAGATTAATAACAGATGCTTGACTTACTGATATCCTGCTTCCCCGTAGGATCGCAGTCCGATCCAAATCTTCTCAAATTCATCTCTTTCCATCTAGAAGATGAAAAAGAAAGCAACTGTATCGGCTTCTTGGACATCTAGTGATGTGTGTGAACTTAAAGATTTTAGGAAAATTTCAAAATAATCTAATGAAATTATCATAATAAAATACGTTGGACACTTGCGGCATAACAAGCTACCATAGTTATGCTTTGTTGCATAAGGAAAAACACTGCCTGTTCCTGATGTGATACCACTGTAGGTTCACAGCGAAACAGTAGTTATTAAATGAGAATACACCAAGGATGGGGGATCATGTCCCATTTGTCGCCGGTCGGTATATTCCACTATTAAATAGGGGTGTTTTGTTCGTGTGTAGAATCTAAATCAGTCCTTTGTTGTTCTCAGATTATTTTTAGAACGACTCTTCAAATCCTTAACCTATTATAACTTAGAGAATTAATATCATTTATATTATTATTAACCCGTGACCTATGTCGACCTTTTACCATTGTTAAACTTGGCGTACGTCAAACTATTATCGAATGGTATAGTCCAAAATGAAACAACCGGCAATACCAGTATCCTTTGAACATTATATGATCATTATGGACACTAAATGATCCAAACTAAGTTACTGTACACTGGTTGACTGAGTGTGCAGCCCGACTCTACTGGGTTGGTGGCAAAGAGGGTAAATCTTCGATAGTCGGGCAGGTCGGCAGTGCTTAAGCCTCGGACTGAACAATATTTTGCCAGTTTTTAAGACGGATTGACTTCAGTCGGTGAAACTCTTCACATGGTGTTCTCTTGACTGGCATTCAGCAGTGTGCATGAGGCATTTTGGGATAGAAAAGTCTTAAGAAATGTGACCAATCAGTGAGACATGATTTTTCATGTGACCTATAAGCAAGCACCACCACTTATTAACAGAAGACCATCGCAGTGTGCATGCCTAATGGTCGTTGAGTTTGTACATGGAGGTAAATTGCAAGTCTGTGGGTCTTCAGGAATATCACGATACTAGGTCGTGACGGTCGAGTTGATTCGGGTCAAGTTCAATCAGGGTGACCAGCTTTGACAAATGACTATGTTTTACTCACCATAGATCTTATGAGGTTGTTCTCATCCGCACTGTGGATGGACACCAAATGAGCATCCAGAGATTGACAGGTAGCCTCAACAGAGTCCCAGGTATTATACTCTTGTTGTCCATGGATACCGTGTCTATGGTAACAGGCGCCTTGGTAATAACTCCACATGCTACTATTGCCACACAGAGGTGCTGAAAATATATTATTAAACAATTTTTTATATTTTTTTATAGAATGAGAATGACACTAGAGACTGGAGGAAACAGGAATTGTTTTACAAAGGAATTTAACGTCAATGACGATAACCGAGAATTAAACATCAGGATTCAGAGTTTGATAACAAATTCAGATGAAATGACTGTTTTCCGTACTTCTCCTCAGATAGTAATGTTGCAAACTACGTTACTGTGTTTTTTAGCGTATTTCAGAGAACTCTTTCTGATGAAAAACATTTTGTCAAGCAAACACACCTTTTAATTAAATTGTGACTTAACATGTTGTTAACAAGGCTTGCCTAAATTATCTGAAATTTTTTTCATTCCTTGTTTGGTTAAGCAAAAAATTTACTGAATTGTTTTTTGTTTTTTTTAAGTTTGTAAACTTTTGTAAAGTTTATACATCCTTTCATCATCCTCGGCCTATTTATTCAAACTAACAATGAATCAGATTTTGTTTTGAGAACATAATCTTTCCTTTAATGGTTAAGTATAGTACCACCAGATTGAAGCAAATATAAACAACTGAGAAATATCAACTTAAATATTTCAAGCAGAACACTAATGACTGTTTTTAAATTTGTTTATAAGAAAATAAAACTCACAGACTGTTGCAGTTACTAATGGTGGATCAGTAGGTACCCCATCCACTGTTGATCAAAGAGAAAATAATGTGAAAAAAAAGCACAAAAAAAAAGCAAACAAGCTGGATATTTTGATAATAAATTGAAAACTTCCAACATTTAAGAGAGAGGATTGGGAGTGAAGGCAGTTAAAAAAAAAAAAAAAACTCTTCTGTCATGCTATGCAGTACTCTCCATAATTATCAGTGAGGACTATTTATAAATATGCTAGATATGCTACTAATATGTTCACTTTTAGAATATCTGTTTAATACAAGTTACATTTTGCTTATTATTTGTTTATAATTGTATATATGTATAACCTATGTTATTTATTAATACTAATAGTTATAATAATAATAATAAAAATTATAAACATTTAATAATTATATTAAAAATATTAATAAAAATCATAATAATAATTATAATAATATGTAACATATTAATATTTGTGTATGCATGTATATATACATATATTTGAATGTATATATATTTAGGTATGAATGTACATATATGTGTATATCTATGTATTTATGTATGTGTACTGGTATTTATATGTTCACATATATTTATAAAAGAAGCAAGAGGGGAAATACTCAGTTCGGAAACACTTTTCTCATTATGTAAATAGTTCCTTTGTAACATTGAGCTGACATAACAATGTAGTAATCAGAATTGTAAATAATGTAAAAATTGTAATTGTAATAATAATTTAAACAAGTGTGTACCATATGTTATGATACTTTTGAATAAATGAGATGGAAAAAAAAGAAGAAAAAAATGAGGACTATTTATAAGTTACTGACAAACAATATATCACTATTTCTCAATCTGAGCATAATCTATCATGATTAGTGAATGTATGTGTGTAGATGTGCATGTCTGTCTTACATGTTTTGGGCATCTCACAGATCCAGTTTCTTTTCCGTGTACAATCTTCGTCTTCCCATCCTCCCGAGTTTTCTCCGAGGAACATCTGAACACAGTTTTGAGTATGGTCTTCATCGTCAGGCTGGTCTTCCCCCCAGTTTACATACTCCACCACGTAGTTATGGTCAGCGTATCCCGTCCAGAAGTAATCTACGAGACAGTTACAACACTCAATGTTATGATTCAAATCTACAGGGTGACCTGAAAGGTAATGAGGGCGGTATTGAACAACTTAGCATGCAAGACCCTGGATGTGTGACCTGATTAATTCACTTTGGCTTCGGCTTCGAGTACAACATTTCTGTATGCTGCAGTGTTGGACGAATCTAACCGTAATAGTAATTAACGACTTTGCAATCTGTGGTTTCATAGCGTCCCTCTACCATATAAAGGAATATAATCGTGACCGGTTATGACATTCAGGACACGACAATTTGCACTGCATAATTACAAGTAAATGAAGGTGACAACTTACACCCATCGGTTCCCCTGTCATTCAGACCGATCCAGAAACCCTCTCGATCATCCACTCTAAGAATAAAACAGCGGCAGAACATTATCATAGTAAAAAAACACAACGTTGGAATGAGTGATCGAAAAAGAAACTGAAGTGACCAAACAAATTGACTTCATCACACCAATGATGAGAAACAAAACAATAAACAATAGAACAGAAATATAGTCTATGTTGTTGAGACAGTGAGTCCCTGCGAATGGGTGCAGTCCCTTTAATCAGAAACTATAAGCAGTTTCACGATGGTGGGTCCCTGCAAATGACTGTCTGTTTAATTGGAAACTGTAAAGCAGTTTCACAACGGTGGATTCCTACGAATGACTGTCCCTTTAATCTGAAACTGTAAGCAGTCTCATGACTCCACATGGTGCATCTGGAATATCATATTTCCGAGCCTGATCATGTGATACAGACGCGAGCACAAGTCACATCTTATACAATGCATGCTGGGACAGGAGCCGGCTAGGATTGGTTTCTGTTCAGTGAATAGATGTCACATGATAAAGGTTACAAGCAACTTCTACTATATGTAACAAAGTTGAAAAACCCTCAAGAAAATCTGTTTTAGAGTGTTATGATAAAATCAATTCAAGTTGATGAGCTACTCCTCAAGGTAGTCAAGTGTCTATCTTTTTGCATCTGTATATTGTTGGAGTCACTAGTATACACAGCAGGCAGTACCATTGAAAAAAAAAAGACTTGGACTATATGGAATATTCTCTATATTTGCATGAATTCTTGATCCTGATAGTCTTCCTACAGTGTGTATCATTAGATTATATGAAGAACAATCCTACTTGTAGGAGTCCTTGATCCTGATGGGCTTCCTCATAGTATTTGTCAACTTCATCGTTTGTTCATATTTATTGATGAAACAAGATGGAAGCACAACCTCTTTACTCACCTTGGAGCAAGATTAGATGCTTGCTGTTTCAGCCAATCTTCCACGGTTGCATTATGGAGTGTGACCAGATTACCTGTATGAGATGACCTAGTCCTACAGTCCTGTGAAGCATCCTCCCAGGAGTAAGCAAGAGAGATGTTACCCACTCTTACGATCTGTAACAAATACACACAAGGTAAGCAAGCGAGATGTTACCCACTCTTACGATCTGTAACAAATACACACAAGGTAAGCAAGAGAGATGTTACCCACTCTTACAATCTGTAACAAATACATACCAGGTAAGCAAGCAAGAAGTTATAGACTTGCAACTGAACAGAACAAGTTACAGGAAAGAATGACCAGGCCAAGGCACCGGATCTGGCCAGATAGAGCTGGCTAGACCGGCTGCCCTTGGCAGGCTACGGTATAGTTGGTGGTAGTTTTTTTTTGAGTTGAGCGCCGATGGCGTGGGAAAATGCTTAGGTAACTTGTCCAGAAGGTAAGTCATCCCAGATGTAAGTTACCCACTCTTACAATATGTAACAAATACAAACAAGGTAAGTAAGGGAAATGTTATCCACTCTTACAATCTGTAGTATATATACAAAACAAGCAAAGCAAGTAAGATGATACCCACAATCTGTAGAAAGAGTCAGTAAGGGCAAAAGTTACTCATTCTAACAAACTTTAAAAAGATACAAACAGTATATATAATGATCATGTTACCCACTTTCACAACCTGTAACAACTTACAAAGAAAGTAAGCAAGTGTTAAATGTTACCTGCTCTCACAATCTGTGACAAAATACAAACAAGGTACGGGAATATTCACTCACTGTCACCATTTGTAACAAAATACAAACAATTTAAGCATGGGACAAGTTGTCCACTACCATAAATCTGTAACAAAATACAAATAATGTAGGTAATGGAAAAGTTACCCCAAGCTCACGATATGTTAATAGAATACAAACATAAAAAATTAAAGAAGTAAAACTGACACTGCTTCAGATCACCTCTGCCACAAATGATCAAACTTTACCTGATAGCAATAAGACCCAAAACCACTCCACCCACTTGGACAGGTCCACTCTGGTGAGGGGGTGGGTGGTGGGTCAGGGAAGACAACATTATCCTGTGGTCTCTGGCAAATAGCTTGATAACGACTGTCACAGGTTTGATCATCCCACTCTCCAAAGTCATTAGGTCCAACAGCCATGCCGACACATCTCCCATCATGGTTATCTGGTAAAAGAAAACATATAGGCAAACATATAGTAGATCTTGGCATAACGTCACCCATGGTTTAGCATAAAAAACCATAACAGTATACTAACATATGTAAATAAAATAACATAAAACAATATTAGGCCATAACATAAAATACATAACAACAAACAGCGTCATATCAGCCCACATACCTTAGCATAGCATAACCATAACAATATAAACTAACATACATAAATAACATAACAAAAACAAAATAAGAAGTCATCACATAAAATACATACAACAAAGAGCATCAAATTACCCAGCATTGCATAGAAAACCATAGCAATATAAACTAACATATATTAGTAAACTAACAGAAAACAACATAAGAAACCATAACATAAAATACATAACAAACAGTATTATATAACCCAGCATAGCTTAGCATAGGACAACAAAATCTAACAATATGTGTGTATATTTCCTTCAAACCTGGTTCTGATGGTTCACACAATAACTAGGCTGGATAGCTTATATCAAACCTCCCCCCTCCCCCCAAATGTGATCATTGAAAATCTTAACTATATACAAACCTGTCACAGAGCCAAGCAAAAATTCTTGTATAACAATCATTAAAACAAAAACTACAAAAATAAATAATGAATATATCCCTCTCAAGTAAATTAATTATTGATTATTTCTTTATGATGAAATAATGATTTACCAACCTGGTTGACCAAGATCCCAGTTAGTGAATGTAACGGTAGAACCATCAACCCACTGGTAGAAACCAGCCCTCTCTATGTCGTTCAGTCCAATCCAGAATATTCCGTTTGACTCTCTCAGCCGATCCACCAATTCAGCTACGTCATAGCTGTAAAGAAAAGAAGACAAAACTGCAAGTGACTTGTGCAACAAGGTTTTATATCAAGTTATATTTTTAAAGGAATCAATACAAGAAATTTGCAAAATTTGTAAAAAAAATTAAAATTTGTAAACTTTCTAACAGGAAAGTTTCATAGGTAACCTTATCGTCGACATACAAACAGAGGGCATAAACTCTAACCACCCAGGTGAAAGATTATCATTCAGTTCCTACAAGTCGATGTTAAGATCAAGGTTCTTTTAAACTATTAAATACATCTTGTACCAAACGTTTGTACTCACTACATGTTTGTGCTACTGTAATGTTCAGTTGTATGAATAAAGACACAAAATCATGAGGTAAATTATTCTACATCTATTTTCTCCAATTCCTGCTACTCCTTCTAAGGTATATTTCCGGCTCCCAGATTCATAAGATTACTCTTAGAACAAACGATAAATAAACAAAGAATACTAATGTTCTAGTCCCTCCTACTATATAAGTGATATTCCACCGCAGTGTGCTTACGTAACCAGTCAGTGTACCGTAACTTATTAGTTACTGCAGGCTAGATCACCACAGCTACAAACCACATTATTAGACAACAAGGTCATTTATGAGTGGGAAAGATTAACTCACTAGTGTCTGACAGTGGCTAGGTTTGTGTCTTCCTTCAAACAAGTCTGTTGCGCATCCTCCCATGTGAGCAGATCTTCGGTCACAAAGAGGCAGTAACTTGACGTCCACAACCAACCCTCTGGGCAGTTGAATTGGGGAGGTGGAACATCGCTGGTCGGGACAACTTCTTTATCCTTCTGACACACGTAACCGAAGCTGTCGTCTCCACAGTCATAATCGCCCCACCTACCAGCACGGTAGACCAGTCCGCTTGGGTCTGTTCCACTCTGCGATAGGTAAATGAAGTAGGTTACATTGTTATTATAGTCATGAGAGACCAGTCCATTTGGGTCCTTTCCATTGTGTAACAGGTCAATGAAATATGGTATCATTAAATGCATGACATTGACCTGTTCATTCAGGTCTGTTCCATTCTGTGATAGGTAAATGAATCAGGTTATTATTAATACAATCATTAGAAACCAGTCCAGACCAGTCCATTTGGGTCTTTTCCATTTTATAACAGCTGAATGAAATGGTATCATTAAAAACATGACATAGACCTGCTAATTTAAATGGAAAAAAATGTATAAAAAACTCACAGAAGTGAAAACGAATGTACAATCTTCTTGACGAGCAAAGTTGTTAGGTTCTCCTGAATTCCAGTTGGTATAAGTGACCTTTGACCCATCGGACCACTCAAAGAAATTCTGGTGAGATATGTCATTCAGGCCTATCCAGACTCCTTTACTCCTTAAAATAACTGGAAGGACAAAGCGAAAATAACTATAAACAGTAATTTCCATTTCAAAACACATTGAAGTAAAGTAGAAATGGAAGGAGAATAAAATTTAGATCCTGAAAAGGATAGGAAACTGTTAAAATTAACCTTAGGTATTCACGGCAAACAATTTGGAAGGATCCAGGGAGCAGTATTTCATAGACCATACAGGTCGTAGATTTTAAGATGTATAATGGTAAATAAATGAACAAAAAGAGAGACGAAATGAAAACTGCATTGACTTTGTAACGGGACAGGGGAGGGAAGGAGGCAGGGAGGAGGGGGAGGGGAGAAAGGGAGGGGTGGGGAGAAGGAAGGGGGAATGGAGGTGTTTCAAAGTCTCCACTTATGTAGAAAGTTTTCTTCCTTTCCTGCCAAGGGGGGTTTGAAATCAGATTCTGTTTAATAGGGCTTAATTTCCTGTTTCATATCTTCTTTTTCAGAACAATTGATGCAAACAGCAGAGCACATACACCAGCAAGATTGCTGTATGTTCCAAGCAAACTGAATACTACTCAACAATATGCACTGAATTAAATCGCACATACAGTACGCACAGCTGAAACACTTAGCAGACCAAACGATAGCAACCTGTGGAGATACTTTGGTATAAACTTTAGTGGGATCTATGCCTGGTCATAACTGAAATGTTTGAACGGAAGAATGGAAGGCTAAAAATTTGAAGGCTCTTGTGGTATTAAGCCCAGATTCAGCGTAACTCAGGCAACTGATCTGCACGTCTGAAAGTAACTAAGCCCTCCAACCATACGATCCCTAAGTTCTCACCGTCCTGCTCAAATTCGTCGACCACAAATTCCACAAAATTTTCCAGGTTTGGATCTCTGATCCGTGCCAGACGTCCTCCTCTTGAGTTACAGTACTGGCTGGCTTTACCCCACGGTAGTACCTCATCCACAACAGTGTATCTGTGGTCTGTATTTAGCCAATCAGAAACAAAGAAACCATTAATGAATCAGGAAAAATCAGCTTCAATATCTTCAATGCTTCAATATCTACCTCTGACTTAAAGGAGACCAGCATAAGAGTTATATATCATATATATATCATATTGGTCTTTCATGCTGGATGAAGTAAACCGAATCTAAAAGCATTAAACGTATCCCCAGACTACGAGGGTAACTACCAACCTGCCTGTCTGTGCAGTTGGTTTAATACTTAACAAGCCTCTATTGATTATACTTATGAAATGAAATTTAGTCTTGACTTTATTTGATGTACATTACTGTCAAAACCAAGCTTGGAAACCCCTGAAGAAGACAGACTATGTATATTTGGTTTCTTGAACGATCAGATTTCTCGGGCAATTTCTCACCTTGGTAAGCATGTCCGTCGGGGTCGATATCCTCGCAAATAAATCTCTCTGGAGAATCACAGCCGTAGTCAAACCACTTCCATGTGTAGTCATCATCAATAGGTCTGTCAAGACAAACACACAAGTTTACATTTATTTATATCTGGCTATCACAGCCATAGTCAAACCACTTCCATGTGTAGTCATCATCAATAGGTCTGTCAAGACAAACACACAAGTTTACATTTATTTATATCTGGTTATCACAGCCGTAGTCAAACCACTTCCATGTGTAGTCATCATCAATATGTCTATCAAGACAAACGCACAAGTTTATTTTATTTGTATCTGGCTATCACAGCCATAGTCAAACCACTTCCATGTGTAGTCATCATCAATAGGTCTGTCAAGACAAACACACAAGTTTACATTTATTTATATTTGGCTATCACAGCTGTAGTCAAACCACTTCCATGTGTAGTCATCATCAATAGGTCTGTCAAGACAAACGCACAAGTTTACATTTATTTATATCTGGCTCTCACAGCCGTAGTCAAACCACTTCCATGTGTAGTCATCATCAATAGGTCTGTCAAGACAAACGCACAAGTTTATATTTATTTATATCTGGCTATCACAGCCATAGTCTAACCACTTCCATGTGTAGTCATCATCAATAGGTCTGTCAAGACAAACGCACAAGTTTATATTTATTTATATCTGGCTATCACAGCCATAGTCAAACCACTTCGACGTGTAGTCATCATCAATAGCGTAGTGTGTAATCATCCTATACCAATTCCATGTGTAGTCATCTGGTATAGCTGGCAAGACAAATGCACAAAATCCCTGTTTTGTTGTGCAAGGGGGATGGGGGTGGTGGGATACCACGGCTGTAATCACACCAGTTTGATGTGTAATCAACATCCATTGTTCTGTTGAGTCAAACACACAAATCGTAATTTTTTGTAGGGGGTTTTGTAAGAATAGTCGAACTTATCCCAAGTTTAGTCAAGACAAACACAAATTTTTTTTTTGGTTTGGATGGGAGGGGGTGAGGGGTATCACAGCCACAGAGGAACCAACCCCATGTGCAGTCATCACCAATAGGTCTGTCAAGACTAACATATTAAATTATTACTTTATGGAGTATCACTACTTGTAGTTAAACCAATGACATGTTGATAATCATCTATAATCTTCAAAGAAATAAATTTTATTTTTTTTCAACTCATTGGTATTAACTGTTCAAAGTACATGTGAAGTACAGTGAGGTTACTTACATCATAGCCACACAGTCTTCTCCTGGTGCAATGTAATTATTAGGCTCACTCGAGTGCCAGTTCTGATAAAGCTGTGGCTTGTTACTGTTCTCATCGCCCCCCATCACCCAGTTACCTTCCATCTTGATGTCGTTCGCCCCAAACCAAAAGGTGTCTTCGCCTGATTAACAATGGGATAAACAAAACAAAATAGATTTGTAACGATTGATACTGATATAATAATGATATAATAATGATAGTGAATATATACCCTGTCATAGGATATAATATGTTTAAAGGTATGCTGTATTGGCCCCAAATATGCTAGATATTCAAATATGGTCACCTTTGGTCAAAATTCTTAGACTGTTTTGATTACGCTAGTGACTCATTAATATTATGAAACAAAAATTTGAACTTTCCAATTTGGATAATCCATAAACACTATTGGGAACTTTGACCTAATAAAATTGTGAAGGATATAGAGCTGTTAGGAGTAGAAAGGGTGGGGGACGGATGGGGAAGGGTAGGGGTGGGGAGTAGTGCTTACCAAAGGGATTATACACTTGATCCAGGAGGGCAGATAATTCATCCATCTGGTCCTGGCTGCTGATGGTGGCCAGAGTTCCTCCGTGGTTTCGGCAGCTCTGCTCAGCATCAGCAAAGCTTTCAGCATCTTTGTAAATGCTATACGTGCCTGTGTAAATTTAGACAAAAGAACAAAAAAAGAAAAGAACAAGGAATGAGGAAAAACATAATCATGCATTACTGGGCTAAAAGATGGATTGAAAAAGAAAATTATTTGGAAATTTGTGTTGTGGCCAAACAATGAACTCATCTTTAGGATAAACGGTTAACATACCATCTCCAATTTCTGGATTCGGGACGCCCTCGCAGACGTATGGTAAAGTCGCATCGCATCTAAAGTCATTCCACTCCCAATGCCAGGATTGGCTATAAAAGGAAAGTCAATCAAAACTACATCAAGTAAAACAATTAAGCTATTGGAAAAGTACAAATGGCTAAAACGGGAATCTAACATGACCTCTGGATAACAAGCTCAGAGCTTTTGATGGTTTTTCAGCCTTTGACGAGCTGCTGTTTATATCATGTTAACATTAAACCATTTGTATTTTCATAGAACAAAAACAATTCAAACACATATAGGAGACGAGCCAATCATTAACTATACGGTCATTAACTTGAGGTTATTATTAATATCATAATATTAAATTTTCAGAGCATATACCGTGACCATCAAAAAATTAACACATACACAAACATAAAATATACTAAACTTTCATATATCTTAATAAAGCCATCCATTTATTCCATACTTGGAATTTCATATTTTTTCTCTGTTTCTATTTTTTGAGTGATATAAAATGCAAATGGAATACTGATTCAAAAATCCATGTAATGCTCACAGCATGCAGGCACAATTTTCACCAGCAGAGCCGGCATCGTTCGGTTCTCCATCCGCCCAATTGAAGTAGAGAAGTTCTTCTTCGGTAGACCCAATGGTGCCGTTAGAGAACACCCAATGGTCCTCTTCCAGGATGTCGTTAGCTCCAAACCAGTATACGCTGTGCTTTACTAAAAAGCCACCAAAGAAAATGAAATGAAAGAGGGGAAAAAGAATGTCGATTGCAGAATGACAGAAAACTAAAGCTCCAATGAGGTGGCCTCACTGAACGCAGGCTCTTGAAATGTCTCACGACGTTCCGTCTTTGAGAGAACTTAGATATTATTCTTCAAATAATTACACCAAAGTCAACTTTCATAAGATGCACCACCGTTTCAAAAATAAAAATAAATAAATAAACGTTGCGATACAATAAATGAGATGCCTTCCACGTCATATTACTAAGCAATGAAGCTGGTTTCGCTCACTGGTTTGGTGGCAAGAGATCTTATAGTCTAACAAAAACAGCGGCCAGCATACTGCTTCTTATTTCAGAGTAGTTTCTGACCAACTTATCTTAACCATAAAATGACCACAAGTATAAAGCAACATTACATGTCTAACATCAATAACAATAAGAATCTTAAATTATCAGGCAGCTATTGAAACAACGCTTTAAGCGACCACAAATGTGGGAGAAACCCGCAAGGGCTTATGAAAAACAACTTCCACCTCGGGTGGCTTCCAATTCAACATTTTTAAACTCAAACTTTGGAATTTTTTTAATTTAGAAAGTCATTTCATTATCATTAACCTCTTAACACTTGATATATACTGTTTTGTTACCTTACACGTCAGGTGGCTTCCAATTCAACATTTTTTAACTCAAATTTGGATTCTTTTCAACTTCGAAAGTCATTCCATTTCTCTTAATTTTTCTCATAAACTTGATATACACTGGTTCTGTTATCATAGACAATATTAAATGAATTCTTTACCTTCTGCCATCTGAGCTGTGAGATGTTGCATCTCTCCGATGTCGTGAATGGAAGCCAGCTCGGCGCCGATGGCGTGGCAGTACGACTCTGCCACGTTCCACTCCACCATGTCCTTCTCTATCAGGTAGCAGTGGCTACCATAGCCTGACCATCCCCTGGGACAACCACCTCCAGGCAGGGCGGTGGTAGGCGCTGGAGGTGTCGCATCCAAACCTAAAGGACAAATGATGTGCATGAAGACAGATTTACGAATATAAACTACTACAGCTGTGACCTAAGCTTTTGGCAGATTTCACAGTTTGATGGTCCAAACCAGCATAGTCAGTTTGAAGTACATTGTACTGCTGTGCGTTCCAAATAATTACAAGTTTTTGTTATTAATTTGAACAACACATTCATTTGAAATAAAAAAGATAATATTTTTTATTTCGTTCAATTTTTTTTTGGAAGACAGTTTAGAGTGATGGATTCTATAATTTATAGGCTTCAACCCTAACTGTTAATCAACCATCCCCCCCTACCCACAGGGCAAGATTTGTTAACCAATTCTACAAGACGCTACCTGGACCACATATCCCATATATACAACAAAGCAAATATTTTCTTAATATTTTCAACTAAAAGTGGCAAGTTTTGTCAAAATGCGTTCATAGAGTGGTGTCTGGATGGTGCATCATTTCTAATAACCCTTGACTTTCAAGTTAAAGAGAAGTGATCCTATACTCACTGATTTTCTTGCAGATATGAGCAAAATTCAAATCACAGTCTTCGTCGGCCCATTCTCCGTTATGAGTAGACAAAGCAACGCAATGTTCACCTCCACCGGCATTGTTGGGCTCATCTTTCAAAAACAAAGGAAAATTGTAACAAAAGCAATACCCTCTTATTGATCAATTGATCGATCAATCAGGCAGACGATATCAAAACAATGCAATCGTTAAAATTTTACCTGAATTGTACATGTCGTTCAGTAATACAGAATTGTGGAGACAAACTGCAGTCTTGAAGGGATATTCTTGCACTGCGAGATCCTTTTACAGACTTCCTTCATTTTTACCCCCAAAAATATGCTACAGCAGTATCATTGTTCACCAAATCTCAACAACTACTGACCACTTCTGTCCTAATGCCAACCCATAGAATATTTAACAAGAATTTACAAATATTAACAAAAAATTAACAAATGTTAGCCTCTACTAACTTTGCATAAAAAAACAAAAACTCTTTAATTCTTTAATTAGACTTTCCCAAAACTAAAAAGTTGTCTTTGAAATATATTTACAAAAAATACATCATATGTAAGAGAAGATAATTAGGGTTAGTCCATATACAACATTAATGCTACTGTAATTTGGAGTTCAATGTAAAATTCCTAGAAATGAATAATGAATAAATAAAGTCAAACCAACAAACAGACAACTGAAAATCAATTTTCAAGTGCTTTAAGGGTAGGCTATATTGGCCCCACATTTGCTAGATATTCAAATATGGTCACCTTTGGGCAAAATTCTTAAACTGTTTTTATAACAACATTTGAGGAAATTTTACTCAATGGGACATTCAGTTATCTTGCGTGTTCCTTAAAAATGTCTGAGAACAATTTGGAGAGTGAAGACCTCCAGGAAAGTACTTTTTGAAAACTTCAAGCAAATTATAGCATAATATATTCTGGGGCCTATACTGACTACCTTCAACTATTTTTTATTAGACCAAAAATAAATGTGATACTCACTGAGTCAACTATTTTCCCTACTTATCTTTACACATATGATATCTCCTTTCATTTTATCAGTCTATAACTGTCAAAGAACTAGGAGCATTTTCCCCATAATTCCTCTCATCATCAAAAACACGTCAACAAAAATTAGCTGGCATGTTTAATAGTTTGCTGCATTCATGTTATAAGCACATGCTTAAAATCTTGGCAGTTTTTTCCCCACATTTTAACACAAACATCGCCAATTAATATTTACCTGATTTGTATTGACCTAACACACTTTTATAGCAGTGATATCTAGCCTAACCTAGATTGCATGCTTATTCTACCAATTTACTACAACAATACCTTCGGCCCAGTTTAGATAGCTGAATGGTGCTCCATTCGACCATTCCCAGCCTGCTTCGTTAAAAAGATCATTGAGACCCATCCACAGGGCTATCACTCTCTCGGTACGAACAATGCCTGGAAGGGAGAAAGAATAGAGAGCAAAACATGCAACTGGAAAACTGATTTAGTTATAACAAACAATAAATTAAAATAAGAATATAAGAAAATTTCTGCCACAAAAAAACAAACAAATGATTGGAAAATCTACCTGTCATAAATGCTTGTTCCTCAGGAGAGATAATATTCAGCAAGTCAACTTAAAAACTTATTTAATTATGATAAAAAAATTAAAATAAGAATATTAGAAAATTTCTGCCACAAACAAATGATTGGACAACCTACCTGTAATAAATGCTTGTTCCTCGGGAGAGGTAATACTCAGCAAGTCGGCATCTTGATCTACGCACTGCTTCCTAGCTTCCTCGTATGTGGATTCTTTGTCGGTCACAATCTGGTAACAGTAGGTGCTGCTGGGGTCCTCTATCCAGCCCTCGCCGCAAACCTCTACACGGAAGAACGTTACAATTTATACAGCATGATCGGGATGATTAGTTCACAAATTAAAAAGAACTCATTTAGACGTCATAATTCAAAGTAATTATTCGCAAAAAAGGACCGGCGTACATCATCCAATGTTTATAGTAAAATAAAGCAGCTTTTTGAGATGGGTTTGATTAGTTTTTCAATCTTTTTTTTTAAAGGTAATGCCGTATTGGACCCAAATATGCTAGATACTCAAATATGGTCACCTTATGGCAAAATTCTTAGACTGTTTTTATTACAACCTTGGAGGAAAGTTTCCTCACTGGGATATTCAGTTATCTTGTGGGTTCCTTAAAAATGTCTGAGAACAATATGGAGAGGAAAGACCTCCAGGAAAAGTACTTTTTGAAAACTTCTAGCAATTATAGCGTGCTATAATTTGGGGCTTATACTGACTACCTTTAAACACTAAGTCCAAATTAAAAATAGGTTGACAACTTGATTAATGAAGTGTCATTTCAAACAGTGAAAGTGTAAGAGTTGTGACTAATTTAAAAAATTTCAGATTTGCTTTTTCCATGTGATTTAAATTACATTGAAAAGAGTCTGGGCGACGAAATTTTACAGATCAAAGCAAATTTATTAATTTACTTCGTTCATCGACTGTCCTCTGATGAAAACATTATGGCTTGGAATTTTTAAGTTGATCAATTTGCCTATCTTATATTGAGTTAAATGATAATAATTATTAACCAAACAGAGAGAGATGCTCCAATACACTAAAAAAAATATCCATATTTTTCAGCTTAGAAGGCATGATCCAATTTTTAATCTTTACGTTGATCAAGTTTCCAATCTTAGTTATACAATGTTAATTATTAATCTAACACAGAAAGATACTCCATGACTAAAACAAAGTCCCATATTTTCAGCTGAGAAGGTACGATCCAATGAAACAATCAAATTTAAAAAACACACAAAACTAATGCGCAGCACATGGCTTGTAGCATTATAAGCAATTTACATTGAGTGACAATGCATGCCGTTAATTTTTGACATCATTCTTCATTCTTTAAGGGTATCCTACCTTTGACTTCACACTGGGGCACGTTGCAGTACTCAAAGGTTGCCCCAGATTTGCCAGGGTAGTAACAGTAGGGTCCACCGGAGTAACCGGTTGGATTACGGCAAAAGTTAGCCTCCAAACCTATAAAACAAAAACAACAAGAAAGATGAAAAAAGATGATATTAACTCCATTTTAAGAAAGAGAAAAAGTTAGATTTCAAACTAGAGATGCATAAAATGGAGAAATAAATAGACTGCCAAGTATATTAAAAAATATTCTTGTACAAAGGGCGTAAGTTATATAGACAGATGGATAACAAGTTGAAAGTTCCGTGAATGTGAACGTGAATTAAAGTAGAGTAGTGGCGCTGCAGAATCTCAGTACTTTCCATAGTGGAAGGAATGTTGGACTGGATGAAATATATTCGCTACTTACGGCCAGAAAGCCAATCAGCTCAGTGATACCAGCTTGACCGACTGAAGCATACAGTCGCTTCTGATGACCAGAAAGCCAATAGACTCAGTGATTCCTTGACCGACTGAAGTATACAGTCACTTATTACGGCTAGAAAGCCAATCGGGTCAAAAAGGCATTTCCATTAAAACATGAATTAATATTAATTTACCATACTTTATTTTTCCTTCTGGTAGAGCTGACTTTATAGTCTTAGAAGACATCCATAGCAATTTTGCTAGCAATCCTTTTTTTCAAATACATATTTTTTGATAAATATATTTTTTTATATACATTTTTTATAATTTTTTTAATATATTTTTTTTCATTATAATCTTTTTTATATATATATTTTTTATTACATATTTTCCTTTTTTTTAACTGTTTATGTAGATTACCTTTGTTTGGGTAGTCCTCTGGTTTTCTGTAAGTGTCCTCCCACGACATGCAGGTGTGTCCTGATGAAGTCGTGTGTCCCGTTCCTCTGTAGCTCACGCCCAAGTCATGAGGGTTATAACAACCTGGATCCTCAGCTGATAAAACATGCAAGAAACCTCATTTTAATATATCAACAAATCAAACCATCAGGTACTAAAACAACACTATTCTCATGATACCTTACAATGCCCTAACTCACATTGCTCTCACAACCATTTGTTATAGTTCCTAGCTTACTCAAACATATACAGACCTCCCAAGGGGAAAATGAATAAATGGTCCCCCCCCCCAGAATTAGGAAGTACCACTCGTGACGACCTCTCCCATCCTGCATGGTTGGCCCAGGAGAGAAAAAAGGTCTCCATATCTTTGCCCTAAGATGGAACTCTCAAGATTTATTGTAGTGATGTGACATACAAGTCAGTAAACACTTGATAGACCACATTCGGCTATGACAGAGTCTCCTGTGGACACACCCCTTATCACTTATGGAAGCCCAAAATATTTAATGGACCCCTTAAAGTGAGTGAAGACTCGCGCACAAAGAAACGTCTAATGCCGGTAATCTGACCTAGTTACGAATGAGGTGTAACAGAAGTTTTAGACACCACCATCGATCCCAGAAAATACGCACACAGCTTGCTACCGTCGGTAATTAGACACTAGTGTACAGTCAATACATACAGCTACAGTCAATACCAACAGCATAGTGTACAAACGATACACCGATGGACATCTCAGGTCCAGCTAAAGATAACAAGGTATCACGTTTCATTACTGTCTGCATTTTGTAGCGACAAGAAAAAAACTTCACTTGCAAGCAACGGAAAGTTAACTTTTTCGAGAGAGCGGCACACGGTTTGGGGTGAGTCTTCAATGCCTTTAAATTTCACTCATTTCTTGCCGTTGTCACAGCAATTGTTTTGTTGTTTCAAACATAAGGCTCCTAGCAATATTCCTACTAAGTACAACGACCAGAATAGGATTAATACTCACGGCTACATTCTGAGACGGCGCAGAACGTCCATGCTGTGGAGCCAGTCTTTGGATCAGAGTAGTAGCACCAGGGGGCGGCTGCATTGGTAGGATTTCTGCAGTAATTCTTTTCCAGACCTTTTTTGAATTAAAAACAGGTTGTTAATGACATGAAGGTTACTTTCTCTAAATTTAAATATTGAACAATTTTGTCTTTGTTTTTCAGTTTTCTTTTCAAATGTATAAACCTTGAAGCATTATTTACGTAGAAACTTATATTTGACCTTTCAGACTATTCCCCATCACTGTTTCCATTCTTTTAGTTGTTCAATTTTCTTTTTTTGGGTGGGTGGGGGGGTGGGAGGGGGGTAGTGTATTGTATCCTTGTTTTGCTGTGTGTACTTTTATCTGATGTAAAGTAATGGTTTAGACATTTAAACTCATTGCAGCAACTTTTTGAGTTTCTTCCAAGTCAAATTAACTACCACTCTCGACTTACACACAAAGAATATGTGCAAGTATGTTTTTGAAAATTTCATGTGTATCTAACAAGTAGCAAAACTTGGATATTATTTGCTCACATGTCTCGGTCACTTCATAGCCAAAACACAAGTCTCAGAGGGATTTTCTTTTCATCTGTATTAATCAGATAGTAACTCTTGTTACGATGGCTTCTAGGGTGTAAGTTCTTCATGTCGATAAATTCTTTTTAATCGACAATTAACCAGAATAATTTTGGAAGTGAGTTTTGAGAATCAATTTAAACATATCTGGAACCTCTTTTTCTCCTTTTCAAAGCAACAATTGAATAATTAGTCAAAAAGATAAAGATATCATGTGAAATTTTGTTTGCATATGTACATAGACTTTGTCTAACATCACATAACTATGCAAATATTTGATAAATAAATAAATACATAAATGAATGAATCTATAAATAAATGAATGAAACATGGAGTGCAGGAGTAAAAAATGCCCAAGTGGGATTTTTCTGCTGATGAGCTCTCTATTCTTCATGGTGGTTTTTATCAAGAAAATGGCAGTGCTAATTAATTCAACTTGTATACCATATTGATTTCAGTGTTTTATTTATTCAGATTTTACCGAACGTTTGGTTTCTTTCGTAGTAGTCGTACAGAAGACTGAAAGTAATGTCCACATCTTCTGAATCTTCCTCCAACAGATAACAGGCGTTCCTGCCTCTCTGGTAGTTGAAGCCTTTGCAGTATATCTCCGTGTTATTGAGACAAAGTTCGGCACACTCCGACTGACGGACACCGTTTATCGGATTCTCGGAAGAACTCGAGAGATACGAATAGGAATATCTGGTGAAAGCCTCCAGGGCATCTGCGAATATATCAGAATATCAGATATCCTTTGGTGTAATGATTTTTGTTTTCTCTCTAAGATAACATTGTTTTTGAGATTAGATGCATGGTTTGTATATATGTAAATATAAGCCACAGGGGTTGCAGGTTTGGAATGATTACATCAGAATATCAGATAACCTTTGGTGTTATCATTTTATTTTTCTCTCTTAGATAACATAGGTGTGAGATTAAATGCATGGTTTTGTTTTTATGTAAATATGAGCCACAGGGGTAGCAGGTTTGGAATGGTGCCTTCAGATATCTACAAGCACCTCAGAAACAAAAATTCAAAATAGGACATTGGGGACCCCTGTAAAGATGCTATTTCTTTGACTGACCAGTTTTAGACCTAGGGTAAGTTCAATCCGATCGCAAATTTGTTTTAACCTTACGAACAATTATTCCTAATTGTCAAACTTGGGTTGGGGTGGGGTTTGGGGGGGGGGGGTCTTCCATTGATGGTGCACATAACTTGACCTCAATATACACAGATTACTAATACTGACATTTAGTGTTCATGGGTCCTTATCTTATACCATGTAGTTTTTCATATTCTCATATTACATGCATCATCACGGAATGAATTTATGTACCTGCTACCAACCCTAAAATTAATCAAAACAGCAACAAGAAAAGAAAAATAGGAGGGAAGGAAAGGAGCTCACTTGGATAGAACTCATCCATGAATTCAGCCCAATCCAGGCATTCCACACCGCCGGTGGTAAAATGTGCCTTGCCTCTATAGTCTACCCCGTCGTAGGTATAACATCCAATGTCACCTGACAGAATAAAAGAGGACAAAATGATTAAAGTACAAGAACCATCCGATAAATATTAAACTTAAAATTGTCAATTTTTTTATAGTTGATGAACTCTGACATTTTATAAGCTTGGTTAAAATATCTTAATTTCATTACAAGTGTAAGAAAGAAAAAAAAACGATGTATAGGAGGTGCAATAAAATGAAATGAGTTTTTATTAAAGAAATTTCACCCTTATAATTTTCTCATTCTTCTTCTGAAGTTCTATAATTGTACTGTACGAAGCGTCAAAACAAGACCTTAAGTTGTAATGAATTTATACATAAGTTCCATGTTTGCACTATATTTTTCGACATAACAGAAAAGAATAATAACGATAAAATTAATTTCGAGGAATTCAAGGATGCTTTCTCCTTATTAATAAATATCTCAAATATTTAAAATTTCGCAATTTCCATATCCTCAATTCTTATATTTTGCTACTGTTCGTTGTAATATTTTTGTAGTAAGTCTGGGATTCTTGCAAAGTTTCTATAAGTTGTAATACTTCTTCCAGTTGTTCTTATTATATTTATTTGTTTTCTATCCGCCACGTTGGTTGGTCGTTATTATACTGCATGGTAATGCTCAACTTCATTGTTATTTAATTTTTGCTATATTTGAATGGATACGTCATTTGTATATTAATGTATTGTTGAAATAAACGGAGGAAAAGAAATAAAATGAGATGACAGTGCAGAAGATATCTTCAATTATGATTTAACCATTTTCTTTTTTTTTCATAATTTTCTTACCCGAGCACTGGTGGACATCACAGACTGCCCAGTTACCCGTTTCTGAGGTGTAACACCAAGGTTTATCTTCACTGGTTGGGTTACGGCAGTAGTTGTGGTCCAAACCTGCGATAGAGAAAATATGACGAGACCTTTCTAATAGTCTAGCACCGCAAACAGTCAGGCGACCATTCCTAGAGTTGGCAAGTCTGATAAAAAACAGGCTTCTTAATGTTTTTGGAAGAAATGAACGTTGGTAACACTTCACTGCACATGAAAAAAGGATTTGTTCCTGGCAAACATTAATAATGTATTGACAATATAACTCTAGTGGTACCATAGAAATCTCAACTAACTAAAGATATTTATTATATAATGGTATCATAAATAATTCAGTAATAATACTGTGGATTTATATAGCACCAAATCAGAAACAAGAAGTAGCTACATAAAAAGCATAATATAATATAATATAATATAATATAACATAACATAACATAACATAATATAATATAATATAATAATAAATAACATAACATAATAGATAACATAACATAACATCATATATAGCATAACATATAACATAATAGATAACATAACATAATATAATATAACATAATATAATAGATAACATAACATAATAGATAACATAACATAATATATAACATAACATATAACATAATAGATAACATAACATAATATAATATAACATAACATAATATAATATATAATATAACATAACATAATGTAATATAACATAATATAATAGATAACATAACATAACATAATACAATATAACATAATATAAAACAAACCAAAAACTCATTCTCTCTATAAAAGACAACAACTGCAAGCTGAGTTCCAAAAAATAAGTGTTACTGCATATTAATCCTGGAACTGAAAAGATTTGACCAACATTGTTTGAACAACGCAGCTCTACTATTGATTTATTATTTTCCCTGCTTTTCTAAACAATAAAAAAGAAGACTACTAAATCTTGAGGATCAAAAGACAACAAAATGTTTCCTATAAAGTATGCCCGGACCGCAAGATTTTGAGTGATATATTTGAATAATAACTGACCTAACACAAGAAAAGTCATTCAAAGCACCACTGTATCACTTTTACTCTCCTTCATATGACTGTACTATAACATAAAAATAAAAAAAAATTGAACAGACAGTAACATAATTAATCAAATATATGATAATAATTGTTATCTTATTAGTAAATTTGAATGAAAAACAGACCTGCATTTGGGTAGCTTTTTGGATTAACTTTTAGATTGGTGAGATTTCCCCAGAAGAGACACATTTGATCATCTTCGGTGGTATCGACGGACCCTCGGTAGTTCGCTCCGTTACCCTGGTAACACCCTATGACTGTGTGAAAATAGGACCGAATAAAAGGAGAGATTGATTGAGGGTAACCAGGAAGGCCTTCACACAGAAACTTACATCTCTTAGTAGATTTGGAGTAGTGGAGAAAGAGATATGGGATAACAGCAAGCTTACTGCAATATATATATATAAAATACATAACAATTTGTGATCAAAACTTTGGAAATACAACTTCTAAACAGTACATACAAACAGGTTGAATAACTCTTAATAATAAACCTTCCTTATGAAAATTATATTGGGCTCTTTTCTCACAGAAACATTATCTCATAGTGCAAAGCCTTTGAGGGTGGTGGGGGGAGGGGTTAGGTGGAGGGGAAGAGGGGGATAACATTAGGGTACTCTCGAGGTAGCAATTTTATAAACATGACAAAATCATTTTCCATCTGCAATACCAGGGATTAAGAGAGAGATGTCATGTCTTTCATACACACAATAGGATATAAAATATGCCAAAAATAAAAAATAAATAAATATAAATAACATAAATATGTGCTTCACTGTAAAAAAAGAAAAACAACCTTTAGAGCCTTAGCAATTATTGTCCATTTATAAGAAAATCAATTGAAGTTAGTTACCTTCGCATATTTCAATATTACATGGCTTTGAAACGTAAGATCCAAACGTTGTAGTGTTGTAGTAGCACCAAGGACCGTAACGAGACCCGCTCGGGTTACGGCAGTAATTACCGTTTAGTCCTAGGATACGAGAGGATCAATGCATCAAAATAAGACCAATACAAACAAATTTCTATTGTAGCTGTTTGTGTTAATAGGTAGTTTCTCCTGTCACACCAGGTATGTAATATATTACTGGTTGAAATTATTGTATAAGTTATTAAAAAAATATTTAAAAATGCTTGTCTATGATATTGGATTCACAAATGATAGATTTGCACCTTTCAGAGAGTCTCTCAATAATTCGTTTTGATAACTATTTAAAAATAATTACTTGTAAATAAGCAATTGTCACAATCCAATAGCTATAACGTTTTCACATCAGATGTAACCAATGACTAATTTGCATATAAGATTCTAGGCAAGTGTGACTGTTGGGTGACAATGATATATGTACGGGTCACTTTTCTTTACAGGATTGCTGAACACAAGTGCTATCTTACTGGTTGGGAGGTTCTTATATAAGATCATAAAAACTTTGAATAACAAACAGAATGATTGCATAAGCTTGACTTTAAGCCAATCACAACTATTACATACATATACTCAATAACACATTAAAAATTAAAGTTTTACCTGCATTAGGGAATGTGGCTGGCCTGTAGTAAGCCATAGTGGTCAGCTGATTCCAATACAAGCAGTCCTTGCCTTCCTCTGTGACGTCAGCCTTTCCACGGTATAGGTAGCCATCGCCTTCATAACAGTCAGTGCCAGCTGTTCAAAATGGAAAAAAAATGAAAAAAAAATCTGTTTAACACGACAAAGAGTGAATAAGAGTGAAAAGAAAAGTGAAAAAAGAGTGAAAAAAGGAAAAACAAGATAAGAGTGGAAAAGAGTGAATAAGCAGTAGTCATCCCGGTCGCCATGTCCATCCCATAAAAACTTTAATCCGGAGTGCCAAAAAAAAAGAAAAATACCAGCCAATTATGCTACTAATGTAGAATTCAGTCTGAAAGACCTGACTATGATGTACATTGCTCAATATAAGAATAGTGAGAGTTTTGTGAACTTTGACCCTTTGCTTCAATTAGGACTGTTTCTTCTCTGGGCCTCATAGAAACTTTAAATGAGAGCTTGTAGTGTCAGTTTGAACGAAATTATAACAGCAAATAACTAGAATATCTGTGAATTTATTCTGCATCACACAATAAGTATATTCTAAATCCATCACTAAACACGGTTCAGACATCTTTACCACATTTAGCAAGTTTCCTTGGTGGTCAAAGTAGTTATAGATTCAATAAACAGAAATCTATAAATTCTTGATTCAGCAAATATTTTGTGACATAGAAAATTGCCAATGCTCAAGACACATACTATGGAAAAGTAAAATTTTTGTGCTTAAAATGGAACCATTCTAGTGGCCCCTTTTGCAGTTGAGCTGACCAGTGTTTGAGCAAAACAGACTTTCTATTTAAATAAAATTCAATTTTCCACAGGAATAAAAAAAAAAATGGAGATGGTTATTAAAAACAGAACAAAAACAGCAAGTGGGAAGCCTTACGGGTACACTCTGGAATGTCACATATTTTCCAACCGACACCAAGTTCCATTCTAACATAGCACCATGGAGCAGGTCCATTGTTAGGATTACGGCAGTAGTTCTCGTCCAAGCCTGGTGACAGATAGAGAACAAACGGAAAGACTTTAATTAATAAATAATAATTAATAAATCTACTACACTAATTCCTTGTCATGTATTAAGACAAAAAACAAAAGGGAAAATGAACAGACAATGGTTGCCTCAGAATTTCAAGCAGGTGGTTACAATTGGTGGTCCATTTCTTTCACCATCAAACACACTCACACATACACAGAAACACACACACATATGTTTGTATTACATTCAGACCGAGGACCCCATTGTATTTTCCATTGTTCAAATCCACGTACCCTTAACAATACCCCATACAATAGATTTCTTCCGAGGACGTGGTGATTCTTTAGAAATCACAACCAAGGACCTGAAATTCTTTTGTTCAAGTCCTCAGTCAGAATACAAAACAAACGCATTCTTACACACTTATTCTTACACACTGATTCTATTTCCAATGGAAAATTGTTTTCCTACATTGTCCAATAATGGTATTGACATCAAAGCAACTCTTTACAATGTTGAGAAAAAAATCTGTTCCCTTTCCAAAACAAACAAGAACACTTTGAAATGGAACCTACAACACTTTCATAGCAGATTTACATAACCCAAACTTATGTGTATATAAGGATTGGGGGCAGATCTTCAGTTGTTATTGCTATTTTAACTATCAGGGGCTAATTGCTGGCAGCTACATTGGTAAAAAAGAAAAGTTCATGGACTTCACATAAACAAGTCTGGAAGTAAATTAAGTGTTTCATTTTTAATGTTCTTTATGTGTTTTGTTTTGTTTTGTTAATTAGTGTGGTGAAAATTGAAATATGAATATGACTGGTAACTTTACATAGACATAGGAAGGATACCTCACAAGGTTCTCTGTTTATGAATCATGAAAGTATGATTTTTCCAGTCAGTCAGTCTCTGAACCTTAAAACATCCTACAGTAATTTGTACCTAGTGTTTTCAATTCCTTCGTCCTATCACAGTTTATATAATCGTAGACACTGAGCCAGCATGACATAATTCATAAGGAGATACAAACCTGCATTGGGGTAAGTGATGGGGTAAATTGACTGGTACAAACCTGTGTGGGGGTAAGTGATAGGGTTCATTGACTGGTACAAACCTGTGTCGGGGTAAGTGATAGGGTTAATTGACTGGTACAAACCTGCGTGGGGGTACGTGATAGGGTTATTGGACTGGTACAAACCTGCATCAGGGTAAGTAATAGGGTTAATTGATTGGTACAAACCTGCATCAGGGTAAGTGATAGGGTTCATTGACTGGTACAAACCTGCGTCGGGGTAAGTGATAGGGTTAATTGACTGGTACAAACCTGCGTTGGGGTACGTGATAGGGTTAATTGACTGGTCCAGGTTCTCATCCCAACGTTCACAGAGTTCACCGTCCATGGTAATCTGGGCGTGTCCATCGTAGCTCGATCCATTGTCATCGTAACAACCGATAATTGCTATCAAAATTCAAAGATATCACTCATGTATTATTTGAACATTTAAGAATCGATAGAAGATGAATGAATGTGTGTGTGTGTGTGAGGATGAGTCATATTCTATCAGTGTACGTAGGCTGGTCATGACTTATCACCTGCCCTGTCAGCCCGCTGACCCTCACCGTTCAGCCTGCTGTCCATGATATTACGCTAAGGTCACACCGGTCAACACGCAATTTCCAAGAATGCCTACTTTTGAGACTGCATCCTTATATGGAAATGTGGTCAGCATCATCATTATTATAACTAGTATCACCATTAAGGTCTTCCCTGCTTGTAGCAAACACTACCAGAGTCCCCTGTTTTTGGCCAAAAACAGGAGAGACTGAATATCGACCCAGGAGTTTGTAATGCTAGCCATACTGAATGCTCCTCTGCAAAAATTCATGATCAAATGCACAATGTACTATTTCAGTGCTCAAGCCAAATAGTGTCATCACACAGGAAAGTAGTGCAGGCTATAAGAGAACTTGAGTTTACAATCATACGGTGGCTGGTCAATTAATTAGGTGTGTTCAAGGATGAATCCTTTTGGCAGTACTTGGGGTAGTGTATGCTATCAAGTAAGCCAATTATTAATGCTCAAGTGAATTTGAGGAGGACTGTTTGTCTATAGACAGGCTTGACCGTCATGTGACTATAGCCACGAGTAAGTAGTTGGAATCTTGGTACCAGTGAAGGAGGCTGTAGAGTACATGTTAATCTTCTACAATTTGTGTTTGACATTGCTCCTACTTGTGTCCTCTATATCACATGTGTGTGCACTACACAGCAGAACAACGATACAGATCAATTAAAGGGTGTGAAAACTCGCGCAAAAAGAAACGTCTCATGTCGGTAATCTGACCTAGTTTCGAATGGTGTAACAGAAGGTGTAACAGAAGTGTTAGACACCACCATCAATCCCAGAAAATACACACACAGCTTGCTACCATCAGTAATCAGACACTAGTGTGCAGTCAGCACATACAGCTGCGGTCAATACCCATAGCACAGTGTATAAACGATTCAGTGATGGACATCTCAGGTCCAGCTAAAGATATCAAGGTATCACGTTTCATTACTGTACTGTCTGCATTTTGTAGCGACATGAACAAAACGTCACTTGCAAGCAACGGAAAAACATGGTGAAGGTTGATTTTTTTTTTCCAGCTGCTAAGGGGTACAAGTAGTGGAAAAGGTACAAAACCCCTGATTGAAGAGCAAGATACGAAACGTGTTCGAACCGTACGATTTTCAACATCTTAACGAAGCTTTAATGACGATACAAACCTGTTGAGATTAGCTTAAATTTATATTGTGGTGGTGTCTCCCTTCTCACTCTTCCCTTGTGTCCATTTAGTTTCTGATTTTCTCCTTGCTCTAGTCCTCTACCAGAGGACTTATATGTCAGAAGTATTGTCAATCATTTTTTTGGCTTTTCATTTCTCATAATTTCTAATTATATCTAAAATTCCATCATATCATCATCACTGCTGCGTAACGAATAGATTGACCTTAATTGCACTGAATTGCACTAAATATCCGATAGGCTGAGCTGATTTATCACTTGTTAAGGATTTTACAACATTTTGTACATTACAAAGTCCACAATCACACTGTCAAAGAGATCAAAGTATTTTCCATTTGTTGAAACTATTGACAACGGACAAACTTTTTGTCACAGATGTATGTAAGAAGAAAACCACTGTAAATAAGATAAAAACACTTACGTGGATTTGTTGGAGGTGAGGTTCCCGCATCTGTAAGGAGAAGAAAGACAATCATATTATAACAGGTTTATTGTTTCAACTTGAATTAAGGTAGTAAAGTTGTGTATATGTCGTCCAGCTACAGTGATTACAACATCAAGGTAATGTATATCTAAACATTCCCTACATTTCCCCGTTACAACAGTACCTACCAAAACACCCGGGGGGGGGGGGTAAAATGGTCCAAAACCAAGTGTCACATGACCATTCTTCCATTGCTTTGATATAATTCTTCATGGAGTAATGTCTTGGCACTCTGTTCACACATGCTGGATGGTTACCATAGCAATTATCTCATTACTGTGAGCATAGGCATAGGAGGCGGGGCTAAGGGGGGGGGGCTGCAGCCCCCCAACCAAATAGTTTTGTGAAAATTCGGCAATATGCTGTGAATTTTTTGGGCAGCTACTGAAAGAAAAATAAATTGCAATGTGTTTTTCAATGGTTTAACTTCTATTATTATTATCATTATTATTGTAACTACTTCCCCAAAAATTCTAACCAATATGGAAGGGTAATAACACGGCAAATTATTGTATGTAATTGGCATGCGATGTAATAACCGATGCATGCCTATATGATATGCACATTCAATGTTGAACCTGTGCGAAAAATTTTGGTTATATTTTTTGGGCAAGTAATACAACCCTCCCAAATCAAATTGGGCTCCGACGCCTATGACTGTGAGTGATTCTACACAGTGCATCATCAACAAACTCACACCAATCCATGGTCCTTTGAATACACACCAGCTGCTAATGTTCTAAGACAGTTGGGTGCACTTCACTATCTGCTTGAGTGACTTGGCTGCTATTAATTTATCTGTGTGAGTGAACAAATTTCCTTCAAAGTTTACTAACGGGAGAGTATGTGAAATATTTATTTCTGCTTGCACACAGTATAATACCTTCAAGTGATTTGTAATTCCAGTGTAAAATGTGCCATTTCTGTATCTTATGTTTGAATCTGATCTTATCTTACGCTTAACTTTCTAATTCTCTAATATACTGGAGGAAATTATAAGAGACATGCATATGTAGTCACTGTTCTTGTGTGACGTCTCATCCGAACGAAAAAATTACTTCGCCTAATTTCATGCACAACTTTTCATTTTGTGCAGATGATAACAGAACTATAGAATCTTTGCTACAAACCTTCCTCCCCACCTGCCCCCCTCCTGCACCCAAAAACCCTGCCTCCTTTCAAACCGGAGGCTTTAACTACATGCATTTGTTCTTTAAATGCACATAACCTCTCTAATTGCAGAATTAAACTACGACAAACTATCAAAAGCCTTTGCAGTGTAGCTTTAAAGTTTGACCAGTAACATAACATACGAAAAACCTTGCGATGACAACTAAGACAGATTTCTTGTGATGAATAGCAAACATGAATCTAATCCACAAAATGAAAAAAATGATGACAAAACTTATACCTGCTTCCTTCTTACAAATGGCTGCCACATAGCTCTGATCACAGTCCACGTCGTTCCACATCCCTCTATCCCAGTTATATCCCCGCATCTCCACACAGTCTTCACCCTCAAGGGCATCATTGGGTTCACCATCTGACCAATTCATGAAGTCGTACTGCATAAGAAAAACCACCAAAAGTTCATTAGGTACCTTGTCATTTGAAAATGCGCCCTTTAATACCACTGCCATAACAGTTTACCTGCCTTGGGCATTTTATTTGGCTCTCGTGGTAAATCACTGGAAATTTGAGCTGAAGAAGTTACTTTTCCAAGCTTGTTTCCTTTGCCAGGCTTGGTGAATTGATTATGTAACACACAGGCTAAATGACCTTGAAAAGGGCAGATGTGGTCAGTGGCGAAAAATGAACGTCAGTCTTACTAAAGGGCGGAATTTCATATGTCAAATTCCCTGCAGCAAGGCTGCAATCAATATTAAACAATAGAGTTTATTATCTGGGTAGACCAGCAGTGACTATTGTGTGAAACTGCATAGCACAAAATATTATGTTCTATGCAGTCTGGCTGCAGCCTCCTCAGTATCCTACTATTGTCACAGCACCTTATGGCAACATTATGGCAATGTGACCTTTCTTATGCACTTGGAAGTGTAAAGAAACGTTTGCACACTTAAAACAGATTTTCCCACACTTTCTTGAAAACAGAAATTTTATGAACTTTTTTATAAAACATGAGATTTGGGCAAATTTTCAGATGGAAAGCAAAAAGACTTGGGTTAGAAACAATTAAATGAAGTCATTGCAATTTCAAGGAAATTGTCACAACATTTGACATTTTACTCCTTTCCATTACTATTCCATGCCTGAAATTGGTTTTCAAGTTTTCATGACTTTCCAAATTTTCCATGACAGTGGAACCCTGTTTAAACCTCCCGCTGCTGTTTGTGCTTTTTAAGGTACACTAAGAAAAAGCGACTTGTGCACAAATTTATAGACAGTCAATGAAATCATACATTTAAAAAAAACTACATATTAACGATTAATGACTGTTTTCATTTTAATAACTGAGCAATGCAACTTTCATTTTGAGGCTACAAAAATTACAAATTATTTCATGTTCCAATAAAGTTGTAGCTTATTAATAGTATTATTGTTATTACATTTTGGAGGAGGTGGGGGGGGGGGGGGTAAGTAAGAAGGGATAGGTCTTTTGTGATTGGTGGGGCTTATTCGCAGGGCAGCCCTGCGAATAGCCAGACACATACACATTATTCACAGGGCAGCCCTGCGAATAGCCGGACACAAGTATCTTATTCACAGGGCAGCCCTGCGAATAGCCAGACACATACACCTTATTCGCAGGGCAGCCCTGTGAATAGCCAGACACAAGCATCTTATTTGCAGGGCTGCCCTGCGAATAGCCAGACACATACACCTTATTCACAGGGCAGCCTTAGACTGGGTTAACGGGCTCAGTAATTTTTGGGGCTATTCGAGTTTGCTTTTGGGGCTATTCGAGTTTGCTTTTGGGCACCAGCTATCTTTTTGAGAGTCTTAATTGGGAGCCTCTATATTTTGAGGAATTTATTGGCCTTTGGGATTCCTATCTTAATGCTGTTAGGATTGGTTTTGGGAGCCTAGGGCCTTAAGATTGAACCAGTCTAGCATTAGTACCGCCAACATAAAAATGTCATCCCTCGATCATTTTCACCTTTGTTTTTGCAGAGTGACTGCTCATTTGCATGTAAATGTGTGGGAGGGGGGGGGGGTGTCACACCTTTGACCATATTGGCTTTCAGGCAATATCGGCTTTTGGGGAATCCCAAGATAAGCTCCCTTAAAATAAGCTTTTAAACTTGAACTGCTGGGGCTCCAAAAATTAGCTTATGAAGTGGCTAAGACTATTTGGGCCCAAAAGGTTCGCTTTTTCAAGGCCCCTAAACTGACTGGTATCAATAGCAAAACCTAATAATAAACCTATTTTCAAATCGTCACAGCCCTGCGAATAAGGTGTCTGTGTACGTTATTCGCCGGGCTGCCCTGCGAATAATCACTTCGTTTGTGATTACCTCTGATGCATCTGTGTATTTCCATTGGTTTTCTGTGACTTGATCATTCAAACCAATGTAGTAGGACATGGAATCGGACATCCTCACTAAAACAAGAAGAAAAGAAGAAGAAAAGAAGCAAACATGACAATAACAGCAAGAAAACCCAAATGGTGACCTGGCTACAAAAACTTGACAGAATATTCCATAAGACCTCCTACATATTTTTAATCGTCAACTATACGGCCATAACATATGCTAGAAATTCAACTAATGGTCATAATAATGGGTCAAATAAGAAAAATTGTCTTTATTATTTGGGATGAGACTGCACTAGTCAAGCTTAAGACCTACCTTGTTAGGCAAATACAATATCAAAATCCATCCCGATATTGATCAAAAATTAGCTCAAAAAGCTACTATAGTACGACCTGCCTAAACTTAGCTGGTCATATTGATAATTTTTGACTGAAAAACTGAACAATTGATTGGAAATTTTACCATCTAACCACAGACCTGTATTTTCCCATCAATATGAAAATGATTATTTCTTTCACATTTGTTCGATGTTTGCATTACATTTAACAAAAACTTATTTATTTTCAAAATTAGACTCTAATAGTCAAGTAAGCACCAACATTTTTAGAGGATTTTAAAGAATCAAACTAGCATCAAGATACTTATCAAAGTTAACTCCAAGAGCTGCTCCAGTACCTTATTCCTGAATATAGCTGGTCATATTGATCAATTTTGGATGATTATTGAACAATTAATTTCATTTAATGTCTAAGAAAGGACCATTAATGGCATCCCATCGATATGCAAATTATGGTAATATCTTACCATATTTCCTCAAAGATGGCATTCTGCTATAAAACACTGTTCAGTACTTCCAACATGTACAGTGCTTTTATCATATATTTCTTTATATTTTTATTTTTTATTATATCTGACTCATGAGAGAGATATGCTTTGATATTAATAGGAGCAAAGTTCAATAGTTAAGATTTATTTGCCATTATCAAAAAACATAGTTTGCCTCTAAGCACCTTAAGATTAAAATATCTCCATATTTTTGGGCATAGTGTGTATACTGCTTCAAGTTGCATTCATGTTGACTGCAGGGTTTCCACCCTGGAATGTCACTGTAAAACAGAAGAGAGGGCCAGAGGAGACAAATTGAAGCATTTGGGGAGGGAAAGGAGAGGTGTAAATACTTTGAGAGTAATTTACTGCAATTTGTCTTTCTGAAATATTATAGTACAGCTAATTCTTTATTTAATATTACTTTTAGTTTTTCTCCTTTTCATTTTTATATTTCATATTATTATATTTATTTACTATTTCGTAGTACATCTACTTCTGATACTTGTTTAAGGCACGAAAAGTTAATTTACTATTGCACCATTTTAAAGGTTTAAAGTTAGTGGAAGCAAAGGATAGCTTCTCCATTGTATTGAAGTGGTTTCAATGTTAGTGATACAGTAGATTAACACACAGCAATTCTAGTGAAGGAATTTTAAAGTTAGCGGTAGCAAAGGATAACTTCAACTTTCTAGTGAAGTGGTTTCAATGTGAGCGAACAGTGGGATAGCTCACACCATTCTATTACTGGTGTTTTCATGTCAGTTGAAGATAAATGATAGTTCACACCATTCTAGTAAAGGGGTTTCATGTAAGTGATACAATAGATAATTAGCTCACACCATAACAGTCAAGTCTTATTAATGTTGGTGAACCAGCAAGATAGCTCACACCATTCTAGTAAAGGGTTTCAATGTAAGTGATACAGTAGATAATAAGCTCACACCATTACAGTCAAGTCTTAGTAATGTTGGTGAACCAGTAAGATAGTTCACACAATTTTAGTAAAGGGGTGTTAAAGAGTTGGACATCTCACATGAGAGGAAAGACTCTTCTTCTGCCGAG
This sequence comes from Apostichopus japonicus, assembly GCF_037975245.1. NCBI lineage: Eukaryota > Metazoa > Echinodermata > Holothuroidea > Aspidochirotida > Stichopodidae > Apostichopus > Apostichopus japonicus. The sequence continues at coordinate 5,521,149 of NC_092570.1, read as the reverse complement.
TGAATACTGACAAGGTGACCTCCGAGGTCACTGCATGCCTGTTCGCTGTCCTCAAAGGTCCGTCTGGTCTCATCAAAGAAGTAACAGAACTGGTCAAAGTAGGACCACCCTGCTTCACAGGAACCTCTGGCTGTAAATAAAAACAAATTAACCAATAGCAGGGACAGAATAGGCACAGAATGATGGTCAGCTATTTCCAAGAAACCCCCTCCGGTCAAAACTGCAGTCCCCCCCACCACCCAACACCCCTCCACTCCAGGCACAACTTATTGGCCCTAAATTTTCACAGCTAGGTGGGAACATATCCTTCTTAGACCCCTAGTCAATCATCTGTCTATCTAAAATTTGGCGGAAGTGCTGCATAAAATCTCCAAAGTCGTATTAACTATTTCCAAACTGTAACTTTAAAATCATAGAAAATTGCTTTTTGGAAACTGTTTTTTATACTGTGACTAGGTTTAGATCTGCTAGCATAAATATGGAAGCAAGAATGAATAGCTTTAATGTTGACTGAATATGCAAAGTGGTACTTACTGTCTGTTGGGTCATATGGTTTCACAACTGCACCTGTAGGGATTAGAATGAAAATAATGTAACTTATGGAATACTAAATCCGTGATGCACATTGACACTGACTATATCCAGATGATTATAAATGATACAAGCAATAAATGTCTATTGGTCTAAATTTTTTAGCATTTTGTTAAATTATACAGATTTTTTTCTTAACATTTGATGTCGCTACTTGTGACTAACAAAATGTCAAAAATTAATTCTTTAACGTAACAAATCACTTCTACCTCTTCGTACATTCCATTAACATTCAAGTTTTGAATATGGACTGAAATTTTGTATTCTTGCATGGTTTATTATTCATTAGGCAGTGAGTGGTCTATAAAGAATATATTGAGTGGAAGTGTGACTGCATGAACAACATACCAGAAAGTTCTTATGTTGAGATTCAAGATTTAAAGAAGTCTTAAACCCTACTCTACCATTTCCTGTAGCTTTCAATTACATGTGTCGCTTCTCACAGTTGTAAAACAAGAAACAATAATCAAGTTAGAATCACAAAATACTTGACTTATGAACACTTCACAGCAGACTGTTTCATCACACAAACATTAGCACTAAATTGTATAAATATACAAAACATTGCACTGCTGCTGCTTGATGAAGCTGGCAACCCCATAGCCTACTCTAAATAAACAAATTCCCTTATGATTATCCAGGAAAAACGTGTGCACTATGATCAGTTTTTAAACTTATATTACGTAAATCAAATTTTAAAAAAATATTTAAAATCTGTAGTCCAATATTGTTTGTTCAAATCATCTTGTGGCCTATAATTTCTTTGCTCTTATATGATATTTTTTGTTTGAATTTGTCTTAATTTTGTTTTGAACATTACAACAAAAGCTTATCATATGCTCAACCATGTTCAATAAATGTTCATATTTGTCAAGTAAATTACAAACAAGATCTCTTTCTTATTACTAAGTTTACCCTTAAACTTACCTTCTGGTATTTCACAGACAAAGTCATATAGTTCAAAGCAATCACCATATTGCCACTGCCCTGAGGGTGAGTCTGCATAAGGAAGAATAAAAACAAAGAACCAATACACAGAACCAATACACAATACACAAAGAACCAATACACAAAGAACCAATACACAATACACCAATACACAAAGAACCAATGCACAGACCAATACACAATACACCAATACACAAAGAACCAATACACAGAACCAATACACAATACACAGAACCAATACACAGAACCAATACACAATACAAAAAGAACCAATACACAGAACCAATACACAATACACAAAGAACCAATGCACAGACCAATACACAATACACAAAGAACCAATACACAAAGAACCAATACACAATACACCAATACACAAAGAACCAATGCACAGACCAATACACAATACACCAATACACAAAGAACCAATACACAGAACCAATACACAATACACAGAACCAATACACAGAACCAATACACAATACAAAAAGAACCAATACACAGAACCAATACACAATACACAAAGAACCAATGCACAGACCAATACACAATACACAAAGAACCAATACACAAAGAACCAATACACAATACACCAATACACAAAGAACCAATGCACAGACCAATACACAATACACCAATACACAAAGAACCAATACACAGAACCAATACACAATACACAGAACCAATACACAGAACCAATACACAATACAAAAAGAACCAATACACAGAACCAATACACAATACACAAAGAACCAATGCACAGACCAATACACAATACACCAATACACAATACACCAATACACAGAACCAATACACAATACACCAATACACAAAGAACCAATGCACAGACCAATACACAATACACCAATACACAAAGAACCAATACACAGAACCAATACACAATACACAGAACCAATACACAGAACCAATACACCATACACAAAGAACCAATACACAGAACCAATACACAATACACAGAACCAATACACAGAACCAATACACAATACACAAAGAACCAATACACAGAACCAATACACAATACACAAAGAACCAATGCACAGACCAATACACAATACACCAATACACAATACACCAATACACAGAACCAATACACAATACACCAATACACTAAGAACCAATGCACAGACCAATACACAATACACCAATACACAGAACCAATACACAATACACCAATACACAAAGAACCAATGCACAGACCAATACACAATACACAAAGAACCAATACACAATACACAGAACCAATACACAATACACCTATACACAATACACAAATACACCACACAATACACAAAGGTTCAATACACAGACCAACCGCAAATAGTAAGGTTTAATGAAAAGTTTCGTTTCGTTTATTTCTGCCATTGAATCACAATGAAGTACATTTCTTAATACATAGTAATAGCAATGAGGCAGCGGGACCGGAAGTAAGATAACTTTTTGAGTCTGGTCCCTTACAAAGTAAAACGAGATAATTAAAATTTTAAAATTAATTTTTTTTTTTAAATTTAAAATGTAGAAAGAAAAGAAGATAACCAGTCATTCCATTAAGCTCTCAAATGTCTTGACAAAAGTACAGATTCAAGAAAAGATTTGGTTACGAAGTAGATGAGTTATTATATCATACCCTATACAAAAATAAAATGAATGAAATATATTCTGCACAGAACTATCAAGTTTATAATATACTTCTGAAAAAAAAAAATTGATGCAGTAAATAAATATATTTTAAAAAAATTATAATTTTTTTTTTGTCAATGGTTTTTTGATTTCCTTCAACCATCTGTCAGGCACCTCACAATGGAGATGCTGACAATTTCCTTCCGGTTTTGTATCTACAGACAGAAGTCAACGATCGCGAAAAAATCACTTTTAAATACAAGATTTACTTGTACCTGATGTTAGATATAATTAAAACAGGTCCATGATGTCATTATTCTGATTTTACGGACATCCCCAGAGTAATTGATTTCTACAGCTTTTCAAGCATCCGATGTCAACAAAGTTTGTTCGAGCTACACATTTTAGAAGATGGCCTTCTACCACGTATCTTAAACTGAGGTTGTCCAAAGTCTAGTAAACGCTTTTAGGATTTATCTCTTAGCAATTTTCCAGACGTTCCAAATTGTAATATTATCAATTTCCTTTCAATTTTTTTTCATTTTAAGATGTTTCGATTGAAAGAAAATCTCTGATCTTTTCAGATGATTCGTAATCCGATACAAAATGAGAATTTTCTTACCGACATACACAGACGCACACTCCACTTCACCCGTTCTGCCAGAGGGCACCTGATGGTTGGGGAAGTTTTGGTACGAGTCCTGGGTAATTACTTTACCATCGACCCACTTGATGGTGCCATCCACCTCCCAGTCTGACGCTCCTATCCAAAAATCTTCACTTCCTGAGAGTTTCAGCTTTGGAAGCTGCTGGACTATAAAATCCTGTTCTGCTTGTCTGTAGTGAAAATTCCGTATACAGGTTCAAAAAATTGCATGTATGATAAGTACAATTCTCAACATTTTTAAGTGAAAATAAGTGAAGCTAAAATTATAACATTATAATGAGTAAAGTTCATGTGTTTTATATACCATACAAAAAAGTCCTGCATAAAATCCTGTAGGATTAATGCCAGGATTTGTGCCAGGATTTGGCCACATCGTGCATGCTTATGAAGGATTCCTGTACATGCATCATGGAATCCTGCATGCATATGAAGGATTCTTGTACGTTTAGAAGGAATCCTGTTCCATATACATAGGATTCCTGCAGGACTTTTTTTGTATGGCTGTCTGTCATATGTAAACAAAACAAACCAAAGGAAACAACTAAGGAAGATGGAAGGCCAGATCAACATGCACCTTTTTGAATAACTTTGTTTTGGATTTCAGATTGCAGTTTTTATTACTAGAAAGTTAAATTGGGTATTTTTGTAAAACCGAGCTAGAGATAATCATAAACCTGTGCAATGATCTGTTCTATGGTTATTGTTAAAAATTAAATATGCTGTGCGTTTCTGCTGATAATATAGACCTTCAATAAAATTTAGCATCCGAAATAAAAACTTGCCTTAGTGAGATACAATCAAGTTAGTAAACTTGGTTGCATTGCTTCCTCAATCTCCCCTCCCTCCCCCCCCCCCCCCCCCCCATCCACCTTCCCAAACCATTCCAATCCTTATTTTCAGAATGACTGAATTAAAACTGATGTTTATTTGAAAAGATTTCTGAAGGGGATTTTCTGAACTGACGGAAAAAAATTTGCTACAAAAAAACTTACGTTTCGACTGTGAGCATGAAGCCGCCCTGCCCGTCACAGATGTGCTTGGCTCCAAACCAAGTCTCCTTCTGATTCGCGACAAACTGGTAACATTTTCCTTTGTGAATTTTCCAGCCTGGGTAGCACATGCCTGGAGGAAAAAATAAAAATGTCAGAAAGAGAAAGAATTCGTTTTTGTAAATGACAATCATGATATGTCTGGCATTTTATATATTTTCTATTTCCTTGTCAGCGTAATGTTCATGTCTTGTTTATACCATCAAGCACTCAAGAAGGTCCAGAATACACTAAAAAAAAATGTCACACAAATATTCAATAATAGAGTAACTCTTATTCCAAGAAAAGTTGCAGAAAGCTTGTAGAGTACAGATGACTCACCGCATACTGTATTCTAGTTTCAACCTACCTTCTTTCTTTTCACAAATGCTCGGATAGACGTCAAAGCAATTTTCTGTGGACCAAGCACCAGTGCTGCTTCCTTTATTCTCGACTACTCCACAAGCATCCGTGAAACTGTTCGTAATGAAAAGCGATTATTGTTCAATGTAATTCACTCAAAAGAACAAAAACAACAACAAATTATCATTTTTAAGTGCCTGAATGTATTTTAATTGGGCAAAAATTCAAAATGGGCAAATTGCTATACAAGTGCAAAAATGTACAGTAGTTTTTTTTTTACACAGGAATCATTATATTTTGTAAAGGAACATCCAGAGCCTTCACAAAACTTCTATACAAAATTTGAGTACTAGATTATTCCCTGATAAGGTATATATGTCGGAAAGTAGTAAGGAGTATAAGTGTAGCTGAAGGAAGAAATCATTGTTGTTGCGATATTGAAGGTATTAATTACTTCATGAATTGACACAAAAAAAAGGGGGGGGGGGCTTACTTGCTTGGCTGCTCAGGGCCCCAATTTGTGTTTTCCACTTTTTCTCCTGAAGACCAGAGAGGGTACTCTTCCCCCTACAATACAAAACAGACAGCATGTATGGAACACTTAAAGTTTGTTAATCTTAAGACAGAAATCTAATCAAAGGTAATATCACTTTCATCATTTAAAAGGAACATTTACTTTTAATATAAATTTATGCGCCTAAATTCATCCACATATAATTCTGCAAGAAAGGTCCCAAATAATACTTTAAAATAGCTTTTATTTGCAGTTGCCTTTGGTCAAGTTTTATTCAATATTCTACCGCTCAGTTCAGGATTTTGATTTTTCACCAGTCAACTAGTTTTATTTATAAAAAAAACCAATAAAAAAAAGCTATAAAATCAGAAAAAGTCTGAATTTTTTACATGTGGTTCAAACTATTGAACCTTTTCTTTCTGTCAGTATTACTTGGAATATTTGGTAGAACTGACAACAATTGCTAACAAGGGGAGGGAATAGATGCTTTAACATATTACTTGCATGGTTTGTGTAAACATGCACTCTGGCAAGCAAAGGATACACACATGAATAATATGCAAACAACAAAATTGGGGGAATAGTATACAATTCTTACATTACATTTTCCATTGATAGTCAATCAGACTATTATACTGAAGAGCGAATAAAAATTACAAGAAATTAAAAAAATGTGAAAGAATATAAAGCTTTCCTGACAATGAACACTCGTTAATACCAGAAATAGCTAAACACAGGTTGAAAGTTGAAGGTGTCAAGTCATAGAGAACATGCAAATTAGATACTGCAAAGAATATACGGTACATTCACTCCAAACAATGGCAAATGCTATGACAGATTTGAGTCAATTAAAAACATTTTCTAGTGGCTAATGTTATTGCTGAACAAAATTGCTGAAAATTTTCTGAATCTAACTGTGAAAACCACATCCTCATAACATTTTGTAAAGCAAAGATATGATTTTTTTTAAATTTAATGATATTTTATAAATGCATCTGGCACCAGCAGAATGAATGATGTCATCAGGGCCCTTCATCTGAAAATGTCTGTTTTTCTTTATAATTTGTCGAACATTTATTCACAAACAAAAAGAATATTTCTACAAAAAAAACTTTGACAGCTATAAAAATAATCCAAATGTATCAAGTTTCAAGGATAAATCAACAGAAGATCATAAAAGCCTAAGTAATTCTTCCAAAGAGCATTTGCCCAGATGACATCACAGACCCTCTACTGTGATCCAACTTCCTGGAGTGGTTGAAGTAGTTTAGCCAGTCAAAATAGGTTACATTCAATTAAACATATCTAGAGTTTAGGGGCAAGATATTGAGATGGGGGTTTCAACAAGCAGTGTGGAATATTTTTCCCTTCAATATAGGTTTCATATTGTTTGTCACCAGAATGCCCCTTTAAGACACTGCATAACAATATATATGCACAATGAATACTCACCTCATTGTGTAAACCAATCCATACAGATCTACCACTAGACTTGATCAAGTCATTGACAATTAGTTGCTCGTCCTCATTCAGAATATCCACCAAGTTAGCATCGGAATCCTCACAGAATGCCTAAAAAAGGATAAAAGTCATATTACCACAAATTATCACAAATTATCAAATTTATCACACACTGGTTTGGCAGATAATGGGCATGCCATCAATGAAATATGAAAAGGATAAAATTGGCAATTCATTTGGAACAAAATTCCTGGCCACATTGGAACCAACCAGACTATATCTGGCTTTTAACTGCTCTCAAACAGTAGGAAAATATTCCTTGCAGAATATATTGTAATCTATAAGTTTTCAGCATAGCACTAAGTGGCATATGAAAAAGATAATAACTGACCATATATAGGACATACTCCTGGCCGAATTGGAACCAAGGGACTATATGTCTGGTTCTACAAGGATAGTATTAAAGCAAACGACTTTTATATAGTAATTCTTTGTTACACAAGAATAAACATGTCAAGCGTATCATACCTGTGCTCCTTCCCACGTAAAGTAGTTAGAGACGTATTTGTAGCATTTATTGTTGAGTGACAGCCACCCATCTTCTTCGGCACATTTGATTGGTTCAGCTGTGAAGGATTGTTGCATAAATTAAGTTTGAAACCTGTAGCTTGAGATATGAAACGTCATTTGTGAGTCGTAATTACGGTGATGTCAGTACATGCATTCATCAATGTGTGCAGATGTTTTGAGTAAAGAAAGTACTTACTAAGGGATCTTTCACAGATATAGTTTTCTTTGGATGAGCAGTCTTGGTCAGACCAATCCCCCATCAAACTGTCAATTACCACACATGTCCTGTGTCCTGTACTAGGAGGCTCAGAGCTTGCCCAATATCTACAAAAAGCAGAAACAAGAAAAAAAAAGTACTGACCATGGGTTAAGGATACAGCATAATTTTATTTCTCCTAAATGTTTATACTATTAAATCAATTTTTCAAATTCAAAAAAATGAAAAACAAGCCAAGGGTGTGACTAATAACAAATGTCTAACAACCAATCAAACAAATTAAATAAAGATATTAAATGCTTGTAAAATTAATTTAAAGATAAAAATTGAATGAAAGAAATTATCATTATCCCAAATGGGTGGGTACGTTAAACCAACGGTATCACAAGTTGATATTAGTTGTGCTTACGCTGTTGTTGGGTCATAAGCAGAGCCATCACTCCAGACAAAGTTTCCAGAACCTGTGCTGTCCAGTAGTCCAATCCAGTATAATGCCAACACACCCGAGAGTTGGCCAATCAACCATTCCTAAATGGAATTGTAATATTTGTCAAGGTGAGAATGGATGACATTTATGACAATGATGATTATTAGCAAAAGAAGAACACATGACATATACACAAAGTACCTCTCAGTGCAACATCTAACATATTTATAAATTTCTGTACTTTCATATCTTCCCAGCATATTCTTACATTTTTGTCTTGTCTGAACTAGACTTTTCAAAGTTTCCATCAGTGTGGCAAATGCTTACCTCTCTGGTTTTATACCTGTATAAAGCGTGATGCGATGATGAACACTAATTTCATTGTGTGGCCCACAATAATCCATTTGGTGCCAACCCCCTGGTAGAGTCTAAGCTATAGTTCTAATTACTTACATACATCTATGTCACAAAACATTCAAAACTTCATTGAGTTGGTGATGCTACAACTTAGTACCATAGTTGAAATGTGTGTCAACAAGGCCTTAAGTTATATTGATATTTGAGTGCATACATATGATAGCCTATATAGCAAAAACTTTGCTATCTCTACACAGGGGAAAGTAACATTACCAGTAGTTGTTGATAAACAACATACTTTGTGTTTATTGAGCACTACAGATGCAAGAATGTTTCCAGACAATGGGTAGGCTAAGAGACTATTAGCCAATCAGATCACAGTAAATTTGGAAAGTATCATTGACCCTTTAGCATTAAAATCTCTGTAATGGAAATGTTGTTAACTCTGTACCCTGGTATAGTCTAAGCTACAGTACAGCTCTCATTACTTTATACATACATCTACATCACAAAACATTCAAGACTTCATTGAGTAGGTGAAATGTTTTGAATACAATTTGTACTTGCTTACATCTTCTCCAGGTTGATCTATGCTGACTAGATCTCCATCCAGTTCATGGCACGCTTCTCTAGCTTCATCCCAGCTGGTGCGCTGTGTTGACACTACAAGATAGCAATCATCAAACCCAATTCTCTTGGTCCATCCTGTAGGACAGTCTTGGGCAGAGGCTGGAAGAATCAATTTCAGAGCTAGGTCATCAGTATTGCCACAATATATGCTAGGATTGTAAGTCTTCAAATTTAAGTGAAGAAAGAAACATCAACTTTGCATCCGAGGTCATGTTCATGAGCTATTTTACCACCCATTTACCAGAACTTGAGTTATTTATACAGATATTACTGACACTGTATAGTGTAAGTTGGTTAGGGGCCTAGGAGTAGGACCTAACAATGAAAAAGTGTGTGAAGAAACATACATTTTTCCTTACTTTGGCTGTTTTGACTCAAGACCTGTAGGGCCTAACTTTGCTAAAAATAGGGCTAACGTTAGGCCTAGCCCAGAGGTAGCCTATGCTATCTCATTGTGGCGGAACTGATCAAAACATTTGTTTTCGAGGCATTGCAATATTACCATCCCACTATAGACTGCAGAGTTGGTAGGCTGCAGTAGCACTAGCACTGCAAAAAGTCATAACCTAGCCTATACAATCAGCCTATACAGTTAGCGTAGGCCTGGGCCGTGGCTCAAGTTAGGACTAGGACAGAAATGCGACACGTACACTTGAGCTTTGCGTAATAATTGGGCTTTAATATACATGTCCTCCTTCACCCCGAATGGTCGCCGATATGGTGATTTTAAGTCTAATTTGGGGAAGATGAATGACTGGAGATGTTCAAACTCTGCATTCACTGCAGCCGACAGGTCAATGGTTCTCGATCTCGCGATCGGCTCTTTCGGGAATGCGTTATTGATCCATTGTATTATGGCAAGCAAATTTGCCCATGTTTATCGACTCATTTTTGGACCGTTTAGAAACATTTTCGTAGATTCCCATAAAACATAGTTGATGTTTTCGATATTCTCCGAAATTTTAGACATATCTGAAAAACGCGGAGGACTATGTCGCATCATCCAGTGTAGGCTAATGAGGAAAGGTCGTATGGGCTCCAACCGGCCAGGGGCTTCCAAGTTCAAGGTCCTCAGTAAACACTTTCAACCTTAATACTTCGGGCCGGGTGTGACATAAGAAGGGGCACGCCCGGTTGTTATAACATATAGTCACGAGCCCGGGAACTTTCACTTTACAATGTAATAACTTTGTTGTTGGTTCAGTAAAACGAAGTGAGAACTCAAGTAATACAACACGTAACCCAGTAGTCTGTTTATGTAGGAACTAGGAGGTAGGCCTAACTCATAGATTTTGTTTGAGTTATGTACGGTCTACAGAGTTCATATGAGTTAAAGTATACTAATGAATACTGACATTAAAGATTAATTAGCACATGATACTCACCAAGAATGGCTAAAACCAAAATAAAAATTGAATATAAAAGTCCCTTCATTGCTCTGTCGACTTAATGAGGCTACATTGGTCTAAATTCACTGACAGTAATACTTGGATAATAGGTCGTTTTCGGGTATAGCCTGAGGTACCGTATATTGTAGTCCCGTGCTTATAGTTGGCTGTTACATCTCCCTCTTCGTTATCTCTGTATTCACAACTTTGACTTAATTTGATGCAAAGTACAAGGGGCACCTTGTAAAAGTTTTTTTTGTTTACACTACCAGGTACGAAGGTTGGATGAAGTTTAGGTCTACGCGGCTTCGACTGCACAAAACGTACAGTTAAGTCCGTAAACAATTGTGATCGGGAGCTAAATTTAGGTTAGCTTATTACATTGCAGAGTCACGTCGGAAGCCCAAAGAACTGTAACACAGAACTCATAAAGCTAACAATGTCAAATCATACAATATGGGCTTTGATAATAACAAACGACGGGGTTATTTACATGTTCAGTTTAGCCTTCCGCTTTTGTTATGAATTGTATGTATGTATGTATGTATGTATGTATGTATGTATGTATGTATGTATGTATGTATGTATGTATGTATATGTGATCTTCCCGCAAGCAGGAACTCGCGAAAGAAGCCATGGAGGCTTATAGACTCGCAAGCTGACCGAAGCCAATCTCTCGGCACACATCCATTTAACGTCCATGTCGGGAAGTTGTTATTGAACAACACCCTTGCCAGACGACACACCTTGCTGTCGGCGGGGAATCGAACCGGGGATCTCATGACTGGGAGACGCCGGCGTTAACCACTAGGCTATACACTCCGCCAATATTGAAGACAAATTGAATTGAAGACAAAAAACCGAATTGAAGACAAAAAAACACATTTAACTAACCCTAGTATCCATGTAATCATCATGGACGAACACGGCATATGATTAAGCCTTGGGCTCATTTTTGGATGAAGGGTTCAGAGCTTGACGAGAAAGGCATGAAGACACAAGTCTCGCACACATTCCTGCTCACGGGACCGCCACTCAACGCCCCCTCGTACGTACGACAGTGTAACTGCATCATCCCAAATACTGACCGGGATGTGAAGGACCCCATTCACCATCAATTACAGTGCAGCCCGTAGTGAACAAACCATTGAAAGAACAGAACTATACAAATCCCATTTCCCAAACCGTAAAACCAAAATTAATGTCAAAAAGCCACGACGCCACTCAAGCACATTGCACGCAAGCAACTTGGAACAGTTCAAGAGAATCTGGTTCGGTGGTGTGGATTATAACTGCGCACCTAGAGATTATGCGGCGGCCGCTCTAACCCGCTGTGCAACCCGCCTTCACTTTCCCCTTATGAGATGCAAATGTGTTTTCTTCATCTTCAATTAAAATTAGCTGCTTACAGATAGCAGGTCGATCCAGCAGTGACATGAGTGTCCAGAGAGACAGGAGTCATGAGGAGATACTGCACAATTCCCTGCCGAGTATACCTAGGCTTAACACTCTGTAATATGAGTGAAAGGTGCAACAGGCAAAATCAGGACCGATCGAACACGTTTGATTCGGACTAGCAAGTCGATATCGACAATAACTCTACATTTCATTTTTCGGGATGCAGCGAATTCACCATTGTGAATTAACATGTCAGAAGTAACACTTGGCTTATTTATAATCGAATGACCCCACAAAACATTCAAATACATCAATAAAGTCGGGGAGACAAAAAAAAAAATCCACAAAGAAAACAAGTCGAAATATAATTTGTTGTATTCTCAGATTACTGTAATCTTCATTCTTTTCCTTGATTTTGAAATGACAACAATATAAATAAACGGATGATTTCATAACTAATTCTCTCCAATAACAACTCTATACTTTCTTCATTGATTTGTGTATAGAGATTATTTCAAATGATAATAAATCTGAAAATTGCACTTTGAACATTCAGTGATCATAATGACACACCAGTCAGTTGGGACAGTTCTCTAATGCTAATACCTCTCTAAACTATCCTCATATCATCTTTCAAAGCACTCATACTGACAGTACGAACAGTTCCTAACCTCTATCTGATAGAAACATGATATTCATACTGCTCATACTGACAATACAAGTACTTTGAAGCGGGACATGAAAGTACAGTATAGGAAAAATTGTCCCAATGGAGTGGACATACTGATGAAAAGCAAAAGAATATATTATAACAAGACAAAATAATACCTAGCTGTGATTGCAAAGCAAATATCCACCCCACCCACCCCTCCCATATTAGTGTAACACAGGGGAGCAGTGTTTATATGGCAAACTTGCCCAACTAGAGTGAAGAACCACATCTGCTATCTGAAAGGTCATGACTACTGCACCCAAAATTGCTAGAAATTCAAATAATGGTCACTGATGCTCAGCTTTCAACAAACATTTTTTTTCTGCCGCCCTCCAAGTCATTTTGCCTCTGTGACATCTGTCTAATTGATGTTGCCTCAATGTCTGTGAATTATTTGGATAGTCAGAACCTCCAGAAAAGAGTAATTTTGAAAACTTTTAGCATATATGCTAAAATTTGGGGACAATACTGGTTTCGGTTTTGACGTTCCAAACATAGTAACAGGTTGTAAATGATACCCTTGTAAATGTTAGGGTAATATGACATATGCTAACCCTCTGTCCTAACCCCTTGGAACCATATCACCTGCCCCCCCCCCCCATCCTCCTTATGGAAATGGATGGTTATGTTATTGGATCTTGCCTATAAGATGTACGGTGAAAGGGACATTAGCAGAAGCAACTGGACCCAAATTTATCAATTTGTCAGTTTGCAGAAGAGCACCCCACATGCAAGCACACTGTCGGTTAATTATTAATTAAGGTCTGTCAAACTCAGTATCTCATACGATACTTCACTGAAAGAATCTCTCGTGAACAAAAATAGGTATAAAAGAAGATAAAACATTTCTAGAAATCTGAGCATAAAATGAAAGTTAAGTAATGGTGAAATGAAATATGTGCAAAAAAACATATGTACAATATTTTTGATATAGTTGGGCTAAAATACAAAGGGCCAGTGTGATTATGTTGCAGTACTGCTGTAACAAAACGCGAATCCAGAAAAGAATGTAGCGAAATATGAATCACCTGTTGTGGAACTTGTGGTTATGTTTCACTGCTGTTACAGTGAATTGAGAACACACCAAAGAATATATACATATATGTATCATGATCTCCTGTTATGTTTAACTGCTGCAATAGTGAATTGAGAAGACAGCAAAGAATATAGCGATTTATACAACACCTAATTGTATTCTGGTCATTTGATTGGTCAATTGCTCGTTGATTGCATGCAAAATCCGCTCTATTCCACTCTATGAAATAGAACCATGGGTTATAATTTTTTGGTAGCACTTTTTTTCAATGGTAAGAGAGCAGAGAAACCTGTCTGTTCAAAACAATCTGTTGCATGAGTGCATTTTACCAATCTTAATATAATATGTTGTATAAAACAAATAATGAATGGTTTCCATTCGTGCAATAGTGCAAATATTTGTATGTATGTATGTATGTATATGTGATCTTCCCGCAAGCAGGAACTCGCGAAAGAAGCCATGGAGGCTTCTTTCGTTCATTTCATTCGTTTCATTCATTTCATTCATTCATTCATTCATTCATTTCATTCATTTCATTCATTTCATTCATTTCATTCATTCATTTCATTCATTTCATTTCATTCGAGGCTCATTTCATTCGTTGAAAGATGTAATTTGTTCCATTCAACTCGGCTGCGCCTCGTTGAATGGAACAAATTACATCTTTCAACTCATGAAATATTTGCAATATTGCACTCATAACCATTCATTATTTGTATAATATGTAACACCACCTGTGGTTATGTATTACTGCTGTTACAGTGAATTGAGAACATACCAAAGAACATAGAAATATATGTATCATGATCCCCTGTTATGTTTCACTGCTGCTAGAGTGAATTGAGAAGACAGAGAGAATATAGCGGTATATATAACACGACCTGCGGTTATGTTTCACTGCAGCTATAGTGAAATGAGGACACAGCAAAGAATAAAGTGATCTATGTATGAACTGAGAATATAATAAAGTCTATAGTCAATAAATCAATCAATCCTTAATTCAACCTTGACAGGAACTTCCTTAATAGGTGTTACCCTTTCCCTCACATTGACAACTTAAGAAATTGCGGTAGTAATATAATAAATCTGTAACAAATAGTTTAGTTTACTACCATATATTCACTATTGAATAATATTTTAGACTAGCAAGATGATGCCAAGCTTAGAATAATCTGAATTCCCTCACCTGGCCCCTTCCCAGCCCCCCCACCCATCTACCCTCCTTTGACTCTTCTATAGATGTTACCCTTTCCACTTTATTCACAATTTAAAATTTTTAAGAAAACGGATTACCAGCAAGAAATTTTGAGAGGAGAGGAAAGAGAAATGCAAATTGTGTTTTCCAACACTTTGATAGAGTGTTTATATTGAACGATACAAAAACTGAAATCTCTTTATAGCACAGTGCCCATGACCACTTTACACCACTCACAAATTCTTCCTAATACTGATGAAGTCTTTTTTAATCATACAAATAAAATATATATATTTTTCACTTTCATCATACCCATGAGTTTTTCTTCATTGCAATACCCATGAGTTACTTCATGATACTCACAAGTTTCTTTCACAACTCACAGGAGCACACTTACGACCCATATGAGCACTTTTATACTACTCATGAGTTCTTTCCAATACTCACAACTTACTCACAAGTATTTCTTTTCATAACAAAATCAAAAGGACCTTCACACTACTACATCAACTCTGTTCCCATGTTCTACTCGCTCCACAACTACTCGCTTCACCTTTGACCTTATATCAGACCACGGGATGCCAGCAATCAGACCTCTATATCGACAGCCAGTTATAAAGATATCACAGATATAACGCAAGTTTTTCGGGACCTCAAGTAGGTTATGGATCATCAATGAACATTCATCAATTTCCATCCCAATGATTATTTCCAGCAATCTGACTCCTTCCTAAATCAAAATCGATTTCTTTCCATTCATGTTCCCTTTGAAGACTTTCATGCCTTCAACTGCACCCTCTGCCTGCTGTCAAATGCTCCCTATGCCTGCCTGCCTGCAGCCTAGTCCTTCCTGCAGCCTAGTCCGCTTCAAATATGTGATTCCGTCAATCTCGCAGGAGGATGTTAGTTGCAAGGCTGATGTCGTTATTAGAGGCTTGCAGAGCTGTACGGACATCAGAGCTATTGAAGCCCATATCGACCAACTGTTGTACCTGGTAAATTAAAACAAAAAGTTGTCAGACTTAAACCTCTGGTAGAATCAGGCAATCAGTACTGTGGCTGAGTGGATAAAGGCGGTGGCATTTAGGCAATGAGGCTTAGCAATTGGGAGGTTCCGGGTTCGATACCCGGCTGGGTCATAGTAAGGTGGGTTTTTCATGGAAATGCAATCTACGGTTTTCCCATCTGAAATGACTTTCTAAATTGAAAAGATTCCAACTTTGAGTTAAAATGTTGAATTGGAAGCCACCCCACGTGTAAGTTGTAACCCATATGCCCTTGTGGTCGCTTGAGCATCCTAAAACTTACTACTGATTATTGTTATTATAAATCATGGCATTTTTATAAATTTTTAAGAATGTTACAGGGTTAGATATGCAAATATCAACCAAACAACACATGAACTATCTTCTTTTATTTCATCATTTTTAACGGATGAAACCAGGATACCTCCACAGTTGAAATCAGTTTTAATGATGTCAATTGATCATACCTCAGGGAACGATTCAGTATTCCAATTTTGTGTAGAGTTTCGAGGGCTCTCAACTTTTGTCTCTTGTACGATACCGTGGTTGCTGTGTCAAAAAACTACTATGCATCGTCTCGTTTGTATAGCAATTTGTCCATTGTGCTTAGCATTTTACGGTGCGATACCGGTGAAATTATTCCACGTACCTTGTCATCACACCTTATAACATCCCATCCGGAAGAATTGGTTTAAACTCTTTCGACAAATTTTAGTATATATTATAGTTCATGCGGAGAGGTTGGAATAATTTTCTGTATTCCTTCAGTGCAACTCTCATTCAGAATCTTTCAAAACACAAATCTAACCTGTTAATTGGTTATCTGAACTCAAGCAAACCTTCAAAGTAAAATTAAACCAAATAGTAAATTTAAAGAGATGCCTTTTTTCACAATCCTTCATGAGATCATTTTTGCTCTTGGCATACCAATTAGTTACCACATGCCAACAGGTATATATATGCAAAGGTGGAATGGGGGGGGGGGAGGGGGGCAGGTGTTGATCCCCGTCCTTTTCAACCTCACACAAAAGTTCAGAATTAGTTATAAGCAAAACCTTTTGTTGAGACTTAAATATAGGCCTAATTTACAATCTAAATATGCCTCAAAATGAAGAATCTAACATCTTAAAATTTGACAATTTTCTGGGGTCGGATGATCCCTTCCCCCACACCCCTTTTCTACATGAGTGTCAACTTCAACTACCCCAGGCCACACCCCTACCTTTTTGAAATCCTGTTTTCACCTCTGATCATCATACTATTTTATGAACTATTTTTTTATTAAATCTTTAAATAAACAGATTTTGTTCTCTTTATAAATATTTCTAACTCTTACTCTTTCCTCTGACACTACCACTGGTGGTGGCCCTGCTGAACTACTGGAAGGTCCGTTCGGGTTGAGGTTCTCATTACCTGATATCGAAGATATTAAAAACAAACGTGAATTGATAAGGTAAAGAAAATCCCACATTTGAAAATGAACTATCCAATTGCACTAATGTGTGATGCAAACAACCTACCGATACTGCAAAAAGAGAAAAAAGCTTTCTTATTTGTACTGAAAAAAAAATCATTTTTTAAAACTTTTTTATGAGATGCTTGAATTTCTGTTCATCTCTTCCAGATTTTTTGACACAACTTGTACTTCCTATCATTTATTTTCTCCAGTGTCTTCACTAGAAAATTTAAGAAAGCCCTTTTGTAATTACTGGTATTTACCACCGCTTGGAACAATAAATCTGTTTTACCCTCTCTTTTTCTGCATGAATTACACAGACTTAACAGAACATGCTTAAATTAGATATGTTACCCATTTTCTCCAACAAATTTCCTCGGAGATGTCCCGAACACCTTCAATCAACGGATCATATAAGAACTTCTACTGTTAACACCAAAGGAAATTGTTCTTTTCCGATGCGAAAGAAATTTTGACTTGTGCAAAAATTCTTTACAAATCGAAAACCTCCTCCTTCACGTTTTTAACACTACTATTTGCACACAGAATATTTGTACTTGATTTTCTACCTCAAAATGTAAGCAATGACTTTCCTATACATGGAAAGCATGTCTAAATGTTGCACCTCGGAGATCTCAAAATCAGAAATTTGATCTACGGTCCTCTTCCGATGTCATCAAACTAAAGGTGGGTGGGGAGGGGGTTGGGGACAAACACAGACAGTTTGAGTTAGTGTATTATATCATGTCAAGGTCTCTTCATATAAACGGAAATACTTGTCTTGATAGGACAATTGTACTGAGCCTACCTGTAGGGATGAGCCTGGGTTAAAAAAAAAATCACAGAATTTTGCAAAAATTGCGGTATAGGCTCCAGTTTGCATATGCTACAGTGTGTTAGGATAGTACCTGTACCTGGGCGGTTTCCATTCATCTCGGCTCTGGGAGCAAACTGGAACGGTGTTGGAGGTAGAGGCCTGTTCTGCGGACGTCGAAATAGATTGAAAGGTGAACCAATCTGGTGTCTCTGCTGTAAATATGAAAAGTCAAAAGTGAGGTTAATAATTAAATACATCTTTTGCAAAGTAACGACTTTACATTGATTAATTATAATTAAACTGGACTGCAGAGTTGAAAATCAACTTCTTTTGAGCACATTAATAGCTTCATTGTTGAACTCTTTTTTTTCAATTTTGATATACTCTGCTGTATAACTGATTAACGATGTACGCGAAATCGGTAATACAAGCTCTGTTTTGGGTCTCGTCATGCACTGATTTCCAAAGAGGCATTTTGGGTTTGAATCTCAAGATATTCTCTGCGGAATATTCCTATTAAAATTAAACTTGTCAGTCCCAGCTCAATTAATCAATGTGTTCTTATTTAGAATCAGCAGTCGTTTGAACTTCATGTGGTAAGCACATAACAAAAGTGTCTGGGCGACAGAATTGGGGGAATGGAATAGATTGCTACATACTTGCTCTGTAATCAGCTATGGTTTGTTGCAATAGGTTATGAGAGTGTTATTAGTCTGACCAATTGCAAATTTAAGTGAATCAACACTAAGCACATTTGATAAAATCGTTTCTTCAGTTACATCTTCCTCTTCTCTTGTTCACCTTCCTTTCACCTCATCTCAGTCAGTTACCCCCTCTACCCACCCTCTTCACTAATCCCTTTCCAATCTCCTTCACTTCCACCTCCTCCCATCTCCATCCTGTACCCATATGCCAATGTTCTTCAGTGACTGCTCTTTCCATCTTCTTCCCCTTAGCCTCTTCCCGCTCTTCCCGCTCCCCCTGCGCCACTCCTTTACTTACTGCTCGTCCCATCATGCTCCATTTAACCCCTCCTCCACCCTCCTTCACTCACCACCATCCTGCCCGGCCTATTCTGCCTTGCTTGCAGGAGCATCCACCCTTTAACCCCTCCTCCACCCTCATTCACTCACCACCATCCTGCCTGGCCTATTCTGCCTTGCTTGCATCAGCATCCACCTCTGTTCCAGATAGTCTGTTCTCATCTGTCGTTGAATCTCCAGAGTAGCTCCCTGAGGGTACGGATCGGTCTTGGGAGGTCCAGAATCGATCAATGAGCCCACGAGTGTACTGCTCCACTTTGCGATGAACTTGGGAATGACAATATAAGATTGAACTCCCAGGAAGTTGGCTCGATAGAGAACTCCTGCCAGTATCCCTGTGATTAACTGATAAGGGGCACACGCTGAGGATATTGCGAGCTGATGAGAAATGAAGAAAAGAAAATCAGGGAATCTTTGAAGTTCTTTTTACCAATGAAAGACTCACTTGCAACCAGGATAGGGATAACCGATCTGGTAAGAAGGGTAGTCAAGTCCCTGGAATACCAAGCGATCTTTGACCTGATTTCCCATTTTGAATACTTTCAGGTGCCTGACATGGGCAACAGCTAGTACCACTAGTACCATCAATCACACATAGACTCAGGATTGAGTTTGACAGATGAATGGGTACAATGCCATAGTACAGGGTACCGTATAATGCTGACCACATCAATTGCAATGAAAAGGTTATTATATAACATATTTTAAGTACTGTATACTAAAAGTCTAATACTAACAGCATATTCCCATCCACTACAACAACATCATAACCAGAATGCCAGTTGGCTCTGTAATTCCTTGCCATAACAATGTGCTCAAAATTCAAAATAACTATCTGACTAATGTCGAGCAAGAGAGTTAAATATGTCCAAGAATTCAATGAGAACCAGAAATGATCAGAGATTTCCAGCTCTTATTTGTAGCACTCCCTTTGTGGACACATCAGTCATGTCACTTTCTTGTAAGGATTTTACATCATAGAAGTTTTATTGAAAGATGTTTCAATATCCAGAAAGAAGAGTCGTTTATGTGAAATATAGACGCATAGATGTATGAATAAAATGACATATTCTTTTATCAATTTTGAGCTAGCAAATCCCTTTAATAATTGTTATTAATGAATGAGAGTTACATGACATTATTTATACACTGTGAAATATTTAAAAAAAATATATATATATATTCATATTTTTTAAGTCATCTAGAATACAGTAGATCACAGAGAAAATGGCCAATTTTGAGACCACTTAAGATAAACTGTAGACCCCTTGAGCCAATTTTGGCACAAATAGAGATAACATGTTGACCCTTTGAAGCTCAGAGGGTGACAACTGATAAGAATATTTAAGTGTTGTTTAAAGTAAGAATATGAACTATCTGAAGCAGATATCACTTCCTGGATGACTGTTTGTTCTGTTGAAGATCTATAGAGCCCCTAAATGAACTGAATTTGACCAAACTATGTTCACCAGAAGAAAATCATAGCATTTAAGAATATACAGATTCATGGTTGCTTTAATTTTGGAGTTATCATGTTTAAAAGGCTTTAGACTTTGACCTTATGTGAGCTTTGACCTCTACCAATTTCAATATGGTTTTTGCACTCACCAAGCTGGATCTGCACACTAAGTATGAAGTTTAACAAGAATGTACTTTTTGAATTATCGTGTTTACTAAAGTTTCCAGACTTTGACCTCTGTTGACCACAAATGGCCATCGTACTTCACAGAAAACAATCGGGTTTTTGTACTCAACAAGAGAGATCCACATGTATTCAAAGTATGAAGTTCATCCACCATTAACTTTTTGAGTTACCGTGTTTACAAGCAAGTGTTACATAAATACACACACCATCACCATCATATAGATTCCTTCTGCCTTTGAATCAAAAAGTCATTTTATGATCCTGGGGCAGCAATATATAAATAAAACTTAACATCTGTATCAACATGAAGAAACAGATTATATGAACAAGTTCTATCTCACATGAGACCAAAAGTCCACACATCTGTAATAGTTGCCATGGCAATGACCAAAGTCTGGTTGTCATTTTGCAGATAACAATTAGCATTCAATATACTACTTCAGGATATTATGAAGTATGATACTATACCACATTCATTGATAACTTGCAAACTTCAAACCCCGAGTAGATCAAGTTAAAACCCAACCCAAAGTCAAACACTAGAGTGCAAAAAAACAAAAAAACAAACAAAAACAGCAAAATATGTTTTGCCAATGTAGAACTTCATTGTGACTCCATTTTGCTTCAGATTGATGTCTGATACACAATGTGACAACTTGGACAATCAATATCTTAATGGGACATGTAGTACCTGAACAAATTTCAGCAGACTACTAGAGATGTTTTTTTCCTTCTTTTATTGGTCAAAACATTAATGACCTGAATACTACTCTTTCAAAGCTTCATTTTGCACTGGGTTGTTGTAAACTCAATATTCTCACAAACCCATATCATATTCCCACCAACATGGATACCCTTTCATATAACTAGCACCTCCATGTGGTTATAACCATTTGGCTCCTCCTAATAAGATAGTTACAAACCAGTTAGGACAATACAGAAAAGTTTTGTCTCATGCAAAAATTAATATGTTTGAATTTTTCAATTTGCAACCCTATCAAATATTCACCAAGTTTTGATCAATCCTGTTGCAATTTAGTTTTATTCTCGTAGTTGTTCACTAATAGCTTGTTTATTGTATGGTTCTGTTTGTATTCACTACTGTTTTATGTTTACTGTCGACGGGAAATCATTTTCCGGGTTTTTGTTTGATAAAATGGACAATAAAGTTTTCTATCTATCTATCTATTTTGGCAGACTAGAAATATAAACATATTATGTTGTAAAGTCTCCTTATCTCTCCTTAACTGTTCAAACATGAAGCAAATTTGATTCCAAAAGTTATCAGCAAATTCACCTCGATGTGAATCTTTAAAGTATTAAGCCAGTTTGCAGGCTATTAGACTGTAGAAGACTGAAAAGATATGACTGAACTCCACTTCAATCGCATTTAGTCCAGTAGAGTCCAGTTTAGTCCAGTCCGGTACTGAACATACTTCACAATTATAGCCACTTGCTAAGAAACATCAGTGCATAAAAGATCCACTGGATCGACTCAAATAGCCACTTCGATATCCCCCGAATTAAATCCAAAAGCAATATCACTTTTGCACTGGCCAAAAGATCAAAGCCAGTAAACGGCAGGAATTTCCAGGCCAGACTCGTACCATCAAACTATACTATCGATTTTGCCTGACGTTGATTGCTCGTTACTCACCTGTAACCCTAATAAGTACACCAGTGTCTTGCCTGTCAACATCTGCATGAGTGGGTTAATACCACCAGCACCAGCTGCTTGTCTGGGAATAATATTATTAGGAATATCACAAAAGAACGGAACGTACAGACTCCCCAAAGTACCAATCCTGCAAGAAAAACGGATACAATGACATGTTAGAAATTATTGGAAATAATCAAATAATTTGATGCAATTTTGAGATTGTAATCCCAATAAGTAATAAAATGTTTTGAAGTTAATAATAATAATTTAATAACAACCAGCAGTTATTTTTACGACGCTTAAGCGACCACAAATGTGGGAGAAACCATTACAAGTTACAAGTCTGGTGGCTTCCAATTCAACATTTTAAACTCAAATTTGGAATCTGGTTTGATTGATTCAATGCAGGTATTTAAAAATAATAATCTTGGCCCAATATTTGATTAGGAAATGATGCTTCTAACTATTATTTTAAAAAAGCCACTGCATGCCATAGACCATAAAAGCACATGTGTGGGTCGTTCTATAAACTAGCAACTTATTAACAAATCATAAACTGGTGACTGCTTGCTTTCTCTTTGGAAGATAACAAGACAAAGGAAATGATTGACAATGATGAGCAACAGATCATTCATTTAACAGCAGGTATCAGACTCAGTATGACTACAACAGCTTCAGTACAGGGTTGAGTTCCACCTTGCAATGATTACAAGTATAGGGGCTCCACAGGCAAATATGAGTAATTGCTTAATTTTGTACTAGAGTGTAGATAGATTCCCTAAAATACCCCAAGTATGAGTCCATCAGAACAACAAACGGAATACATTGCAAGGCTCTATATGTAAGAGTATGAGTACTTAAGTTTGCACAAGAGTTTGCAGAGATTCCAAAACATCCTGAGTATGAGTAAAAAATCATCTGATCAGGTACAATAACAGACAACCATACAACGATAAGAGTACAAACGTACAGACTCACAAGTCTGGTAGGTATACCATATAAAATTTCCTAAAAGTAATACCAATTTACAATGATAAACATAGTTGGGTCTGTGCTTATACAAGGGCACCAAGTTAGTGTCTGAAGGGTGAGCCTCCTACTTACATGTGCATTGTATTTAGTCCTCAAAGTTCATAAATTTAGTAATAGCCAAAAAATAAATAATACTAATTACAGAAGTCAAGGTTCAGTCATAAATTAACACTCTGCTGTTTACATTTGGGATTGCGGGTAAAGGGTCATAGATGAAAATAAACATGACATGTCAGTTATATATTGTACTATGTAGGATAAAAAATGGCTGTTAACCTGGATATGAAAAGAAATTGAGTAACACTTACAGTCCAGAGTGTATTACCGTTGGTGAATAGCCCCACCAATAAAGGGCACCCAGAAGAGAGAGGTTGAGAAATGAGCCCATAATACTAGTAGCCAGAATACATGACTGTAGATTAAAGAAAAGAGGAGAGAGATGCTGGGTTGTGATGATGGAATTGTACACATATTACAGAGAATTACAAAAAAAAACAAAGGTTGCCAGGGTCACTTAATTTATTTAGCTAATACTAACCATACATCAAAAGGTTAAACTAAAGCCAATTCTGTTTTTTTCCGTCTTCAAAATACTCCACAACGTATACCTAAGCCCTGGGATAACAGAATTAGCTTGTAGAGGTACAGTAGAGCTTTCTTTTTAGTTTCTGTTTACTGATCAACAAAAAATGCAAAGAGAAGATACCATGAAGCTTTGAAATTCAGGCTATTTCCTGCATTCCGCAGTTTGCTCATAGATGTTTAGAACACAAACATCATGAATCAGTTCAGAAATATCAGTGAAAGAATTGGCATGACAACCATACCTACAGTTAACATAAGCCTTGTATTTCTGCTTATTATAAACAGCAAAATTATAGACCTGCAATCTGTGGTGGTGTACAGACAATCCCTCCCCCAACCTCCCTCCCCTGCTCAAATCCTGCAGGAACTAAGCTACTGTTTTGACTTTGCTTATTCAATAATGCATTTTGGGAAATGCGGATTTTATTCTACAAGCTAATAAAAATGCTTTAGGTTTTGTGTACACAACCTTCAGCCATTTATCTTTTCAATGGTGTAGCAATTTGGATCTTAGAAAAACATAGCTCTTAACATCATGGGTAATTACCTACAACAAGAAAGAAGTGCGAACCTAAGCAATTTAAACATGCAATGTGTGGAATATTTTTGATATACCGTGTGCTGAGTAAGAAGTCACTCGAAACTAAAATATATTACACAATGTTACCTGCATTCAAAGGAACTTTTTCTTACGAAGAAGACCTCATATATATATTTCTATATATATCTATAAAGATATAAGTAAATATAAATATTATAAATTACCGATGGGCTATTGATTGTGATCATAAGGAGACCAGTGGGCACTTACTGCAAATTTGCGGCTTCCATATCTCCTCTCCAAGATTCTGAAGTTGAAGATGAGTAACAGGACAAGGATTAAAACATGGAGATCGTGAATCACTAAGTGACTCGTCACAATCCTCCAGAGCTGTTGAACAGAATGGGGAAAACAAAAAAAACGTAATGTGAGAGAATAATTTGTCGTTTCAAAGAAAACAGATTTCTGTTATTCTATCAATGGGGAATAAGGAATGTAAATTGTGGGTGTCTTCATTAAACACATGACCATCTAGAGTTTACCACTAACTTACAAACAACTATACTAACGTTGCAGTATGTTGTAATTTCTTCACTACCGCAGTGTACGGTGCATTAGCGTGGGTTATGTTGGTTGAACATCATCAGATCGTGTCAATATTGACCTCTTTATGTATGATTATTGCCTCCTTTAAAGTCTCAATACCTGTTTGCTGTTGAATTTTGGAAAAAAACTTCCAAAGCAGATTCAATGTTTCTTATTCTAAATGCACTCTGACCAGGTGGGTTTAATGGAGAAAAGCTGTCGCAATCGAAAGAAAGACATTTATTTTCTGTTGCCCTTATGGTGCGAACGATTTACCGTGAAATCACTGCGACCGCCCATATCAGCATGTTCATTACACAGATGTAACCTATATACAGTATACTCGTATCTTCCACTTTTTTAGCCCAATTCCACGGAGGAAATGTCTGAAAATGCCTGTTATATTTAATGTATTGTATCTTTGAAGGGTTCATTCGTTACTAGATACAATTGTTGTAATTGTCTTACCACACATATTCTTGGATTATATACAAATGGAAACAAAGTCCGTCTCAAATGAAACAAAACACGTTGAAGAAGAGCTTGTACAGAATTTGACTGCCATTGATACATCTGTTGGTAATTAGATACTGCAGATGTTGGTTATATGTGAAACTCATTCTTCACGTCACTAGTATCGTGTCAATATAGCCTATTACTGCTACTGGGCTAGACGACTTTAAAAATGTCATGTTATACAATTGATCTTTGAATAAAAGTATTGGCCTACTGACATACCTGCGACTGTTGAACAAGATGCTCAATGTTGAGAGTAAATATCTCCTTTAACTCTTTCTTTAAAAACAGCGGAGCGATCGATGATGACCCACAAATCATCATGAGGGCCTTGCTCACTGTGGTTTTATCTGTTAAAAAGGAACAATGCTAAAAAATATCTATCGAATTTTCAAAATCTGTGGTGTTTTAATGGAACAAGAAGGAATTACAGGCTAAAGTTGTAGGTACCTGGATTTCACCTCACATATAGATGGTTCAACGTATATTAATGTAAAAAAGGCATTGTTTGCCATTTCATTATTAACCAGATAGGATTCAAAATACAGTAGGTCTAGCTGCTGTCGTTGGTATTCATATTAAATATTACAACAGCAGGTAGGCCTCTAGAGGTCTATTAGCTAGATATATTTAAAGGCCGTGGCTATTCTTACGACGAGTCGTAACAATTATTTATAAGCTATTCTTACGACAAAGGCAAATTCAAGCGCAGTAAAGTAAATAAAGCAACTGCGCATGTAGTAGGGGTAACCCTAACCCTAAACATAACCCTAAACCTCAATCCTAACCCTTACCCTAACCCTAACCGGAAATTGTTGTTTCTCCTCGTCGTAAAAATAGTACTCCTGGTAATGAAAATAGCAACTGCGCATGCGTAGTCGGCAGGGTCTTAGCCAGAAATTTCAAATAGGGTGTCTCATCTGCTCAGGAGACTATCCATCTGGCGCCGGAGGCGCCTGCGCGAGCGCGAAGCCTATAACGGGTGGGGTCCAGGGCCCCTGGAAGCCCAGCCCCTATCAATGGTTTATTTGACACAATTGGGGTAAAAAGTATGCTTAGAAAGCTGTGGAAGCACCTTAGCCATCATGATTTTTTGGGGCATTCAAACATAAAAATTGCTATAAAACACTAGGTGCAAAAGTGCACCATGAAAACAGCTTATAGTAATTGATATAATACAAAGAATTTGAGCACCAAAAAGTTCAAACAATATCTTGTGGAATTATTTATGTTATGTACTATAAAATAGCCTACTGTGTATCTTGTAGAGTATATGCCTTTATTCTGTTAATGTCATCCATAGGCCTATACAGGGATGAGCCTGGGGTAAAAAAAAATTCACAGAACTTTGTGGGTGATACAATACTAATGCAAAGGGCGTCAGTCACCTTGCAGCGCGACACAGTTACAGGTGGGGTCCATGGGCCTGCCTTAGGGCCTGTGGTAGGGTCCATGGGCAACGCCCCGGTTGGGGTACCGGGGTCAAAGCCCCGGAGGCTCTGAGAAATTCGAGGTTTAAAGACAACATTTTGGTGCCTATTTTAATAAGATTTTTAAATTGATTAAAACACTCAAAAGCAAAGTTTCACACCAAAATGTGCACACTGAAGCCACATGAATAGCCTGTCGTTTTCACCCTACTTGTTCTTTCAATCATGGCGACCCATACTTAAAATGTTACTGTTCATAAAATGTACACAATGGTCTGTTTTAATCTGGAATAATAGTCAGCAGCTACAGCACTACACTTCTCGTCAATTGTCCCTACTCTAATGATACTAAAATATTGAAAATCGTAGGAAATTTATGAAAATATCGTGTCAATAATGTTGGGAATGTTTGAAAATCCAGAGAAAAATTTGCGGTATTTTGCGTATGCTACAGTGTGTTAGGATAATAGTTTTTGTCCCTCTGCAGGTTGGATATGCATCGATTCGGTAATGAAAAACATGCGAATGACGGATCAAATGATACAGTAACGCTGTTGTTAGAAAATTAACGGAAATTGAGAAATGTAAATTACGGAGGTAGAAAAGAAAGCAAGGAAATCCGCGCAAAAAGCTCATGCCTTCATATATTACCATGGTAACAATCATACTCAACCCTTTTACATTCCCCAGTGAATGCGGTCACCAGGAGGAAAATCCTGTGGCGACCAAGACTTTATTTTTTCCCAAATTCTGGTGGCCCAGAATAAAAATTTGATAGCCAAAATGAAACTTTGATAGCCACTTTGATATGCTAAATATTAGTACAAAAAACACTAGGCCTAGGCTCAACATCGAGTAGCACTACTGCCAGTACTGACTGCTAACGTTACTTTAAAGCTAGTACTAGTTAGTACTGATGACAGTGGCTAGTAGTACATTTTGATTTTAAAATAATGACATAGGCTAATGTATATTATTTTCTAACAAACTGGGTACGGTGAAAAAAATCTTACTTTATGTTTTCATGTTCAAATACGTAGGTGTAAGATAATGTATAAAACCTTCCTCAATAATTTCTATTTGCTTTTGTTTCTTTCATTAACTTGTTAATGACATCATATAATTAACATAACTACTAACATCACACTGCCGCCGCTGATTATGCTTGCTCTCCACATATATTGGATCAGACCAAATAAGTATCCAATTTAGCTCTTAAACAGTTATTACTACTCGTAGGC
Source organism: Apostichopus japonicus (assembly GCF_037975245.1). Classification (NCBI taxonomy): domain Eukaryota; kingdom Metazoa; phylum Echinodermata; class Holothuroidea; order Aspidochirotida; family Stichopodidae; genus Apostichopus; species Apostichopus japonicus. Next base: position 5,492,433 of record NC_092570.1, on the reverse strand, counting down.
TACTACTATCTAATATGCAGGCCCAGGGTTCGCATTAGCCACTAGATTGCGCAATTTGATCGCATTGCAATAAACGATTAGTAAAAAGCTACTTGCGATTATTATTTTTTAGTTATCCCTTCTATAACCCATAAACATCTCGTAAACTTCCTTGTAAGCCTTTCCTTCTATGAAATAGAGGGAACGATTGAATAAATAATAATTTCTTCCACATGGTAGCCTAACACCACACTAAGTCAATGGAATTCTAGCTAAGCCTAACCATCTGTTTATTCGCTGAAATTGTGACGCAGTTTTAAGATATCCATGGAATATTTTCATTATTGCTGTTACGTTCGACCACATGGTTGCCTAACATCACACTAAGTCAATGGGGGTAATCTAGCCTAGCCGTCTTTTTATTCGCTGAAGTTGTGACGCAGTTATAAGATATCCATGAAATACTTTCGTTATTGCTGTTTTCTTCGACCACATGGTAGCCTAACAACACACTAAGTCAATGGGAAATCTGCCTAACCATCGGTTTGCCAAAAAAAAAAATCACACTATGCGTAGGATTCGGGTAATAAATTAGGAACCGGGTAGTACCGCGTCGGGCGGGCACCTTCGTTATTTTTGTAAAGCATTGGCGAAATTTTCAGTTGCAAAAACTGATCGCCACAGTATTATGGGTCTGGCGACTAGCGTTAATTTTCCAGAAATTCTCATCGCCAGCCGCGAGAATGGTCGTCACCAATGCGACCATGGCGACCGTAATGAAAAAGGGTTAATATTCATACTAACTGCGAGGCAAGATCTCTTGTGTTGCATACATGTATTGCCTTGACAAATGGTTTCTCGAACCCGCGCATTATCTGCAAAAAATTAATCGTAAATTTCGCGCCATTTTGTAACTAGACAGACTGCATGGTCGTTAGTACGACGCAAAATTTTCCCTACTGCCTTTAGGAAAACATCGCAGGAGCTGTCAATATTAGCTCACTCTTTCCACAGTACCGTGATACACAACACCTAGCAAGGAGGAAAAAAATACATAGACACGGGTGTGCGAAAATTATCACGCGACGAAACGATTTTTGTTTACCTAGCTAGTTGGTTGGCTATTGAGTGTTGGTTTTCATATTGTGTTGTTGACTGGACTGTCAGGGTTTTTTCAGTGATTTATTTCACAGTGTTGTGTCATCATTTTAAACGTGCTGCGCTGTGACTGAGCAGTACATGTAAATAACTAATAGTTACGTTAAATTGGGAGGCTGGACAGGGCCATTTATTGGCGTCTCAAAAGCCGTCCCACTCAAAATCGGCCGTCTTTCATTTCGATCTAGCCGTCTCAAAGACGGCGAGACGCATCGCTAGCTAAGACCCTGGTAGTCGGGAATTATTCTTACGACTAGTCGTAACAATAGCCACTTTGATATTTAAATGGTTATTCAGTTACATCAACATAAAACAGTGGGCATTCTGCAAAATCTTGCTGCTCACAGTCACAATTGGTATGGTGACTGACACTAACCAAGTAAAGCAGGCTACGACATGGGCTAGGCCCTAGGCCTACAACAACTTTTAACGTTTGGTCCAAACTAAATTATTAAAATGGCTTTAATTTTAAGAACTAGCTCAGCATACTTACAGAAACCGTTACCGGCGCCTCCAAACATTGTGATAATTGTGGTAAGGTAGGCTAGTACTAGGCTCAGTAGGCTACAAAAAAGATAAATCACATTCCACTTCTGGATAGCCTTGTGTTAGTTTGTACAGTAAGTAGGTTAGAGTGATCGATAACAGGTGTCGTCGTTAGGTGTACCGTTTTCAAAGCAAGAACTGGGAAAAAGATGTTCATTTGGTCTTTTTCTACTCCTTTTGGGTCTAGAAATACAAATTATCACTGATCCTCCGAAGAGTTAATTATTGTTAAAAAGAACGCATCTGCTGTCTCCGTAATTCCAAACTTGCAAATTTCTATGCCCGTAAGTCGTAGGATTGTGTAAAAAACAGTTGTACCGAAAGCATAACACAACCATAGAAATTGATTTCTATGAACACAACACAACACAGTTGATCAGAATATCGCTGACTTCATGATGAAATGTAACCGACAAGTAATTGTGTACACCACCGTACTAATCGCGATATATACTATATTGCATGCTGTTTGGAATAATCCTCCACCCAATGACGTCACCATTCTATGTGTTTCCGCGTTACAAACACTGAACTGTGACAAGCATCATATATCTATGGGTGTACTAGTATAAGAACCACGTACGTACGTCTGAGCTGCCGTGAAATGTAACGAATATATCATATCAGCATCAAAGAGCACTTGGTAGTCCACAAAGAGGAAACTTAACTTGTACTTTTCTTTCAAAGGTAGGCCATGTCTCAAGTGAGACATCAGTAATAAAATCAGTACCACTTACGCATATCTAGCCTTAGAATAGTAAGCATTGAAATAATTTATCATCTGTTTGCTATGAGCAGCCAGGCTAACTTAACTTATGTTTTACAGTATAAAGCTTATCTTGGCCTAACGTTACGGCAACTTAATGCTAATGTTAACCTACCTTATGCCCTAGGCCTAAGTAACCTAAGCAATTAATATAAATTGTACGACGTCATACTTAAGTTATAGTCGAGAGTGATACAGTTTAGCCATGTACTCTCTCAGAAGCTGGATGAATATAACTTTTACAGTCACACCAGTACTCGACATGTATATTTTGGAAAAGTAGCACTAGGAGTCGGACTTTAGGAGCCCATTGGGCTTTTTGACCTGGGATTGTGTTATCCCAATACCATTTTGAGAAAGGATGTAAAAGGTTTGTAAACATTGTTGCATCTTGGGTACCCATATAGAAACAAAATACACAATTGGAGTTTGCTCCCAGACAGCCTTACTATTAGTACCCAGCATGGCTGTGCACACATCATATTCATAAAATTAATGCCTACTCACATTTGCATCACAAAGCATGTCTGACATTTCATGTGTTTATATGGATACAATACATTGTATTATTTTGCAGTAGGATTCTTTATTTTAGAAGTGGATGAACCAAATTGATATGCTTGAAACTGTGTGTTGCAATTTATTTGGAAAAATACTATGCTATATCACTCCCCTTCTGTTGTACGATTAATTACTCTGTTGGACCACCTGTTTACAACCCTTAGGCTACAAGTCTTATAAACATGTAATCAACAAATGTGAACTTATTTGCAGAGATATAAAAAATGACAAATATTGGTACATAGACCCTAGCAAAGGACAATGGAGTGAAATAATGTTAGGCATCAGAATAAAGTCCTAAAGTGGCTAGGGCAAGAGACATGATCTTTGGGGTTGAAAACTTGAATTCCTTATTCTGGGGCATCAGTACCGTCCCGAAATTTTCCACACTGAAAGCACATATTTTACCTGGATATTCTTACCACCAAGTAATACCAAGACAATGACCTTGCATCAGGTGTAAGAAATATCCCTTATTCAGGGTCATCAGTACTATCCCGAATTTCCACACTGCAAGCACATATTTACCTGGATATTCTTACCACCAAGGTCTACCAAGACAATGACCTCGCATCAGGTGTAAGAAGAATCCCTTATTCAGGGTCATCAGTACTATCCCAAAATTTTCCACACTGAAAGCACACATTTACACGGATATTCTCCCCACGAAGTTATACCAACACAATGACCTCGCATGGAGGTATAAGATGAGACAGTTGGATATTTCAGTCAAAAATGGTGTGGAGTCAAGTTGTAGCCAGATAATGTTCAAGTGTGATTTAGTTAATCAGATTAATGAGAATGGTTCATGTGTTGCACTGACGAGGACATTCTAACTGAAGAAGAATGACTTGACTAGACTTGACTTGACTAGAAGACTTGACTACCTTCACTAGCTCTTAATTTGCAGTCCTAATCCAAAACAGTACCATCACAAAAAATGTGGAATTCACCAAATTGGATTCCTACTATCTATACGCAAAGTAGCAACGGCTCATCTCTGCTGTGGAAGCCTAGGCTGTGTGTTGATGTTGGCAAAGAATGTATGTAATCTTCTTGAGATAATGTTTTGTTGACGTGCCAATGATAACATACATGTATCTCTAGATGACTAGACATGTAACATAATAAACACAATCCATTGATCTTGAGTCTAGCCATCATTTCCTCTTTTGTTTCTCCCTCCAGCGTAAGAGTAATCACCGAGCAAGAATTTGCTGCGTGGTTGTGCAACCAATGAATTACTTGTTGTCATAGCAACTCCAGGAAACCACAAAGCATGAAGATGGATGATGAATTACAAGGCTTCAAACCCGAATCGCTATCTCTGTATGTGATCATAGAGCCAGTGCTCAACGAGGTACTAAATAGTTTAAACTCATATTACCTATTTCACACCCAGTGTCAATATGTCATCTTAGAGTCATTGCTCAGTGAGGTTCTAAATAGTTTCAGCTCATGTTACGTATTTCACACTCACTGTCAGTATGTCATCATAGAGCCAGTGCTCAATGAGGTACTAAATAGTTTAACTCATATTATGTATTTGGCTCCCCGTGTCTGTATGTCATCATAGAGCCAGTGCTCAACAAGGTACTAAATAGTTTAAACTCATGTATTTCACACTCATTGTCAGTATGTCATCATAGAGCCAGTGCTCAACGAGGTACTAAATAGTTTAAACTCATGTTACGTATTTCACACCCATTGTCAGTATGTCATCATAGAATCATTGCTCAACGAGGTACTAAAAAGTTTAAACTCATGTTACGTATTTCACACCAATTGTCAGTATGTCATCATAGAGCCAGTGCTCAACGAGGTACTAAATAGTTTAAACTCATGTTACGTATTTCACACCAATTGTCAGTATGTCATCATAGAGCCAGTGCTCAACGAGGTACTAAATAGTTTAAACTCATGTTACGTATTTCACACCCATTGTCAGTATGTCATCATAGAATCATTGCTCAGTGAGGTACTAAACAGTTTAAACTCATGTTATGTATTTCACACCCATTGTCAGTATGTCATCATAGAATCATTGCTCAGTGAGGTACTAAACAGTTTAAACTCATTTTACATATTTGCCCCCCCCCCCCCCAGCCCTGTCTGTATAGTGCACACAAAAGTCTGCTCTTCCATTATAGTTTTCCATCATTACTCTTTTTTCCTACATTTTCTTGTTTATTTGTGTTGTTCAGATTAGCAGTGGACCAGATGCTCAAACACTACGAGCTGCCCTCAAGAAAGCAGAACGACATAATCCCGGACTTACCAAAGACATTGTGATGGGAATACTCAAAGCCAAAGGGGTCAAAGTTGACTTGACCAAAGTCCTCCTTAAATTATGTGCCTGTGAAAGTGAAGGTATGAAATTAAAGCTTCTCACAATATGAGGTTTTTATCTTCTGTAATGTTAACTATGCAACCAGTTTGTATTAACACAGGGCATAATATAGTGTTCATATTTTGTTTAGCAGTTTTTGAAGGCTCTGAATTTGATCTCTTATAATATACTGAGGTTCCTGTACAAAAAGCACTTTACTGTACTGTACTGCACTGTACTGTACAAAACTACTGTACAAAACTGTACTGGACAAAACTGTACTGTACAAAACTGAACTGTACTGTACTGTACAAAAGCACTGTATACATCTTTCACTTTGCCCATTTTGCATAGCATGTCGCTATTGGATACAGGATATATTATTTCCACATTCCATTTCATTATAGAAGTAAGCAAAAAGTAGGTTTGTTTTGAAATGAAGATTTTAGGTTTGGATAATTTAACATTTAATATTTTTATCTTTTAATATTTAATTTTTCCTAATATATTCCCCCCTCCCCCTTCATTTTGGAGGTTGGACTATAGCAACCAATGCAATGCGACAAACGCTTATCGAAATGAAATTTGCAGCAAAGGTATGGGATCAAAGATAGAGCTCTACTAAATTGGAAACATCAAATAATCTCTGTTATTACTTTTGTTTTTCCCCAGAATATACCATCACAAGACGTGAACCGCAGTTTGTCAGACTACAGGACCAATCACAAGCATTAAAAATGATACTAGCGACCCTGCCCGACGTGGCCGTAGACAGACCAAGGTTTCTGCAGACAATAAAGTATGCCTATACTTAACACTCACATTAGTTCCCTGTGGCAAATAGGATAATTTTTGATACTCCATTTTGGAAAATGTAATGACGTTTGCAAGTTGGCAGCATTAATTCTTTATCTTCAAGAGTGTATTTTCTGGTGATCGCTGTTGTATTTAGCATTTTATGGAGTTTCATGAATTCTTGTTTTTTTGGGGGTTCTCTATATTTTTGGGGGCGACAGTGTAACACTTAATAGTGAATAGAGTTTTGAGACACTTATCTAAAGACCAGCTTGGACATAATTATGCTGAAATCACCAGCACTTTGTGGTTTGCAGATTTGTCCTAGCAAAGTGTATTAATCATGTTCTACAGATATAAAACCTCACAAAGATCAGACATCATTAAATTACATCATGGAATAATTTAGTGTGCAACTCCTTTGCATATCACTTTTGAAAGCTCGGAAATGTTTTCATCTCTCATAAAATACTTATTGGTTCTTGTGTACAAAACAGCCATACATCTTAACACTTGCAAAGCAACCCCGGATAAAATTCATTCCCTGTACGGGTGACAAATTTGTAGTGAGTCAGTACTCATACTTCTATTTCTACCATAGTTACCAGTGTTCCTACTCTCCCTCATGAATATATACTCTGTGTTTTTCATACTTGGGTCCTTTGGGAAATCTAGTATAGCTACAAGTGTAAGATTGAGTACTCCCTTACTACTCGTATTCGAGTACTCATTCTCGCACCAAGGGGAACTTATCAGGAACTAATGAATCTAAGAGACTGACTTCGGTCAGCTTGCGGCTTTGATAAGCCAATGAGGCTTCTTCGCAAGTTCCTGCTTTGCATGAGGATTAAAATAAATACATTCATACATAGATAGATACATACATACATACTCACGCTGGGTGTGCCTGTACTGCAAATTCTGTTACTCGATAAACATATGAATGGTACGCACCGTCCAATGTCGTATCTCAAACACTCGGCACCGACCGGGAACAAATATTTCAGAATGGTTGTCGATATTTACTATGCTGGTCTCGGAAGGCTAGCCTCAGACACTAATTACTGCTCGTTAGAGTTTCCGTACATTGGTATCACTTTTCTTCCACAGAGAAATAGCCAGTGGTATTAAGGAAATGCTTGAAGCTGTCCAAGTTCTATTCAGACATCATGAGGCCTTTGCAAACCCAGACAAGAGAAAGGTAAAATTCATGCAAAAATTCAACCAAATGAGCAAAAAAACGAATGTAAAACAGTTTTCCATGTCATACCTTTTAATACGCTGATCGGACAATTTCTTTCATAAAAAATTGTCTGATTTTTTAAACATTTATGTTTGCTTAAAAAGTTAGTTTTATCTCCATAATTGGCATGTTTCTATCTTTCTAAGGTGTTAGACAAATATCTTTGATACCTGTTGGATTCCCATAAAATTTGGTAGTTACGTTACATGAGACGATGTGTTTTTTCTTTTATTTCAGGCACTGGATGGCCATAAGAGAGACTTTATCAGGTCTTCAAAGGGTTTCAGTGACACCTTGAAAATGTACTTTAGGGACGGTAATATACAGGTAGTCTACGCAAGCGCAATTCACCTGGTCACTGAAACCAACACCCTGCTGAAACTCTTGAGAAATCTGTAAACTTTCAAACTTTAAAATAAAGACTTTTGTAGAAGCAATCAGCCCACAAAGGATGGTTCGATCATGGATGGTGATTATTGTATGGGAAGTTGATACAGCGGTGTTACAGTGGTGTTACAGCGGTGTTACAGCGGTGTAAAAGATATACCTCACATCATATGATTGATGGCCTGGCTGCTGGTACACACCTGTATTTGATTTGGTAATTTTCCTGGGATACAACACCACAAGCAAAAAGGAATCGTCGGTCAGTGGTGTTATAGTGGTGTAGGATATATGTACTAGAAGTCATATGGAATTTTAAATTTGATTCTGGTATCTATCATGGGATGGTACAACACCACAAGGAAATGGAACAATTGCTTCAGTGGTGCTGCAGACACCTGGAATTACTACATTCGATTATCTTAGCTATCATGGGGTACTACAATTCCCCAACCAAGAGGAACTATTTGTCTTTTGGGTGGTGTCATAGTGGTGCAGAAGATAAATCTGCAGCCACCGGGAAATAATTTCATTTGATTATAATCTGTGGTGAGATTCAGTGCAGTCACCAAAAGGAACTGCTTATTTTTGGTGGTAATAAAGTGGTGTGGATGTTTAAACCTGCAGTCACCTGGAAAATGACATTTGATTTTAATCTGCCGTGAGATTCAGTGCAATCACCAAAACGAACCGTCGATATGGTGGTGTCATGGTGGTGTTGAAGCTACATTTGATGATAATCTGCCATGAGATACTGTCAATATGGTGGTGTCATGGTGGTGTTGAAGCTACATTTGATGATAATCTGCCATGAGATACTGTCAATATGGTGGTGTCATGGTGGTGTTGAAGCTACATTTGATGATAATCTGCCATGAGATACTGTCAATATGGTGGTGTCGTGGTGGTGTTGAAGCTACATTTGATGATAATCTGCCATGAGATACTGTCAATATGGTGGTGTCGTGGTGGTGTTGAAGCTACATTTGATGATAATCTGCCATGAGATACTGTCAATATGGTGGTGTCGTAGTGGTGTTGAAGCTACATTTGATGATAATCTGCCATGAGATACTGTCAATATGGTGGTGTCGTGGTGGTGTTGAAGCTACATTTGATGATCATCTGCCATGAGATACTGTTGATGTGGTGGTGTCGTTGTGGTGTTGAAGCTACATTTGTTGATAATCTGCCATGAGGAATTGTCGATATGTTGGTGTCATGGTGGTGTTGAAGCTACATTTGATGATCATCTGCCATGAGATACTGTCGATATGGTGGTGTCGTTGTGGTGTTCAAGCAACATTTGATGATAATCTGCCATGAGATACTGTTGATGTGGTGGTGTCATTGTGGTGTTGAAGCTACATTTGTTGATAATCTGCCATGAGGAATTGTCGATATGTTGGTGTCATGGTGGTGTTGAAGCTACATTTGATGATCATCTGCCATGAGATACTGTCGATATGGTGGTGTCGTTGTGGTGTTCAAGCAACATTTGATGATAATCTGCCATGAGATACTGTCGATATGGTGGTGTCGTGGTGGTGTTGAAGCTACATTTGATGATCATCTGCCATGAGATACTGTTGATATGGTGGTGTCGTTGTGGTGTTCAAGCAACATTTGATGATAATCTGCCATGAGATACACAATACATTCACCAAAGGGAAACAGTTTATTCAGTAGTGGTATAGAAGATATTGAAGGTATTAAAGATGATATTTGAAGAGGAGATAACTTGCTGGGATAATTGACTTCGATCATTGTGGAATAGTCCTTTTTTGTTTCAAGCTTCTTTCATTGGTTACACCTAAAAAAGAATCACCAGCACCACAAATTGCCATTCATATTATCGGTGTTATATTGGTGTAGAAGATAAACCTGCTGACATTTTTTCAGATTGGTATTTTACGTCATAACTTATCAGGGGATAAAAATACTAGTAAGTAGCTAAAAGGTTTTTAATCAACACTTAATAAAAACGAAAAAGTAAGTAAGAAAGAAAAAAAAGAAGAAATAATTGAAATTCTTTGAGTAGTTTGTATTAAAAGATCTTTATTGGTAATCAAGGTAACCCTCAGATGGAGTCATCATTACAGAAGGGTTGCGGGGGAGGGGGGGGGGAGATTGATAAAAAAAATGGGCAATTGTGACTTGCTGCCATAAAGCTGACCTGTGAATTATCTCCACCTGATTAGTGGGGCTACTTACGAGGGAACAACTTACCTTCTGGACAAATTACATATGCATTTTCCCGCGCCATCGGCGCTCAACTCACAAGAAAAAACTACCACTAACTATACCCTATACCGTAGCCTGCCAAGGGCAGCCGGTCTAGCCAGCTCTGTCTGGCCAGATCCGGTGCCGTGGCCTGGTCATTCTTTTCCTGTGACTTGCTCTGTTCAGTTGTGAGTTGAGTGCCAATGGCGCAGGAAAATGCATAAATAATTTGTCCAGAAAGTAAAGAGTTCCGGATGTAAGTATCCTTTGACAAAAGTTTGGTTTGTTCTTTATCGTAAGAGTTACAGGGTCTCTCCTTGCAGGAGTCCCTCATTGTTATATTCTAGAAACATTGGGAGAGATATTGAGGTGTTTCTCAGTACCGCGATTTTATAAGTATTGTTACAGCATCGCTGCCAATGTAACAGACTTGTTTCTTCCTTCATACAAATGTATCATCACATTTCTTATTTCCTTTTCCCACCTTTTTTTTCTTTCTTTGGTAGTATTCCAGTGAATTCCAAGTAATTTCACCCAACATGGTCTTTTTTTTTTTATGTTTTTCCTCTAGGAACAATTTTTTCTTACGTTATGTTTAGTTCTTACATAATCCACGTTAGTATCTTTATAATATATTTCAATTGGTTTAGGTCATTTAAAGGAGAAAACTTACAGACTTGGTATTGGGACCTATATATCTCTTACTTACAGTGCATCATTAGATATCTATAAACCATAATTACATATGTACCATCCTAAGCTGTAGACTATCACAGTATGTAATTGACCTTTGTGCCTTCATTCAAGAAAATTTGTCGGTCTCAAACTTTATTGGTAAGGGCTACGAAGCTGCTCAGCTAATATCTGACCAATAATTGGGTTTAGAAGGGGTGTGGGGGGGGGTGGGGGGAAAGAGGGCAACATAGGCACCCATTTTTGTTTATTTTTATGCCACAGTATTTTACATTGTACTGGTACAGCAACATTCTTAGAAATGTACAATGTTGTGTTTATGTTTTGTGTTGAATAGAAAAAGAGAAGTTTATAATGTTAGTACAAAACAAAAGATGAGTTTCATTGAGTTGAAGGTGACCCAACTTTTTATAGGATGATGAGGTTAGGCACATAATTAAATTTGCAGACTATTTTAATGCAGCTTCTGTGTCAGTGCAGGTTGCATTTTAATACCACATTTCAACATGAGAAGACTCGAAAGTAAAGAGTGGCTGAACTTCATAGTCAAGCACATAGATTGTTGCATCAGCTCTCCAGAAATAACAAGAATATTGACGAAAGAGCAGATTTAAAAATGTTTCTACAATGCTTTGCAGGGACAAATGGCGTTGAATTTCGGTCTGTGGTTTGTCAGAATTTAAAAGTGCACGGTTTTGGATTTAGTTATTACAAGTAATGAAAGTCAAAGTCTGGACTAAACCAGCTGCAAACTGGCCTTAAAGGAGGATACCAGAAATTTACAATATTAATAACACGAAATGTGAAAACATTACCTGTACTCATGCAAATGTCCAATATTCACTTTCCCCTTCTGAAGTTGATCATTTCATGGATCAAGGTGTATATATATACTTACATTGCTAGATCATTTAGTTTGGAAGCCTATACCTTTCTGCTGCAAGTTTCATTTTTTCAACCCCCCACCCAAAAAAAAAAAAAAATGAAAGTATGAATGAGAAAGAAATAAAGAAATGCATTGTTAGCAAATCAATTCAGTTTAACTAAGATGTCTAAATTCTTTTTCAAAATTTGAAAATGGGTTTGGAACTTTCTTTGTTCAAAACAATGGGAAATAATCTCAATAGTAACAATGAAATGGATTAAAACTGTGATTGGATGAAATGAGGTTTCAGTTATTCATGGAACGATTCGATGAATAACCTGCCTTGCGTTTTTTTAGAATTTAACCAGTGAAAGTGAATCAGGTTTTCGATAAGTGATTGGTTTTGTCGATTCTTAATCGTCCATGTATTTAAAGAATCCATTGGTGGTGATATCAGATATCAGTAGCATAGATCAAGGGTGGTAACTGGTGGTGATGTCAGATATCAGTAGCATAGATCAAGGGTGGTAACTGAGAAAAGTCCCAATAATTGATCGATTGGTTTATTGATTATTACTTTCTGATCTTTCATTTTATTTTTAGATTTGATTGGTCGTGAAATCGGTTTGAAACAAGGTTATCGATCTCAATGGTATCAGTAAACAGTAAAGTCCCAATAATTGATCGATTGGTTTATTGATTATTAGCTTCCCAATCTTTCATGTATATCTAGATCTGATTGTTGGTAAATCAGATAGAAAACAAAGTGAACAATATCATTTGCATCAACTAGATTGATTAAGAGTGATATCAGATTGAAGTTCAAGCAATTTGTCAATTGTTTTATTGATTGGTTACCGAATCTTCCCTGTATTTATTGATTGATTGTTGGTGATATTAGATTGAATATATGATCGATATATTAACTTCCCAATATTGGTTCAAATTTGGTATGAACACAGATTAAGCTAAAATTCACTAATTCATTCATGATTTCTTCATAGTTGTATATATGTTAATTATTGAACAAATAACTAACTAAAAAGTCATTAATTTTTTTTAGATCAAAGCAAAATTTGTGAAAAATAGAGATATGAAACCAAATTGTTTTCATCCGTTTGACTCCTTTGTTATATGGATTGTACTGATATTTGGTTGTTGTTGGAGTTGGGAGTAGTTATTGATTGTACTCAAGAGGGGGTACCCAAGAGGGGTATCAAAGAGGGGTAGCCATTTTGTTTTAATACTACCTGGCTCGCCCTAAATGATGTGAAGTACACAACCCAACATAGAAGACAGCTTTTACGTTATAAAACCATTTTTAAAGAAGCATTTTCTGATTCAAAAATATATGAATGGTAAAAAAGGAAAAGGAAGCTTACTTGAAATTGTCTCATACTCAATTTGTATTTGTAATAGTGAAAACAAGTTTTCCATTCTTTTTTCCATTTTTTGAAATTACTTGTGAAAAAATGACTTGATACCAGACGAAGCATAAACTTGAGAAATATCTACAAACAAGAAAAAATGAAAAAAAAGGATTTTTTTTAAAACTGTACAATTGAGGAGAGAAATAATATTCTACACAAAATGAAGGAGAAAATAGGAACAAGGAATATTTACAGAATAGCATCTATCCCACAATCCAATTTGTTGGTTTTTTGTTGTTTTCCAATGATATACAAAGACGATATTAACAAAAATGTGACATAATATTGTTAAGATGTTCAGAGATAGCTTCTATACAAACAAACAAAAAATTATAGAAAAATTCATTATGGTAGCTAAATAATACTAGAAAGGGATTAATAAATGCATTGCGAATAGTACACAAGATAACATAACATTATATATATCTTGCTGATTCTAATAAATATTAATGCCAACTTACAATTTATATTTTGTCTGTATTCCAAATTCAAATTTTTAAGTGAGAAAAAAAAAACCCTAAATGAACCATATTGATTAAGCATGACAGAAATGGGATGTAAAAAAAAGAGAGTAATTTTACTTTGTGTGAGACTGGAAAAGTTTACTAAAATGAAAATCTTTCCTTGTATTACCCCACTTGATTACCTTTCAGGTCTTAGGGGGGGGGGGGTGAGAGGGGGGCTAGAGATATTCCTAGTCATATCAAAATTTGGATGATTGCATCATTTTTTCCCCCAAGAAGTGGAATTGGCAAGTTCAATACATCCTACACTGGAAAGTAGGATTTTTTTTTTTTTCAATCAAAGCTGTTGAAATTTCACACTAGGAAATTTAAATAGAAGTAGTTTAATGCAAACAATTGCACAATTCAATTACCCAACACTGGGCCAACAACTCTAAACATAGGACAGCAGTTATTTAAATGAGAAATGGTTACTATTCTCAAGTGGGTTAGAATCCTGAAACTGGGGGAAGGGTTCGAGCGACTGCAAAAATTTTATAAATTTTGGAGAAAAAAAAAACTGGGAGCCATACCTCTAGAGGTTGAGAATGGATTGCAATGCAGTATATAAGGACACTGTTTGACAGTGCTTTAAAGTTAAAATCAGATGACAATAATAATAATAGTCATTTATAAGACAGAACAGAACGACAGTCCAATGCATTATTACTTGGATAAATGGTTGACGCGGGCAGTTATCATAGTTTTGAAAAAGATCATGAAAGCAGAAACAGTTTGAGAGGATTTTACTGACGACGAATAAGGAAAAAAAAACACATGGAAATTAACTCGAGTAGGACACGGCAAAACTAGAATTGACAGTTATAATACTTCTATTTATGCAGCATTTGTTAGTGTAATAGTTAGGCTTCCATGGCAACATGACACCACCTCAACAGCATCACACGTGATATTTCAAACGATTATGTCAACTTTTACAAAACCCAGATATGTCTTCAAACTGATGATCAAATTGGTACCAAAGGGAGACAGTTAAACCTGATGATAACCTATCCCCTCTTCCCCCCCCCACTCATTGCTCCCTCCATCTGCATACCCAATCATGCAAAATCTTTAATGCATGAAACATATCCAATTTTGTGTTTTACAACAAAGTTTAAAATAGATCTAGGAAAAGTTTTACAGGTGTGTATTATAAAAGGAGATTCCATATTATGTCCACCATTTCTTTTGAAGCTTCCTTACAAATTTTGAAATTGGATTTTTTCTTTGTAGCATCGAGAGTGTGTACACGATAACTGGAAGACTCTAGGTACTCGAGTCGGTACTCGGACAAGTCCATGTTGCTGAAAGGAATCTGGACTATGAACTGGTAATTTGCACATTTCACATACTTGTGACTTTGTACTCATCTTTGGGACTCTGTACGTGCCACTAAAAGTTTGATTCATATTGTGAGACATTCATTCAACTTCATTCTCACATTCTCACATTACACCCCTGAACCGTGTTGCCGTATGTCTTTCTCTGTACTTGGATATCCATTTAGGCGGCTATACATCGTACAAAAGGGTTTATATACTCCCAGCAGAAATTTTTCATTCAATAATAACTCATTTGATATTTTAGTTAATGCAGTATTCGTAATAATACATTTCATAAGGGAATACACATACTGCTGGCCGATGCTAAAAAGAGTTAATTTGACTTGCTTGCAAACATGATTTCAAACTCGGAGCAAAAAAAAATCTTTCAAATAGAAAAAAAAAAGTAACCTAGAGGACAAAATAGGTTTATTTTAATATGCCTTTTAAAGACCTCACAAAATTTTCAATTCAAACTAAGGAATTTTATCAATCCATACCTTTAAAACAAAATATTAAAAAAAAAAAAGCTTGACAGAGATCTCTTGCAGTTGAACATTGCCTTTGGTGCACTTCCCAAAATGACAAAACGCACAAAAATTTATCAAAAGATCGAGATTTATTGTTATTCCACTTCCGCAACCAAACCCGACCCTAATCGACAGTACTATTATCGTACTACTTCTATGCGACTCCCCGGAATGCAAACAATATAGCAAAAATGCATAGCAAGTCTAAATCTACAAATCTATAAAACTTAAACACATCTTATAGGTCAACTATTTTGAAATATGACAACATTTGCTTTTTTTCTTGAAAGCTAGTATTATTATAACCACATTGCATTTGAACATTTCTTATAATTGATGCTTAGTGCCATATTTTCTTTTAAATTAAAAGATCATTTAAAAAAAAAACTCTTTGTTGATAGGACAAAAAATTGTCACTTTTTCCCTTCTTTCCTATGATATATTCTACAATAGACGAGATATAATATTATAACAGTTAATACAAGACAGTTACAGGACCACAAACACAGGCTGGTGGAATGTTTCTGAAATGGTTGAAAAATAAACGATATAGAAAAGAATGAAAAACACTTCATTTTCCATATTTTCTGAAGAAGAAGAAGAAGAAGAAGAAAAAAAAAAGTTTAGTTATTGCTTTTTTTGTCTTATAAATTCACAATTTCCCTTTGTATCATGATAGGCTACAATATAATAATATTAATAATGACATTAATAATAGCTACTTTAACTTTGTAGCTAACAGTGTGGCAGTAACTAAACTAAAGATAAGATACATTTGTCTACATGAGGTATAATAAACTGCGATTAAAATTGACCGTTACCCATCAAAACCAAGCTTTCGTGCAACTCGAGATTTGCTGAGTTTATTCGTGGACGATTAACATGATTGCTACAACAATGTCGTCGATTCTTTTTCCCAAGTTAGTTACTTTCTTTGTAGGATCAAATGATTAAAACAGGATTATGATGTATCACCTGCTTCCAATAAAATCGGTGCAATCATGTTCTTCAGCTTAACAATGGAAGAAAGCCAGTCCTGGACTTTCAAAGAGTTTAGATACGGCGACTAATGACTGGTTAATAAGTAAGGGTCACAAGAGATGTGACAGATACATGACTGAGGTGAAGTCACATGACATGTGACGGGTAGGTAACTGGAGTTACAAGAGATGTGACTGGTATGTCATTGATGTCAGAAGAGATGTGACTGGTGTGTGACATGTCACATGACACGTGATGGTCAGGTAACTGAAGTTACAACAGATGTGACTGGTACGTGACAGGTCCCATAACATGATGGTCAGGTAACTGAAGTCACAAGATGTGACAGATGCATGACTGAGGTCACACGACGTACTGGTCAGGTAACTGCGATGTGACTGGTACGTCATCGTTGTCTCAAGAGATGTGACTGGTGCGTGACATGTCACATGATGTGATTGAGATATAACTCGTACCTTACTGCAGGTCACAAGAGATGTGACAGTCACATAGTAAGTCATGACAAATGTGACCTATTTAGTGTGCATAAAGTGGTCCATCCACATCATGACCAGTGAAACAAGCTCAGCTTAACCAGACTGACACAATTGACCATCAATCTTTCCAGGGTGAAGTGCGGCAACTGTCATTTCCATTACTCTGTCAAATTTAAATTTTCCTTTCAATGTTGTGCACAACAGAGTTTATTTATGGGAATCACAATGCAATTCTTAGATATGGATAATATTCATACCTTATTCTTTTCTCAAAACAAGCACCCTGTGCAGTTTGTGTCATAACAAACAATATTCAGAAATTTTATAAATTTTCTTGGAGGTTATTCTTCAACAAAATACTAAGGACAAATCCCGGAGAAGATGAATAGGACTGGGTTAAGCTAACGTTATTAGTAAACGTTTCAGGAAGATTAGATAATTAACCGAGCGATGCTAATTAAGTACCACCGAGCAGAGCCACCAATCATATTACTCCTGCCATGTCTTATCATCAATCAATGCTGCAAATGAATCACATGAAAATCTCATCCTTTCAGCATAATTCTTCAAAACTGTTAAACATTTTCTTTTACATTTTCGTTGCAGAAAAGTCTCAGTCATCTTTTGATTCATCTTTTGATCATCGAAAACCCTCACAGAAATGGACTATGTCCAAAATACAACATTTCATTTCACGATGCAAACAATGATATTAACACAACACCAAACTATTCAGTTTTGTATTTACAGTCTCCCGTTCTCATTTATAATCTCTGTCCTCGTCACCGCCACGGCTCCTAATTTAAACAACTTTTTAAAACAGAGAGAAGGAGGGTCTGTACCTGTTAATTAAACAAATAACCAAACTCATTCAGGGAAACTTTAAAACATCTCAATTTAATGAGATTTAATTTAATCCACTATAAGGAACGTATCTGAACCCGATGACTTTAAATCTTCATTCACCAATGAATGACACCAATCAACAGAGGATGGCCTCCGAATGGGGGCCATTAATGACGACCATTTCCAATCGAACCATCGACTGTTGCCAGACTTCTTGTTCTTCTCTGATTTAATATATATTATCCCTGGGAAATTTTCTTCTGTTTGAATTCAAATTGATTTTTTTTATTATGAAAATATGACTTCTTTGTGTTGTTTTTCTTCTGCAGACACTTGCCCGTGGTTTTGAGTGTTTCTCTGATAGCACACTACCTTGGTGATGATGATAATATAGAAATCTACGTTTTATGATAATAAGTTAACTTTTTCTTTTCAATGATACAGCTATGAAACTCTGTACAAATTTACATCCCATAACAATTCACACCCCCCAGGTCAGGGTTTTCTACCTCCCTGAAGCAACGATAGGCTCTTAAACTAGACTCATAAAACATGTTAAATGTAGTACTTGTTGATACAATTATATTTATTCTACATGAATTCTCAAACTCTTCCATTTCTTCATTTCTGACTAATATTTCCTCTATCTCTCTCTCATCTCTCTCTCATCTCTCTCTCGTTATAATCTTTCACGACTTCTGGTGACCATGGCAACTGCAAACTTTAACAAACTCCAAAAATCAACAGCCAGTTTGTACACTGTTCTCATTTTCTCATTACGCCCTTAACACCTCAGATATATACTTCCCAATATCTGTCAAAATTCATCCCTCTTGATTTTATTCCCCCCTCCCACCCCCTCAAGTCATGACAAGGTGCTATAGCTATCTGACCGTGATCCATAACACACTTACACTAATTTTTTACCAGTAGATTTCATAGTATCAATTTTCATAAATGGGTAATAACCATATGATATATTGATATAACATATGATATTATTGTTTGGAACATCAATCCTGTATATGGGTATTTCTTGGTCCTTAATGGGGTCCATCCCTCATGTAAATATTTTCGCTTTGTATAAATACCAAATCTGAATGATTTTCAATGCATATCAATTTCCTTTCTTAAAGGAATAGCCACCCGAGGAAAGATGAACCTGGGCGCAAAAACAGAATAACTTGATCGGCTATGAAGCCCGCTCCCTTTTACATCCAGACCGATAACCGTATGAACCATGATGATGTCACTTCAAACACATATCACAAATCCCTTGGAAAGGGAAGACGGATAATACACATGATCGGGTCAAAGGTCGGTGAGCGATCGACAGTGAACTGTTTTCACATGATCACATGACTCAGCCAAAATGGATGACGATATGAATCCAAGAAAGGCAGATGAGCTGAATTTGGTTTCCAATCCAGGGGAATTAATTTGATCAGGTATCGCACTGCAAAGTTACTATGCAAAATGGGCAGATTGCTATGCACGTGCAGAGATGTATTCAGCAGTTTCCGTACACAGGGAACCACAGCACTTTGCAAAGGAACGTTCATTGCCTTCAAAAGTGCTATGCAAAATGGGCAGATTGCTACACAGAGTGCACAGATGTACTCAGCAGTTTCCGTACAAAGGGAACCACAGCACTTTGCAAAGGAACGTTCAGAGCCTACAAAAGTGCTATACAAAATCCGAGCACTAAATTTATACCCTGCGATCACGCAAACATGAAAATGCATTGAAAATCAAGAGTCCTACGAGTAGTAGAACCAGAATTTCTTTGAGGGGTTTCTTTACTTGGGGCTTTCAAGATTGACTGGTTTAAATACAGAGCCAATTTTCAGGACGATTCTACTTTCTGACGGCTGCAGTTGACTAACATATTAACCTATCCATTGCTTTATTCAAGAGATACTCAAATCTCAAAACACTGCACGATACGATCGTTTGATTCTTCCCTTCCGGCTTCTCGGTCTTTCATCTCGTCACACTTCTTCGGATATCTCTTCGCACTTCTTGCGAGGGTGTCACCCAGCAGAGTACTTTTCTCCTGCGAGTTTGTCGGCAGCAATCCTAAGCTGCGGGCAGCTTTCGTCATGACTCTTCCAACTGCGATAATAAAAAAAAGGGAATTTTTAATTGAGGCAAGGAGCAACAAAGATCAGAATAATTGTTTTTTGTTGTTGTAATCTTGCTCCTGTGGATTATTGTCCGATATATTAAAGCTCTAGATACAACAGTCATACTGTGAGTGTATGCTTAAAACAATTAAGCAAACATAGATACAGTTGCTAGCATTTGACTTAATTTCTTCTTTCTTTAAATTTGCTTGCTTCATTACAAAAACTGATGTTTTACTCCTCAGGATCTTCCTTCAAATTCCCACACATTAGTTTTTTTGTGCTTTAAATATAAATTTACTAACATGTTTTGTTGACAAAATTTGAACCCACGTAGTACTGATTGCGCATACTCAGAGTTATCAACAATCATTATTTTACAATGATGTTCAATAACAATGCTATCTCCTCTAGACCTGGTTTCAGCTAATGACCTCCAGAGGTCAAAAGGGAATAGAATTTATACAAACTCCCACTATTGTGGCATTAAGCTAGACATGTAAACAGTTAGTGCAAGGTTCCACAAGTAATAGCCAATCTATTGTAATGCATATTTACTTCACTACATTGCTGGTCACACCTTGCAGTTCACTCTTCTAGTGATACTTTTGCAAATCATTTCAGAAAAATTCTAAAGTTGCTTTTATGGCAATGTTCGAAAGGAACATTCTTTCCAGTGCACAAAATTACAGTACCATAGTAAGAGCGACAAGAAATGGTGCAGAAAATTTCAAATGGATATTTAACGTTGCTCCTAATAGACTTTCTGTCTCCTAAAAAAAAAAAAATAACAGAAAGAAACACAGACTGGCTTGTTTACCTTGGACATTCTGGACACAAAGTGATCGAATATTTCATTGAGTTCTTTAAGGGAGTACTGTTCCAGCACAATGAATCCATTCAACTGAGGATGAGTTTTCCTGGCACAGTCATGGCAAAATACCTCATATTTCCTATCCTTGGAGGTGGTGAATAGAATGTTGAATACCTCCACCTAAACAAGAAAAAAAAAATAAACAGAGAGATAGAAGAAGAGTCTGGAATCCCTTCAGGGTAAGTCCCAGCTGGCCTATACAAGCAACAGGTACAATCTTTGTATTACGGAAAATTTTACAAACTCAGGAAGGGATCCCTACGAAAATTTCTTTTCCAATCAAGATTAAAATTTAAAGTCTCTGTTCCATTCACAGGACCACATCATGATAAAAGCAAAATATTTCACATTACAGGGAAAGACATATAACAACATGGGAAGAAGGAATGCAAATAAACCAAGATTGTTATACAAACGCAAAACTCTATATCAATATTCTCAATAACTTATGAACGATAAAATAACATACTTAAACCTTACCAAGTTAAACTCTGTTAGAGATTAAATACTACTCAATTTAACTATGATGAAACTTTTTGAACATCTCAATTTGTTTTTTCAGAAAAAAATATCACAGTAAGAAATTTATAGACTTGTTTGAGGATCATCACAGCCTCTAAATTAGGCTTGAAGAAAGGGTTGCTGGGAGAACTTACCTCACACACGTAACAATAGTGCGCTGCCTCGTTCTTGGCCCTGCCATGCCAATGTACCTCGATATCTTCTGCACGTAGGTAGTTTAGGACGACCTCGCAGTGTTTCAAAGTCCTCAGTAAGGAATATCTGAAAGGAGCCCGGGGGAAAAAAGATTAAAGTTATGACTCGGATGGACCCTGGTTTAGTTTGTTTCAGTCAGCCACAGATGGCTATCACATAATATCAGAAGTTAGGAGAGACGACCTTGGTCACTTTGAAAAACTTAACAAATGATTAATAAACTAGTGATAACCCGACAATACTCATTTCTTTCGCCAGAATTGTC
This sequence comes from Apostichopus japonicus, assembly GCF_037975245.1. Lineage (NCBI taxonomy): Eukaryota > Metazoa > Echinodermata > Holothuroidea > Aspidochirotida > Stichopodidae > Apostichopus > Apostichopus japonicus. The sequence continues at coordinate 5,470,797 of NC_092570.1, read as the reverse complement.
TACATAGAGTGACTGATAACCCATCAGGTTCTGTCACTGTTGTTTTCAATATATCAGTAGCAGGTACCTATCAAACACTTGATAATATGTCCCACCTTGATCTCGTTCCACCCCTACCCCTGCTCTAAAGATTAAAAAAAAAATCCCTACTCACAAAAACAACATAATGAAACCTTTCTATAACATGTTCACACTTTCTATTGTTAACAGTAGTCAAATGTTTGGATGAATTACTTTTCTTGCATTATCAAAATTCACACCAGTACTCTGAAACCACCCCCATCCACCCCTCCTCCCACCTTCTTCTCCCAACCTCATCTGACCTACAAGCCTTCTAACCCATCCCTTTCTCAACCAATCATGGAGATACAGGAGGTTGGTATATACTTACTTCAATAGTTCATAGAGTTTATGATCCCTGATATTGACATTCTTGGCCATGTTCCAAGTGAGATGGATCATGGGTACAATGGACTTGTACCCTTGCAGCTTGTTCCACTCGTATCTTTCAAGGGCCAACCTGTACTGATAGTCCGTTAATGGACCCACATTCCAGGCTATATTATTGCACCAACCCTAGAAGAGCAACAATTAAAGAGAAACACACAATGTTACTAGTAATCAAATCAATCGTCTGGGAGGGCCGACTTCTACGGCCCAAATATAAGCAGCAATATCACAACAAGAGTAGAACAACGAACAGAGAATACATCAATACTTTCCCTCTTGAGAGGGAGAGGGAGGGAGGGTGGAGGGAGGGAGGGGGAGGGAGGGTGAGGGAGGGGAAGGAGTAAGAATCCATGTGAAACGTTGGCAATGAAATTGCTAGAATGAACCTGAATTGTTGATTTACTCGATAACTAACCACCGATGGTGAAAAAAAGGGAACCGGGAGTAAGTATTTAAATCAATCGATTATATTTCGTATGATGAGTGAAACTCCAAATGTTTAAATTTGTTTAAACTGGTGACCAATCACAGATAGCTGCTATATGCTGTCCTCTGCTTATGATGAGAAGAGTATCATCCCTACCATATAGTGATCCGTACTATATAGTGATCCCTACTACACAGTGAGTCCTACTATACAGTGAGACTCACTAATATAGTGAGTCTTACATTACATTGAGCCCCACCATATTAGTGAGCCCTACTATATAGTGAGTCTTACTATATAATGAACCCTACTACATAGTCAACCCACTACATAGTGAGTCTTACTATATAGTGAGCTCTACAATAAAGTGAGCACTACTATATAGTGAACCCTAATCCATAGTGAGCCCTACTATATAGTGAGCCATACTATATAGTGAGCCTTACTATGTAGTAAGCCCTACTATATAGTAAGTCCTACTATAAAGTGAGCCCTAATATATAGTGAGTCCTACTATACAGTGAGTCCTACTATATAGTGAGCCCTACTATACAGTGAGCCCTTCTATAGAGTGAGGAATCTAATAGAATATATTGTTGAGATGTGTCTTTACCACTGCTTGCACCCAATGGACTGTCCCAGCATTCACCCAGACCAGGTCCCCCGGCCTCTGAATGAACCTGTACACCGGGACATTCTCCTCGAACAGATCCTCTAACACCGGCCACCAAGAACCCTTCAGGAAGTTTACATTTGCTCTGAAGATGAACGAACAAGAGTGAACAAGAACTGTGAGTTAGTTTACATCTGTCTTTAATACTTTTCTTGTGCTTTACGTTGTGATGAACTACTGAGGAAATCACACCTTAGAGTTAATCAATAAAACATTCCCAAAACATTTTCCATGGCGACAAAAAACCTCTGAAGATGTAAATACTCGGTTTTGCAGTTTGTTACAATCTACTATTGGGTAGAAAAACGTTCTCAGATCAACTGAAATTTAAAGTACTTAATGTGGAAAGACATTCACATAGGTTTGTATTCTGGGAAACTCAAGTTTTGTTTTGGGAAAAAATTCAAAACATGAACCAATAAATTGCAGTATGACAAAACAGGTATCCTCTTTTGATACAATCACAGAGGTAAATTTATAACAACACGAAGAGACTATCAAATATCCTGTTAGCATTACTTGAGGGTGTCTCCACTAAATTGGATAAACTGACAAGGTTTATAACAGTTTCAACATGAGGTCATGCTTCATCACACAAACTAACAGTACACAGAACACAAAACTGCTGAGAGTCGTGAGATCCATGAACTCAGTAGTTCTAGCTCACCCACATTGTTGTTCAATTCAAGTTTACCAAGAACTTAAAATCTGTGTCGACACAAACGGCTTCCTTATACAGGAAACGATTAAGGTGCATGTGGGGGTTTTATTCTTATTATTTTCTCCTTAGTTGCATTAATTTTAAATATCACACAGCCTGAATTTCACAGAGGCAAAATTTAGCTCATCTTCAATATCTCTGTATACACACGCCATTGAAGAATACCACCAGTATTGTGTATTTGACCATCCATACCCAGCAAATCAACAACCATCTTGGAAAGAAGGGGAAAAAAGATGATAGCGAATTAGAAAATAAAATAACATAAGAAAGCAGAAAATTGATGGAGGTTTATGGCAAATGATATATACCTTTCACAGAGATTGTATAGAGTTCCCCAATAGGCCTCTGGTATGGCAAACCATTCGCAGTCACCAGGACCAATGTTGACATTGACTGAGCTGAAATTATTGTTTTCCTGATGACCTGGAACGACAGATCAAAGTAAAAGTATCATCATATTAAAATATCAATATATCAATTAAATTTATTAATAATAATAATAATAATAATCAGCAGTTATTTATACGACGCTCAAGCGACCACAAATGTGGGAGGAACCAGCAAGGGGATATGCATTACAACTTAAACGTTAGGTGGTTTCCGATTCAACATTTTAACCCAAATTTGGAATCCTTTTCAAGTTTTAGAAAGTCATTTCAGATGGGAAAAAACCGTAGCTTGCTCTTGGATGAACCTTACTATGACCCGGCCGGGTATCGAACCCGGAACCTCCCGATTGCTTAGCCTCATGGCTTCAAATGCCACCGCCTTTATCCACTCGGCCACAGCACCAAATTTAGCCTGATTTTATGGTTACTTTAGCTTAAAAATAAGCAGGATAAGGCCACACACTCCATATCTTGTTTTGATCTCCTGTTAATACCAGCTATTTCATATGCTCTCAACAATTTGGGGTCGAGTCGGGGGAAGGGAGGGGGGTTTGAGCAATAGCCAACAGAGTCATCTTTCCACATTTGAATATACCAATCAATATTCATTCAATATGAAGTTATTCCCACCAACCTGGTGTTCTACTTCCTGGAACCTTCATGTAGAGCTGAACTGAGTTCATTCCCAGGATGGTATGTCCGATGTGACTCAGTAGATTCCCTGCCGAGACTACTTTAGTGAACGATGGCAGCTTACTCAGTTCGTGAAGTTGCTTTTGCCACCTGACAAAAGAAGAGAGAGAGAGCGATAAAATACAGCTTTCCAAGAACAATGCAATACAATGAAAGTACAGTACAATACATGACACCGATCATTTACAGATCTTAATGTACTGTTTAACTTTTATGTAGCATTGTTTAGGGCTCTGAACTTTGTAAAAATTATGAGTTTCCTGTGTAACACAAAAGACTTCTATATATCCGCCCATTTGTGAAGTAATTTGCCTATTTTTGAATAGCATTTTCCTATGCGTTATCAAATAAATTATGCCCTGCATCATTACTAGTCCAGTTCCACAATTTCACAATTCACAAAATGCCAAACCAAAAGAGCTTATGCCAACTTGTATTCGGTAAAAAAGAAACAAATATTATTCTCAAATAAAACTGAAATTAAAAGTACCTTATGTGAGTTTTGTGGAATCACAAATGCCAGATCAAAAAAGCTGATGCTAACTTTCTATTCGGTAGAAAAACATTCTCAGATCAACTGATATTAATTCACATAGGTTTGTATTCTGGGAAACTCAAGTTTTGTTTTGGGAAAAAAATCAAAACATGAACCAATAAATTGCAGTATGACAAAAAAACAGGTATCCTCTTTCGATACAAAATTAAAAACTGCTTGTGTGTAAGAAATTGATTTGGTTTCATAAACATTTGTAATGGTCCATTATCTTCTTATAACTCATACATTAGATTAAGAACACATATATATCCCCTTCTCCCCCCCCCCACACCCCCCAAACGGAAAGAAAATACAGAAAATACTTACTTTTTCTGATCTGAAAGATCCACATTAGTACCAAACTTGAGCATTTTAAACTCCCGTCCAGGGCAATGTTTCTTTTTCCTACGAGTAAGTCAATGATATCCAATCAAAACATGTGATTAGTTTGCATTAGAAGAAATAAGACGAGTGATAATCAGTGAAAAAGATGCACCAAAAAAATTCCTTATTAGGTCATAGGAAAGATATCAATTATTCGAGGGGACGAAAAAGGGGAAATCTAATCAAATGCATCCATATAATAATTCAGTTTGGTTTCGATGATATCCTGTCTGGCTATGACACCGTTAGTACAACCGGACTTGTAGTAAGTGTGCATTCTGGCATAGTTACCATGATGGAGTACCTCTGAGTACCATTTGAGAAATCTAGCACAGATACTAGTGTCAGATTAAGTACTAATAATAGTACACCATTCTTATGTAGCGAACAAATACTTGAGTCTCGTTGCGCTAAAACTATATAAAAAAATATATAAAGCTAAAACTATATAAAAACTACATAAATCTATACATATATAAAAACTACATTAAACTATAACTATATATAAACTACATAAAACTATAACTATATATAAACTACATAAAAATATACATATATAAACTACATAAAACTATAACTTTAAAAATATATATATAGAACTATTACTATATAAAAACTACATAAAACTATAACTATATATTAAAACTACATAAAACTATAACTATATAAAAATAAAAATAAAAATAAAACTGTATAAAAAAAAATATATGGAACTAAAACTATATAAAAAACTACATGGAACTATAACTTTGGGAGACTGACTATTCCATAGAAATGCACAAGAGGACTATATGGAATTGTACCCAGCAAATATGAAAAAAAAGGAGAAAGTTTTGAAACCCCTGGTAAGAATATTTTTGATAATGATTTAAATACAATCTGTTTGAAACTTACTTTTTAGAAGATCCTGAGGACTCACTGTCAGAATTGTGTTTGACACTATTCTTTTCAGTCTCTTCCTAATGGGTAAGAGCAAAAAAAAAAAAGAGTTAACCGATAAAAAATATCTCTAACTGCAATGACAGTGAAACATCTTAAAGACACATCACTTTATACACACAAATAGAGTACTTTGTATGCTCACACCATAACTGCTCACTTAAAGAAAACTCGCTGCGTTTAAACGATATACCCGGCGACGAGTAACAGATACACGGTCGCGGGCAAGTTTGTTCCGGAACCGAATCGGTTTTGAGAGACACGCTAGGTTGACGCCGTGCCTCGAGGAGAACGTAACTGGAAAGATTGTATATCTATACACACCCTGAGAGATTCCTGGAAGGAGGACGCCTGGTATTGTGCATATTTGGCAATAGTGGTGAAAGATCGATTGCTGTCACATTTCCAGACCTTGCAGATCCCCAACTGATCCCAGTTCTCATCTGGCGGTTGTTGTCTCTGTGAAAGATTGAAAAACACTCTGATGAAGGTTGAGAACCTTAAAATGATATCGAATTTTGTGTCCTTCAACCGGAAGCTACGTGACCCAGTCGTACCGATGATCAATCGAAGCCGTCGAAAGACGATTTTCAAGTCGGGCATGAGTGATGGACGGGAGAGACGGGTGTTTAAATCAAAGCTTACCAATCCACAGAATTCTCTCATTCTTCACAAAATGGAAAAGTTTTTAGAGCATTTTTTATTCCATATTTACATGCATTCCCAATGGTGTGATCATTCCTCATTGTACATAACCCACTATGAGTTAAAGTCGATATAAATTGACAAACACTAAAAAAAAAAAAAAAAAAAACTTGTGCATGTTCAATAAGTTGGATTCCTGATTGGGATAAGTTAAACTAAGGGAATTCTCAGTTACTAAAGAACTAATTACAGGTTATTGGCAAACGATTTACTATATAAACAACTTTGTGCTTTCACTACATATAATTTGGACCAAAGTTTCCATTGTAGATCTTTTTTGTCTATAGGTGATCTTGGTCATTTTGGGCCGAGGCAAAGTTTTGTTATCGGCTATTTTGACCAAAGGTTACATTATGGGTAGGTTTATGCAATCTTGAACAAGGTGAAGTTCACCCTTAGGTAGTTTTGACCAAACCGAAAGTTTCTCTATAGTCTATTTGGGGTTACAAAGGTCAGATATTTTACCTGTGTTCGCACTTCTACAGGATGTTCTGAATTCGTCTCTACCAACGTTTTGGTAGAAAAAAGGCCGAGGTCTAACTTGAGAGCAGCAGCTAGGCCCCTGATCACTGTGATTGGTTGATCTGGTGATATACAATAATCTGCCAGGGCCGGTGAATGTGCTTCAGATTTGGATGTTACCTGCCGGTGTCGGGAAGAAACATTCAAAGTGTTTAAAATCTACATTAACCTGGTTAGCAGAGTTGTGGTGTGAATACAACAGCTTGAGTACAACTAGAAGTTGTATTGCCCTTGGTGTGAGTACAACAACATGAGTACAACTAAAAGTATTATTGCCCTTGGTGTAAGTACAATAATATGAGTACAAATAGAAGTATTATTGCCCTCGGTGTGAGTACAAGAGCATGAGTACAAATAGAAGTATTATTACCCTCGGTGTGAATACAAGAGCATGAGTACAAATAGAATATGAAATATAGACTCACTACTAGTCTGCTTGTGAAAGTGCAGATGAAAATTGGGAAGTTTCTTACCCAAACCTGCTATAAATGTATGGAATATTAGTATATAATACCAGCAACTTATCGTGGATTGGGCATACCCAATCAAGTTGCAGGCGGTAGTCACGGTGTCCATTCTCAATTGAAAAAGACACAGCACCATTCCCTCCCCTCCGTTATTATTTGTAATGTCTAATTAAACAAACAGCACTGGCTTTAATTCTTCATTTTACTTCAAAGGTTCCTTCCGGCAAAAACAAATGGAATAACACATATGGTAATGTCCTTGCCAAGAATTCAAAAATTTTGAAGAAAAAAATTTAAATATGCATGATCACCTGTTTGAAAATGTCATTGTTACCTGTACTTAGTCTTGTTACGTGTACTGCTTCTCAAAGGTGAGGGAAACCTACTTTCATGTTTTTCATCAAGAACAAAACGTTTGTGCAATTAATGAAAGGCGTCGAGCTTGAAATAATCCATTGGCAAAGTTTTCACATATTTCATACAAAGAGACATACAGACCATCATCCACTGGAAAACTATTTGACTATAGTTTTCTTGGTTTTTTGTGCAAACACTGTCTTTCAACAGAGTTGAAACGGAAGTAAAAACAGAAATCTTGCTATGACAACGAGAATCAACTTACATAGACACTAGGTGTTGGAGGGTTTAGCAGTTCCTTCGCGAGTGCTGGACAAGGGGGAATTGGTGGAGCCGGGGGAGGTAACCTTTCCGTCAGAATGGCATGGTTGAAGTTGAGCCCGTTCCTCTTGAGCTTCCTACAAAGTCTCAAGACCTCTGGCGATCTCGTAAAGACGGACACCCCTCCTGGCGGAGGCTCACCTATGGATTTGTTAGGAGATCTCCTCACAAGGTCGTTAGCATCCATCTGGGAAAAGATAAAGGAGGAAGATCGAGAAAAATCTCTTCGATTAGATGAAACGAGTCGTAGATAAATCTGAGCCTTTTTGACACGTCACCTGGAAGCTGAAAATATCTATCGAGATGGCACCAGAAGTAACACCATCGTAAAAGTGCATACGAGTAGGTACAGCCGGAAGGTTTGGTTAAATATGAAAACAGGCTTGGCTAATCAAGGCTCGGATACGAAACCAAAATGGCATGACAGATTCGGGTATTTACTTGGTATGATTAATGAAACAGTAAAAGAAAATAGCGAATATGGAAAAAGTTAGATATTTACATATAAGACATCCTCCACCTCGCCACCCCCCCCCAATGGTCCTCTAAGAGGGAGAGGGAGAAAGGGACACTTGTTGAAAGATGGTGGCTATCTGATTAAAATTTTATTGTTTCAATTTCTCATCTTCCATTGTGAAATCTAAAGACAAGTAACTAATCAATGGATAAATCGTTAAATATGACTTGAAAATTTCAAGGTCCGACTTACGGGTCTGAAGGGACTATTTTCATCGAGATGGTTTGACATATCGATGTCACCGTTCATCTGAAGACCCGACAGTCTCTCAGGACTCTTCTCGATGATTCCGTTACTCTGGGCACTTAGGGATTGGCTTGCAGCATGATGGTTGGTGAGGAGAGGCGAAGACCCCGGCATACCGTGGCTGCTGTGCGACCTCGACTCTAGGTCTTCATCCCCTTCACCAGCATGAGTTTGGAATGCTTCGTGAGAATTGTTTACCGGTAAAGGGGTCTTAAAAAGTGATGACGGGTGGCTGTCCAACAACGACCCACCGGAGAGAGTTCCACCGTTTAAAACATTGCCACCTCCCCCACTATGACTGGGACTCTGGCTCTGCGGGGAGGTACCGCTGTACTGCGAACTCGCCGTGGTTCTACTTGGCGGCGGCGTCGAGTCCGCTGCACTGGACAGCTGAGCCAACATATTGTCTGCAATTTCCTGAGGTGATAACATTGCCCTCTGTTCTCCGGTCCCCGACCTGGACCGGTGGAACTCGGCCAGCTTCTGTGGTATGTCTGGATTCTGAGGAGCCACCACGTTTGGCGCTGGAAAGTCCACGGGGTTTTGAACTGGTAGAATAGTCGCCTGGGATTGACCAGAGTTGACGACGCTGGGCAAGGACTGAAGGGGCTTACTGAAAGATGTAATGGGCCCACCGGGGTGCTTTAATGATGAAATGGGACCGAGGGACGAGGCTAACGACCCTACAGCCTGGGTATCGAATGTTTGAGGTAGACCGTGCGACTTGGCGACATTAAAGACATGATTCATGGCATCCGTCCCAGCTACGCTGCACGCGATGCTCTGAGCATGGTGTTCATCTGCCACAGTACTACTAGGATTATATGCCCCCTGGGACATTACCGCACCCCCCGGGAGTCCATTCATCAAGGGCTGACCGACACCCATATTCAAGGTGGCTCCAGCTACGCTGGTCATGATGTTATCACTTATCCTTGACGAATTCCCTGGCTGTGAAACAGTCAGCATCTGCTGCGGCGTCCTATTAACACTTGTTCCGTGACCTGAAGTTGGTAGTGAGTTTTCAAGGTTCTGAGGATCCATTCTTGCCATCTGTACAGAAAGGAAGGGAGATGTAAAAAACTTTAGACAAAATAATGTTTGCAAAATATACTAAGGGGGTCGGCATACTGAAGTTTAGACTTACGACTAGTGCACCAATAGGTGCAGTAGCTCACAACAGGATTATCATTTGGACAAGTGTGTCCCAATGAAATGAACCTAATTAGCGTCAAAACAAATAAAATTTAGGCGCCAGCATTTTGTATAACTCGCCTCCAGATGCCACCTAAACCAACTGAGTGTTTGACTGGATGGTGCTTTCCGAGTAGTATTACTGCGTTCCCCTATTTTCGTGCCACCCTTATTTTAGTGCCACCCTTGTTTTCGTGTAAAATCACATACAGTGTTAAGCCTACGTCTAATTTAGACTAAGCTCTAGCCTAACTGCATGAAAATTAGGGTCTTCATCCTACCTCCATACTAAGTTGCACTATAGACTAGAGTAACCTATATAGGGGAGATTTTGTTTGATTCATAATTTGCAATGAGGTTGCTTGATTCCACAATCTTTTCATGTTCTCTGAGCTTCAGCAGACATTAGTATATATACATATTAACAAAGTATCTACTACCCAACCACAAACATATATGAGATCATTCTTGTGTTGTGTTGTGGCACATACCACTAAGGAAAGGGGGTAAACTTAGCTACATTTACTAACCATATCAACAGAAGGCTGGCAATACACCACCCAATTGATACAGAAATAAGCAATGGTGTCGTGTGCAAACACTATAAACAATTTGTTTGCGGAAACTACTAAGTATTACCAAAAATTACCATTGTTTTATCACTTCATGATCTGTCATGAGCAAACAGGAAAAGTTCAATCTCCCAAAAATTTCAGATGGAAAGAGTAAAATAACACAAAAATGCTGAAAAAGTTTGACAAACATCTGGAACTCCATAACCTCAGACACAGTAATGTGTGTTCGCTAAAAATCAATCACTACATATGGTAAGTCGCTCCCTCATATTTGCGAGCCAAATCGATCAATAAATCAGTCATTGATCGTTAAACATCGTTGATCACTGCTAGCCCAAATTGAATTATTATATCCGTCATCTTTTAGGTAAAAAAAACATACCTGCTTTTGATGTTCCTGCATAACCCAAAAGGTCTGTTGTAGATGCTGCAACATTACCAGCTGTTCTGGGCTGAGGGTTGTCTGGTTCTGATGAAGATGATGCATCAGTGAGATCTGATGTGGATTGAGATAGGTTACGGGCGGCTGCTGCTGCTGGGAGGGAGGAGGGTGCTGCTGAGGGGCTTGCTGTTGCTGCTGTGGGGGTGTACTACTGGCTACTGTGGCAGATGCTTCCTGGGATATCGGTTGACCAGTATTCTGTAACTGTCTACGCTGCAGTAACTCAGCCACAGATGTGGAAGACTGTTTTATGTGTGAAAAACAAAAATAACAGACAGATGGTCAAACTCTAGGATGAATACGTCTCTGGTAATAATAAGCGATACTTAAATATTTCTGAATGATCTGACTTCTTCCCAAACGGGGTATTTAACCGATCATCTGAAAGGATCACAAAATTTTTCGGATAGAGTAATATCTCTTTTCAAGTTTACACAGACTGTGTGAATTCATCTGTGAACATTCACCGACAAGAGCAACATTCATTCGTTGAATCAACTTAAGGAAAGTTTACTTCCGTCTTCAAGTTAACGCTACCAATCTTGTGATGCATATTGTAAGCAATGACTTATATGGAATTTACTCCAAATTGGTTAAAGAAAGCAACATTTAAAAATGAGCTACCCTATTGTGCTAATGTTAAGTCAGCAACCCATCAATATTGACAGAAGAGAAAAGCTTTCTTCTTTATACTCGAAAAACTTTGACCCCCTGATCTCTCCATCTTTCCAGATTTTGACATAAATTGTACCTCCTATCAACCATCATACGGATTCATTTTCAATGAAACTTTCTCCACAGTGTCATCACTTGCAAGTTAAAGAATTTCCCTCTTGTAATTAGTGGTATTTACCACAACTCGCAACAATAAACATGTTTCACCCTTCTCTTTTCTGAATGAATGAAACTGACTTAACAGAATATGCTTAAATTATATACATCACCCATTTTCTCTAAACCTTGCCACACGTCCAACCCTCCTACTCATTTCCCAACCCTCCATCAGATCTCGCCCACACAGTCATCTTTCTTTGGTTAACTTGAGGTAACTTAAGTTTTGTGGATTTTTGAAGGAATAAGATGGTTTTCCCTCTGTTTTTTGTGTGTGTTTCTCAAACTTTACCTTCTTCTTTCCTGAGGGGTTTTTCTTCTTCTTAGTCCCCTTTTCTGGAGGACCTTGGACTGGCTCAGGGGTGGGCTGGTTGGGGCCATTAGGCTGACCCAGGGAGCTGATCTGGTTATTTGCTGCTTGCTGGACTGGGTAAGGCGGGGGGTGACCTTTACTGACAACATTAGCTGGATGCATCATCCTGGTCTGCAAAGTCAAACGGGGCGAAATGAAATGTTGATATTTCTCACGATAATTGCACGAAATATCAACGGATCGACGAAAAAAACGATCAAAAACACAGAGATCCTAAATGATTATGCAGTGGGAGAGGTTAGCAAAACCCTTACCTGTTGCATAGCAGCCATGTTGCCTTGTCTTGAAGTCAACTCAGCAGGGATGGGAAGGCTCCATGCTTCCTCAATACTTGGCAAGGTTTTGGATCTGTGAGTGATTACCAACGGACAAAAAAATAAAACGGTTTGAAACGGTTCTCATTCTATCGGGGGGCGAGGCAACCACCATAGTACCCGGACGAATTTCATAGTTGGAAAGCAAACTTTAGTCTAATGTCTAAAAAATGTCTAACACAGTTTTGTGGGTACAAATAGTTCCTCCCTTTAAATCATTAAATATTTAAAAATACCTCTGAGGTGGTCGAAAGTGCAACTTGTTGACATTCCACTTTTGCTTTGTTTCCAATCGGACGATTGTTTCATTTTCCTGCTACCTGAGAACTTCGCTTCGTTAACAAAGACATTTTCACACTCGATGGTTTCAGTTCTATTTTTAGGGTAATGTACGCTATCATAAAGTTATCTGTTGTCTAGTTTGCACATGCTTACCTCAAAAGTTGTTATGACAACTAGTTAATAGGTAACCTTACTACAGTCTGCAAACAACATGCTTTATAGAACAATACTACAACCAACTTCACGGGGGAGGGGGGCACAAAAGAAAAGCTAAATAAACAGTTTCCAAATTCTGGGTTTCCTTTTTTTAATTCAAGAAGCACAAGGTTAGTGTTATTGATTACAGAATTAACAGAACTTTTAATTAATATTTTCCATTCGTATGGTGACATCACTCACAAGTGCTTACAATTATTGCAATTTCAAAGAGAGACAAGTCATGTCTCATGTATGGTTACATCAGAAATAGGATTTAAAACAGCATTTGTGCTGATTTTTCAAAAAAAAACCAAAACACAATCGACTGGATTTTGTATTTACTCGCTGGGTGGGGAAATGTCACTTGTTAAGCTTGATTACTCCGGGGATCTTTTCAACGAATGTCAAGGCAGCAAATTTTCAAGTTTGGTTTTTGCAACTGACTAATTCCAATACTATCATGTCAAAGGTTTCAGTGCAAAAATTTGTTGAGGACTGAATCACAATCACAATCATTACCTCCCGATTCAAACTTTCTTTCTAGTGAAAACTTATCGAATGTAATGTAGACTTTGATCAAGTCTGAGAAAGAACTGTCGACCAGATACATTTCTTTGAGTTGCAATCGGTTGGAATTCAGTTGCAATTCGGTTGCAATACGGTTGCAATTCAGATGCAAATGACCCTTTGTTGATTGATTCGATGGTCAACAATCAAACAGGGTTTGTATCAAATGTCAGCAGAATATCTCTACATGAGAGCAATCCTATGTATGGCCCAGGCAGGACGTGTAAATACTCACTTGTTTTGCATGTGCGGTGGAGGCATACTGTTCATCTGCGCTTGCATGAGTTTGATACGGGCAGTAAGGGTCGGGTTGATGCTGGTTTGAGAGGTTTTAGAAGCATTTAGGTAACAAGTCAATGCATCCCTGCAAAAAGATGAGGAGGAGAAGAAAAAAAGAGAAGAAATTTGTGTAATAAAGTGCAGTACCAGAGAGATTATAACATTTAAAGCACATCATAATATGGAAATACCATCTTTAGAAACCCCATCTTTAGAAACCCCTGGATTTACCTTTCTCATTCTAACATCTGGATAATTGATTTATATCTCAACAAAATACTGATACCTAACATCTGGAAAGGTTGTAGGGTTCCCGGCCTTGATTGGCTAGACTAATGTGGGTTTTTTCTTTTATCCAGGAGCGAGTCATGGTTTTCCAAATCTCAAATGGTCTTCCAATCGTAAAAAATCGAAGAGAAAAAAATAAGGCTAAAATTTGTTAAACATATTCAACCAAACAGACCAACATTAAATACCTACCTTACCATACAGATTATAAACCTTCCTCCTACTCTGTTCACCTTTTAACTCGCAATGACAAGACTGCTTTCCTCTCCTATATCACAGATTATTCTTACAGCAGTGTGCTATCTTCAACTTCACACTAATCACATGACTATGTTTCACTCCCCACTACATTCATTCAAGTATTGCACAGTAATAACTCGCAATGACAAGATTGCTTTCATTATCCTAAATCACAGATTATTCTTACAGCAGTGTGCTATCTTCAACTTCACACTAATCACATGACAATGTTCCACTCCCCCCACTAGATTCATTCAAGCATTGCACAGTAATAACTCGCAATGACAAGACTGCTTTCATCTCCTATATCACAGATTATTCTTACAACAGTGTGCTATCTTCAACTTCACACTAATCACATGACTATGTTCCACTCCCCCCACTACATTCATTCAAGCATTGCACAGTAATAACTCGCAATGACAAGAACTGCTGTTTTCACCTATATCACAGATAATTCATACAGCAGTGTGCTATCTTCAACTTCACACTAATCACATGACTATGTTACACTCCCAACTAGATTCATTCTAATACTGCACAGTAATAACTCGCAATGACAAGATTGCTTTCATTATCCTAAATCACGGATTATTCTTACAGCAGTGGGTTATGTTCAACTTCACACTAATCACATGACTTTGTTCAACTATTGCACAGTAATACCTCCTACAAGGTCACTATGGAGTATTTTGTCTAGCCGCAAGAGTTAATTGGTAGTTACCACCACAATTGTTATAACAACAACAATAACAATTACAATAGTCTGCCACAATTATCGAAAGTAGACTGCTAATATGGTTTTTGTCAGGCTAAGGACTACAGTTGATGGCTTCTTATCTTTTATTGTAAATTCAAAAAAAAACTTAGTTGTACAGGATATTAATGAGTGAGTTGATACCTACCAGTCTCCATTGTACATATTCAATGTTGTTATGTAATAAAATTTCAGTGGTCATCAATATGTAGTTGGGACTGGATTTTCTGGTAGCAATCAACATAAATGATCTCCATAAACACTTACTGTACACCAAACTACCATCACAGTTGTGATTAACGTACACCTTTTTTACACTCTACGCGATCTAGCTTGCTAATTGACCTATGAATCAAACGCTTAAACCGGTTCTATTCTTTGGCACACCTCTGTGATCAATGGAGTCAGCTCGGGCTCATTCAGTTGCAAAGCAATATCAAGAACAACGAGATTTGCAAATGAAAAAAAAAGGTTGAAAGATTCATTTCTCTCAACAATACAGTGGAAAAAGCATTCATTCTGGTCTTTTTGCCGGCATGTATTTGGTTCCCAGTCGATGACAAAACACACGATTAAATGGCCTGACAATGTTACACTGCGCAAACTGCCGCATTGTCTCCAGGCAGACTGGCTGCCTACATTGTGTTTGTACTGTAGACTCCAGCAATTACACCAGTGGAAGACGGTCTGTATGATAAATACGAGTAGTGTGCAGTAGGGAGCAGTACCTGCACGGCAACAATTATCCAGAAGCTGGTACGGATATTTATATCCTTCTAGTCACAAGTCTATGTAATACTACGTCTCTAGTTCGAGTCAGGTACTGAAACCAAGGACAAGTCATAGGGGAAAGCTGTAAATTTTGAAGGTAGTTTGAAGTTTCAGTTCAATAAAAGGGTTGACTGGGAGTGCAAAGCACTGTCTGAAGGGAGGGGGGGGGGGGTGTATAAGAGTAACTTTAACGTCTCCTCTCGTTTGGGGAACGGGAAATGTTCCAGACAGACGTAGTAATTTAAGTTGTCCCTTACCGTGGCTGGCTGCAGGCTTCATACAGGATGCCGAGATCTGTCCAAGCTGAAGTGTGAGACTTGTCAAGTTGTACAGCACAGATGTAGGCCTGCAGTGCATCCATAGGCTGGTTCTGTTGCTGATAGAGAACCCTGAAGAAGAAGAAGATGAAGATGAAACCCAATTTAATTGGCAAAACTTCCCAGGGCACTGCCGACGAGACTTCAAGGGCAAGTCGGGGAGCATTAGTGCAGGGCTGAGAGCATGAGTAACATGCACATAATCTTGCACTGGTATATACTGTACACAGTAGATTTCGAGGATGAGTACAAATCTACACCTGAGAGGAGTACGAGTACAGGGTACTATGATAAAATGAGACTACGGAGTAACTTCAAAGTCTGATGCCAGATCTCCTTTCGATACTAGTCTTGTAAACATACAGTATGTGTCATCCTAACACGCCATCGGATTATCACATCTTCTTTGGATACCTGTCCATAACCCCCCCCCCCTTGGATCCAAATTTTAATCCCTGATATGATACAGGGAGTCACCATTATTTTAAGGGGTCGCCAATATGGAGAGTCGCCCAAAAATTCCGAAGAGAAGAAAAAGAGATGCAAAAAATTGCCAACATTTGTGGGGGGGGAGGGAATTGGGTCAAAATTTTTTGGCGGAATTATGCACTTACAAGCGCCAAAGAATAACAACACTTTGCAACTAAACGTGCAAATAATCATGTAAACACTTTCTCAAGGGGGGATGTCTCCTCTGCAGATACATCTTCCCCCCGCCAACCACACATTTGCCACTGGAGGCTAGCTAACCAAGATGATGTCAAAATTGGGGTCACTAAGGGGAAAAAAGTCTGACTACCTAGTTAGTAAATTATCTGTAGGGTTACAACCATCTGGCTACTCCTAACTAAAAGAGACTTTATTAATAGGATGAAAGAAGTATCGATATATACCACAGTACCAGGAAATAGAAAAAAAACTGAATGCGCGTAGTGTTTCTACTACAGCTATTCCAGCTTTCAAGATTATCATAGCTCTAACATATACGCTAAATCTCTGGAATACCCCTCGAATGCTAAATTGATGGTCAGTTTCTCAGTACAGGCCTAAATGTTAATGTTTACAACATTGTTTTATTACATTCAAATAGCACAACCTAAAACATGTTCTTTCAACTTCATATATACACAACAGAGCATACTTTGATGACACCCAAAAACCACTTTGTATTCAACAAAAATGTGCAATACTTTGTAGAAACTTTCATCAGTCAGAAAAGGGATATGGTTTTCGCATTTATTTATATTTTATATTGCATCTGAGGAACGGATCTAATGTGACAAACATTTCACACTGCATTTGTAGGGCATCAAAGCAGCAATTCTGTACATATATTTTGATACTCATAAACTATGACCCTGGTCTATGCTATGCATTTAGGGGATATTCCAGTCGGAGAAAAAAAGCCCTGGATCTTTCTACATGTTTGCTAGGTTATTGCCACATCATCACAAGCGTTACTCCGAATTACATTTAGGGAAATTCCAGGGTGTGTTCTTTTGTTTTTGGTCATATAACCACGCCATTTACACCTAAATATTAGTCACAGCATCTGATCCGGGATGTCATAATGGCACATTACTTAACATTTTAATGAACATAATCTTATATATTCACTATATTTATACACTCAATCTTTGCGAATAAATATAAAAATCATGATGGTGGTCGTCTTCACCTACTAGTACAGAAAAATTTGCATCATTTTTTCTTCTTCTTTTAAACACTAAAATTTGACCAAAGGAACATTCCTTTAAATACTTGGGTCACAGGCACTCCAGAAATCCGTTATAGGCATGTACAACTTCCTTACAGGTGTGACTCCATTTTATGCTTACCCTATGGAGCACCAAGTGTCTGCATTGGCCTCCGATTTGTCTATGGAATGCCGATAGGAGACAAATGCTTCCTGGACTTTGTTCAGAGATGAGTAACAACGGCCCAGAAAGTACCAGGTCTGACCGCTATTGGGATCAATCTCGAGTGACCGGTGTAGGCACTGTATAGCTTGATTTTCACGGGTAGTCTTGTCACCAACTTGCTCGGAGGTGTGATGCAACCAGCCTGCAAAAGGTAATGGGTCAATTTTCAGCATTACATTTACAGGGTACACTGACCAAAAGGAGGGGATGGTTATTACCAAAAACCTGGACAAAAATACCACCATGTGTGGTGGGTTAAACTAAGATGTCTGAAAAGGATGAGGTTGAACAGCTTTGCATTCATTATCTTCCAAAGCACAATCCTCTATTTATAGCATGCGAAAGTAATGAAAAAATTTGAAACTTTGATATTCGATAAAAAAACGTTTGTTTCAAGTTGCTGAAGCTGTAAACATAGCTGTGTCACTGTTGTTAGAAATCTAGAAAGTTACAACAGAGTACATGTAAACCTTCCTAGAAAGCAAAGAGAAAGTTAACCATTGGTAATCTTTTACTCCGTTTGTTTCAAAAGTTTCGCTTTAAATTCGAGCAGCCTTTTTTCCACGAATTTTCCGGCTCACAGAATGCTCATAAAAACAATTGTATACGTGCAGTAATGACAGTCTGCATAAGTCAGAGTTGCATAGCTTCCAGCCAATTTTTATTTCATTTTTTTTTTTTCTTTTTGAAATGGCAAATTTCAATTTGGGGGGGAGGGGGTTGGAGGGGGAATCCAAGAGGGACCCAGAACATTTGAGGTTTGTGTCACCACCGTCCCCTCTCCACACCCCCTCCCCCAATCCCTTGGCGACCCCACTGGTTGAAAGTGACACTATTAAACACAAAGAGATACATACACATACATAAAGACCCAACATATTCATTCTCTACAACTTAATTGACTCATCCTGAATGTAGCCACGAAGAGAAGGCACCAAGAACCACAGAAAAACTACCCTTGTCTCACAGACACTACCAGATTCAGACACAAACCTTTTGTTTTGGTGAGATGCTCAAGAAATATTGACAGGGAGTGCAAAAGTATGACAGGTACACAAAGGAAATTTGAAATTCTTGGTAACTTCTAAAGTTACCAAAATGAAACACATTTTTGATGAAGTTTTATTACATCGGGTGCTATAAGATATCTTTTCTTCTATCCTGTCAGAGCTATCGATTTCACACTAAAGAGCAAGAAAATTGAGAAATGGTTACTACACAGCAGCACTCGTGCACTTAAATCCCCGAGGGAAATGGGCTTCCACCACAAACAGTTTAGGCATGTAACCTGTGAGCATCTCTTGTTTTCAGGAGCGAATTTTTATCCTTCTCCTTCTCCTCCTCAGTCACGCTGGCCGCCAGACAAAGAAGTCGGCAAGACAATGACTTAAACAGGCCAATTCCTAGCAATATGATAATAGACATGGTTTCTTTTGTCCTCTTCCATCCTTTTGTCTAGAACTAGCCACAGCAGAGGGGAGGCGTGAATACTCCAGACAGAACAAGCCTGCAACAATGGCTCGCTTCAGAACATATTCATGCATTGTATAGAATCATTCAGAACCTAAGAGAATGGATCTGTCTGTAATATATTCACTGTTAGTTATCATAGGGAAACCAAAACAAATTCCATGTAATGCAATTTGAGGTGGATAAGGGGGGATTGGGGAGGGGGACTGGAAAAACAATTTGACTTACCAAGCTGTCTATGCACGGCACACTTAATGGGGTCAGCTACGGGGCTCACTGTCAAAAGTTCTTGGTAACCCTCTTTGGCAGCTTGGTGGTTACCCTGTAGGAATATCAATAAATAGGAATACCTTTATGGAAAAATTTAAATTTACAAACAATCATGTCCGATAGTCACTAAATCACAAAACCTATCATCCACAATAATACTTTGAGGTAACTGCTGTCTTTGCTTTTATCTCTGCGTGGAGATGTGTCAGGTTTTGTTCTTGTCTTGCACATACCCTCCTCATTCTCATCTCCCCTCTTCTCCCGACCCTTCCCTCCCCTCCTCTTCAAACTACATGAACTGGAAGTACCCAAGTAGCAGATATTTCGCTATGTTTCCATTACACTACCACTCATCTTACATCTTGTTACACTTATGAGCACAGGTCTGTTATAGTTTAGAATAAGCCCCCCCCCCACCCCTCCTCTAGAGTTTTATGAGACCTAAGACCCTAAAAATCCTTACCCAGCTCTGCCCGCAACCCCCCCCCCCCCCCAACCTCTTGCAAACATACCTCTCCACACATGCTACCCAAAATCATTCTTGACAGCTAAGTAGAACAGTTAACTTTAGAACATACAAGCTCGTTATTATACTGGACTAGAAGGGCTACTGTATTTTTTCAGCACTTGGTTATCTTAGATAAAAAATATTTACCATCAGAGAGGTAATTGTGGTGAATTTATTGTCAATTATGTTTTTGTCATGGGGGGTAACTGGTTTTCCAATTTGACCAATGTCAGAACTGGTATTTAACCACCATGGTTTACTTATGAGTGACCTATGCATTAGGGTCAGTCAGAGGTTACCCTGCCCTCATTAAGAAGACCCCCTGCTGGTTGCCATTTCATGTTTCTTCAAGGACGTGACTTGCAGAAAAAAAATTAACGAATTTGAGATACAGAAAACGTGTTCGTTAAAAACCATGCTTCGCTGCAATTATAAAAGATACTGTCAGTCTATCTTTTTTTGTGAGTTATGGTAGAAAATGTTTTCTTTCAGGAGATGAAAATAGCCAAATATGTCACTTTCAAGTAAACCACTGTTAAAGACTTGACATGAATCATCTTTCATAAATCATCTCCTATGGGGACAATCTTAGCAAGAGGATTTGTCCTATGGGGTTTCAAACTTTGAACCACAGCCTCACCACTGTGGCAGAGGCACTGAGCTCAGGAGCAGGATACATCCTTCAGGATGATTTTTTTTTTCTGGTTGAACGCCTGAACAACAAAATTTGGTTGCCCCAAAATATGAAACAAAATAACAATGACCAATATGTGAACCGTGGGAGAGTTGTATGTAGGGTTTGGTGAATAAAACCCCCAGCTTTGGGGGGGGGGGTGTTTCCCTTTTATCAGTTTTAGCTACTTGGGAGTATATAGTTACAAGATGTTTTACTTGATGTAAACGAGTTATCAGGTGGACAACCACCGCAGCTGATTATGGTCGTCTGAACAAGAAGATTGGTCATCTTGGACTATCGGATGACTGCACTACCATTAAAAAATTTGCACTGTCAAGTGTTACTAACTTTTATAGGATAAGTAGATGAGAAAGCACGTAAGTTTTGCCGAGTCAGTGTAAGAGAAGAGAGAAGATGAGAGGTTCATCCAAATCATGACATGAAATGTCGCTTGATAGATAAAAATGTTTGTAAATCGTTAGCAACAAATATCTCCGCAAATCTTCCGCTGAGAGAGGATGGACTGAAAAGTCGACTTGGCCCTAAACCCAGACTGATATTTATATCCATAACTAAATAAAGACAGTTCCCTTTTATGGCAAATTTGACCTCTCTGGACTCTACTATCTTTTCAAAGTAATGCCCTGCTAACTAACTCTGGCATTGGAGACAATGACCCTCCCTAAGGGCGAGCATATGTGGTCACGGTTTGTCAGCGATTCAAAGCCCTATGTCAGTTTAGTCCATTTAGAATAAAGCCATCTTAAAAGAAGCAGAAATAAGAGATCAGTTTTAAGTCCAAAGTGAGATGTAGGTCAGCTCTTACATGGCATAGGTTAGAGAGAATGGTGCATAGCTCAAAGGGGGAGTAAACAGCTAATGGAAGGCATGGTAGTCTAGCTTTGAGAAAAGGACTTTGAGTCAACAGTAAACAAGTCTAAGGCATACACCCTGCACAGCCAGACAACTAGGTATGTACAGGCAGAACCAACCTTAGAGAGGTATATATTTACTTTTCATGATATCGTATAGATACTCTTAGCTGTAGGACTATACCACAATTCTGGAATGATAACTTTGGGTTTTTTTTAAAGACAGGTATATTCTGACAGATATGAACTACAGGGTAGAGCGTGTAATGTCATCTGACTGTCATCCGTCCTTTGAAGGACAATCAAAATTACCTGGCTCAAAATTAGCAATTTCTGATAACAGCATCGACTTTAAGCACATTGAAAATGGTATCAACTAACTTCACTACAGCATCTGGGATCAATTCTTAACTAAGTTCTATTGTTGATATACATATATGTATATATATATATATATATATACATATATCTGTATTCTGATCACGAAAAGCTTTTCATGAATAATTTAGCATGACTTACCTGAACTTCTTGCAAATGAGCAATGTGGAATTTTACTGCAAAAGAAAGGTGAAAAAAAGTATGTTAAGTTGCAGATAGAAGACAACTGATATATTTACTAAATATTATCAACAATGTATGATGTGAAAAGAACAGTTAACTCCTTGAGCACTTTGGTCGACGGTACCAGTGGAATGAATACCTGTCTACTGCCACCTACAACAGAAACACCCAGGAGGTGAAAACACGACGAAACTTACTAGTTTAGATATTTACGAACAAATATTGTTACCCGTCTCTGATACATATGCAACCCAAACTACTCTGGCCTAACCACTGGTATTTAAATATTCTTGCACAGCGCCCCCAATGACCCGCTTGATCCTCCTTCATCTTGATCTACCCATACCGAGTGAAGGTAGCTAGCATTCTAATCGTTTTAACATTGCTAATCATTAGCCAGCAGCCTATGCCACTTGTCACTTGTTAAAGCCAGCTGTATTTAGACAGAGACAATCATTCCTCTAGCTTCATTTACACATTTACAGGGTGACTCTACATCATGACACAATCGGCGCACAGGCTCTTTCCCCACTTGTGTTACACTGTATGGACGTTATAGATATAACTACTGTATCTATCTATAAACATGAAAACATCAACATGTCATTTCGATTTGTCTAGATGTCCCGTTCGGCTTGGTAAAATTATTCACTTATAGTTTTGAACCAGAGATGTCATTTAGATTACTAGGGGTTGCAGTGCAAAAATGTTATTGGTTCTTAGGCTACGGTAGAACTGAGTGCCTATGTACAGGAGACAGGTAAGAGAGGAAATAACTGTCAGACCCAATTCTTATGTGTGGAGTAACCTAAGCTGGCTATGTGTACCTATCACATGTGGCGGTGTGCTCAGACAGGTCAAATGTCGAAGTTTGTTATACAAAAATACTTCACAAATCATTAAATGCAAACAAGTAGGGTAACAGAAATTTAGTGCTATTGATGAGAGAGAAGGATACCCGCCAAATGCAAACAAGCAGCTGCCATTCAATTATTATGAACGAATTCAACCTACGCCGATGTAGTAGGTTGAGTCATTGAGATAAAATAGGTAACGGTAACCAAAACAATTATCAAATCACAAGGTTACCAGAGACCTCACAACGACCGACAATGTTTGTTAGACATACGGCACTCAACGAGGTCCGTCAGTCTGGGCGCCAACTAGTAAAGTACCGGAGTACTAGTCCAAAGTCTCCCCCCGATGATACCAACACTGTTAACTTAAACATGTAAACACTGCACACTGTCACATTAGGAAACACAGTCTCATTCTTCGCAAAACAACATGTTTGTTGCAACATGTTTGTTGCAACATGTTTGTTTACACAGCAGTGTGATTCCCCTTCCAGATATTTGTTTCTTTCAAAATAGGTCATCTACCTCAATCATCTATATGGGCACTTATTGCAAACATGAAACTTGGCCACCACCTACAAGAACCACGGTAACGCCTACAAGCCTGGCAAGCCCCGTTCCTTAACAAATATATCGAAGATTTTTTTGCTTTGTGGCTCTATGGACGTCGTCAGTCTCGTAGTCAAATTTAGCCAATGTTAGAATTCAATTTGCATTGCTCTATTACCCTACTACTAGTACACAGTTTGCTCTTGGCAAATCCATGCATAGCAGTAGCAGGTTTATACTCTGCACACAAAATGCACCAGATGTCGTCTCGTCGTGTGAGCAGTAACGTTTCACAGACTAGGTCTAAATGTAATATCATCTTTAAGCAACATGAAGCCATTTTGAATTCAAATGGGATGTTACAGTACTTTAGGCAGTTTCATCACTAGTGGTGTGGTAATGGCATGCAGTCACACAAAGAGAGTCGGATTCAAGGCTCTCAATTGTTTGGCTTTTTAAAACCTAGGACTTGAAAGAAATCAAGTAGTTATTTATTAAATATAAAGTATTTATATTAGCCAAGCCTTTTTCATATATTTGGATACCAAGCTCATACTTCACTATGACAAACATTTAGGCATTGATGAAAGAATGTTAATGCTTCTGATAACTTCCATTTCTTAAACATTTTTCTGTCAAAACAAACAAATGTTGATCTCTAAAAGTGAATAAATCTGAGGTGTCAGTCCATAAAGGCCAAAAAAAATAGTAGTAGTAGTGAACTATTGCTTGTTCTCATACTAAAAAAGAACAGAAGCGAGGGGTAAAAAAAAAAAAAAAAAAACAATGGTTCTACACAAAGTTTTCTAGTTCCAAAACAAACCTCAGTTAATATATGACGTCACCACACAGGTTTTTTTTTGAGAGCACTATTGATTAAACACAGTACATGTATTGTACAATGCAATCTGGGAATTCCCCTTCTCTGTTTAGCATTTCTCTGTAGTAAAGTAGTCCCCAAGTTATTTCTGTTGTGCGGGTTAAAGATATCCTTTGTGCTTGTGTGTGATTGCAACAGTAAATATTGAAGGAAGAGAGTTGTGCAATAGAGCCAAGTACAATCATATCAATCAGTAATGGAGGGAGGAAACAAAGTGTGTCTCATAAATCCAGTTATTGTACTGATGAACTTTCCATGGCAGTTTTGTTTTCATATATTGGTAAATATTGGTAAATTGATATATATATTGGTAAACTGATAAATATATATATATATATATATATATATATATATATATATATATATATAAGAAACCTTTTCTAGGAGAATTTAACACAAATCTGTAAATGTTGTTACAGGTCATATAGACATGGTTTTAACATATATATGCAAACAGGTACCCTTTACACTGTATAAAAAAGTCACATGAATTTCCTACTTGAGTGCTGACTTAGCACTTGTCCCCATTTTTATACAGCTAAGTTAGCTAGAAACTGGCACACTGACTTAGCAAAATGTGTAAGTTCATATTTTTGGAAACTGGAAATTTATTTGCTGGGTTTTGTTCATTAGGCAATGTTCATTACAGAAACAAAAAAATGTGTATATATGAACTGTTTCAGTACTAGGATGAATGGTTTTCTTCTGTCTCTACTCCCCCTCCTCATTTCCCTCCCCTTTTTCCTCTCCTAAAGCAAACAAAACATGACTCTATCCTGTTAAAATTTCTCTTGGTAAAACCAGCTGGTAAGTTGGAATTAATTACAATATTAATTATAGTCTACGCATTTGATCACAAAACCACCAATCAAGGCAATCAGTACTTTTGAGGAAGGAATATTGTTCTCAGTTTGTAAAGATATCCAGCACAAATTTTTGTCTTCTCTTTTTTCTCGTATTTGAGTTTTACTTTTGCTTTTCCTTGAGTTAGTCTGTCTTTATGAGGCAACGTTAGATTTTATCGTATTAATTAACATATCCATTTAACTAAATGTGTATCTAATTAAAAATGCTATGTTAAAGAGCATAAAGTTACAAAAAAAAATGGGTAAAGTTTTGCCAGGCAGCAAAGAAGAAACATAACTCAAAGTTGGAAAAATTATAAAGACCTTGTATGACTATTATTAAGTACTTACTTTCTGGTTTAGACAAGGAGCAGATAGTATTATCGACAAGGGCGAGCTGGTAATGTTTTAGACTTGACTCATAGTCACCGTTCACTTTAAACATGTGACCCAAACGGAGATGAACTTCATTGGCACGGCTGAACCCAGAGTCTATGTACAACACCTGCTGGAAAGCTCGTATGGCCCTATAGAAGACAAAATGGAAAATGAAATAGGGTAATTATCGTCAATGAAATGCTTTTGCTTTCTTTAGTCACAGAATATAAATCTAAGTGTAGGAATCTGCTAGTATTAAACCAAAGCTTTATGAATGTGAGAACAGCTAAAACTGAAATGGTGTTATCATCCGGACAGGGAGAAACTACAAAGCGCATAATCCAATGTCTTCCTGAATGGAAGGAACAGAATCCTATAAATTTCAGAAGAACTTCTTTGTAAAACCGTCTCTCTGGAAAGGTCATCAGTATGCAAAAAACAGCCACAAAAATGCCAGAAATTCAACGCAACGGTCCCTCATTCTAAAAGTGCTACATTCATTTTTACTGCTACCGTCTAGTACTATATACTGTAGTACTATCGTCCTTCCTGAGACATTTGTCTAATTGGAGACATTTGTCAAATTGGAGACATTTTCAAAGTGTGTGAATAAACTGGAGGTGCAAGCCTCCAGGAAGGTACGTTTGACAAGTTTTGAGTAAGTTTTTAGCCTGCCGGGATTTGCTGTCAATACCAATGAGTCGATGATACAATATTTTTGCTGAATACTACTGTGTAGAGAGACTCTGCGCACTCATACACAAAAGCATACATATACAGACACTTACTGTACATACACATCTGTACACACAGAGATGAAGACAAACGACAATAATAATCTTCCTTTATTGCATGCCAACTTCAATACCAATGGTGTATGCTGATACTGTACTGTATGTTGAGCACAATCAGCTTACAACATCTGGCAGTGGCACATCACATTCTACTGTACCGTTTGATTCTAACCAACCAAGCTGGTGAAATTGAAGATTACAGTTATGTAAGAAAAAGATAAGAAATATCTTGATTATATTGTTTGACTGACTATCTGTAATTAGTTGTTGCCAGGTGGAAAGATGCAGGGCATTTCTCACAACAGAATAAAAAATGTGCACCAGCACCATTACTGGGACACCATAGATTACAAACACCGACGACCAGTGTTGAATAGTACTTGTCCTGTACAGTCAGTACAGCATGGAGCAACAAAAAATATTACTGATGTCATCGACTTAATGTCAAAAAATCTATTGCCAAGGTACAAATAAACCTTTAAAGCTTTTAAAAATACCAAACTCAGGGAATATTTTCTCCAGTATCACATTGCACAATCATTTTTTTTAAGGGTATGCTTAGCATTGTGGAATGTGATAGTGGATAACTTATAAAAAATACCAAACTCAGGGATATAATTTATCCAGCATCACGCATTGCACAATGCTAAATGCAAAATGGTCAAATTTCTAATACAAGTGCCAAGATGTACTATGTACTGTGTAACAGTTTTTGTGCACAGGAAGAACCATTACGCAAAATTTGAACACTAAAAAATTATTCCCTGAAAATGTTTCCTTGCCTTTCCCTCCCAGTATTTTTCTTTCTTACTTTCGACTTTGAGAATGTCGTTATAAACCTTCCCTACAGCAAGATACAGTACTGCTTTGTTTTTTGTTAAGGGTATACATTAAGTGTACATTCCTGAAATGACAATTTTGTATACTGTAGCTAGTGGTCCAGAAAAGCCAGAATGAGGAGAAGATTGAATATCGGTTTTAATAGCACAGCTAAGCAAAATTATGGCCATTCATTAACCTCTTTAATAAAATTTCTTATAAACACAATTTATGACCTAGTTTACAGAAAGCTATCCTAACACAGGAAAACACAGTACTGTGTACTTTTACCAATACAAATAGATACAGTTCTGTCTTGGTATTATTTACAGTATTACAAGTTTTAAGCAAAACACGCAACACAACGGATAGGTAAAAAAAATCAAACCTCTTCTCTGAATACACGGCCTCCTCTGCACAATCGCTACATTCCATTAAAAAAAAAATATGAAAAACGTTAATAAATATCCTCTGATTGACGACAGACCCGATCAATGTTTAATCAATAAAGCTTTCACTGTGAGTTAATTGTGAATACCCTGCGAATCCCATGTAACACTCTCTCGCACTGACTTCAGTAGATTAGTGCATGAAGATTCTCACGTTCTCTCCAGGAACAAAGGGAGGGAAGTACCCATCACACCGTGACTGAGCTTTTCCTAAATATAGACCGTGACAGAGAAACCTGATGACATCATCCACCCTTTGCTACACACACTGGCTTCAGTGACGTAGACTGTATTACAGGAAGTATTGCTCTGAAAGTTTGTCATACTTAAGGATGTAGGTAACGATACATTATCGTACCGAGAAGAAGAAACAAGACTCGAGTTATGAGTCAATTAAATCCCACGCAACTGAAATATCAAAAAAGATTGAGAAAACAAAAACATGCCCATAGGTGATTCGAGACACTGACAACTTCCGTGTGCATGGCCTGCTTTTTTTTTTAGTCCGTCTGGACTCATCATCAAAATCCTTCCGTTACAAATTAGCTACATGACGAAGCAGCATTTCCTATCATTTTCTTTGCAAGGAATAAAAGGTTGACTTTTTTTAATGTCACAACAGATTTTATGGTCATTGAGAAAACCTGTCAACATTTCAAAAGAAACGTTAACATCTAGCGGCTCAGCAAACTACTACGCTTTCAGTTTCACGTACTAACGGCTGTCCATCGATACATTATTTCTGATATGATATGATTTCCCTTAGACATATATGCTAAACATCAAATAATGGTCACTAATAATGAAACTTAGACACTTAATGGGCTAATTGAACACGCCCTCATTCTCTGTGAGTTACTTAATTTTTTTTTTCGAATCTCATTCCAGCCCTCGCCGTATGTATTTCTTTGCTCTGTTCCGATAGTTAGGAGAATAAAAAATCTAGAAAGCTTTTAGCACTTTTTTGGTTTGCTACATTTGGGGGCAAACCTTATGACCTCTCAGGTTAATGTCTAGTAGCATATCTAGTTTCAAGAACAAAGAACATTAACATCTCTGCATAAAAATTTGAGATTGTGACACAAGTCTACAAAGAGATGGTTATTACTGCAGTAGTAACTATATAACAGCACTGTACAACAGCTATTACACAATTAAGGAGCAGGAGCATTTGAAAAATGCAAGAAACATTTATCTTGCTTCACAATTTAACTTGAGAGTTTTACATTAAATTTGATGAAGATTATGTATAAGAATAAAATTGACTTGTACTGGAGATCGGATAAATGGACAATTTGAACAGCACATGTAAACTACAGTGTATGTGTATGCAATATCACAGTGTAACGTATGCCATCCAACATTTGACTTTTGATACATTCAATGTGAATGTCATGAATGGTAATGAACAGTGACAGCTGCACATACATTTCAACTTGTCCATCATTACCTACCTGTTGTGATTTACGAGTTAACGATTGAAAATTGAATGTGCAATGCACACAGTGATAAGATCATTTAAGCGATCTGAAAAAAAATTAACAATTTTTTTGCTGTCTCATTCAGGTAAGAAATAATCTGTTGTCGCAACAAGGAAAGAACTTATAGAAATGACTTAAAGAGCGGCCAGTCTATAGATGTTTTCTGATTGATTGATTTACAGTTAAGAGTTGAAAAGTTGAAGAAAAAAAACCCTAAACCAGTTACACAATTAAGTTTCATGCACTCACCAGTTTGGAATTTTTCAGAGGCTTGAAAACACTGTGTAGTCAAATTCTTCATGCGATTATAACAAACTGTACCAAAGAGGATGGCATCTTCAAGCATAAATCAATCTAGGCACATCACAATGTATTGATTCCTACCACATGCATACACTGTCCTGCAGTACCTAACTACACACAATACACTAATAACAAGCCCATTCAAGTTTGTTGTTTTCTTCTTTTCCAAGCCTCCAAAACCACAAGATTCCACTCCTTGGGTCTTATTTATATACCTCACTATTGAGAGGTGGCTGACCATTGAAAAGGGAGACAATAAACCAAGGATACCATCATTGGTTATTAGCTATAGACTCAATACATACACCCAGTACACACATACTTTACTATAGAATAAATACCACCAGATTCCACACACTGATTGCTTGAGTAACCAGCAAACACACACACATAGACTGGCTTACAGCTCAGAGACAGAGAGAGTGAGGAAAAAACATCAAAAGATACTAAACTAAGAAATGTTTCCAATCAAAGGAAAAGGGTGATTAACCTCCTGAGAGGCAAGATGAGTTTACCAGTGATGATGACACAAATGGCAGAGTAAAATTTAAAAAAAAGATTCCTCCAAAACTTTAGTTATTATGCAGCCAATCCTGAAAATAGTTATCCAATGGTTCTTCCCTGTGGCTGTTAAGAAGCTGCATGTGTGACAGCGATGAGAGATATGAGGATTCTCCAAATTAATTGGTAACTACTTTTAATCCATTAACAAACAAAAGTGGTAGTAGGTATTGACAAAAGTGGTAGTAGGTATTGATTCATGTATCTAACACAGCTAGTGCATGTTACCTAATCAAAAGCTTTGTATCTTTTGTTCAAATCAAACATTCATCACCAATCAGTGTGTTCAGTGTGTTTTCTCGCTTCTCAATCTTACAGTGAAAGAAATCACGTCCTTGACTGACTGTAACCTTTCAAGGTTTTCCTGCCCTGAGTACAAAGCTCAAAACAAGTAACAGCAATAGACCCATTCTGTACTCATCAAGGCCATCCATCCAGTCATGACCTAGCTCTCTTCATCTCATGACATTCATCTCAGAAAATGAGAGAATGAGAGAGAGAGAGAGAGGACAACTCTACTTGATGAGCATCACATGACATGTGTCAGGTACAGCAATAAAGATGGCTGATAGAAATGGATCATCCAGTATAGCATGAGGGAAATGTAAAAAAATCATCATCACTAATAAACTTGTGATGCCTTCTTGGGTGGGGGGTTGAGTTCAACTGATTGCATAATGTTATGTAACAGACTGAAAACATGTACAGTAGGATGACAATGCATAACTAATTCAATGCTGAAGGGAAAAATTGTGCACTTTCTTCTTGTAATTTTTTGCTGAATAATCTTTTAATTTACACCAGTATAGATACAGATAATGTCAAATCTGAGGACGGGTGACATGACCATTCGATGCTCTTTCATTAACTCGACATTATAACTTACTTTATGTAAAAGCTTTGCATTCAAGAAGTTGGCAAAAATTTATCAGCAAACACGTATTGAGACTTTAATAGTTAGTGTACAGTAGCTGGCAGATCAGCAAGCAGTAAACCATGAAGTCACAAACTTAAATTACTATATACATATTGTCGTCATGGTTGCATCTCTCTCTCTCTGTCTCTGTCCTTGCTCACACACAACGAGTCCTACTACTTTATCTCTCATTTGTTTCTTTTTATATTCTTTTTATCCTCTTTTCATATTCTTTCAAAAACTTATAGGTCATAAAACTAGTACCTGTGGTCAGTAGGAATAAAAATTGTCCATAACTTATAATTGTTACAAAACCTAAGGTTACATACAGCCCAAGGAATTTCAGCTACGTACACCTAGCCTAGTTTATCAAAATTATAGATCTGCATATATTAAAGTAATGATTGAGTATTAACAAATCCATGCATGTCTTCATGGTAATTCGATCAACATTTATGTCATCGACTGATGAGGGGGGGGGGGACTTTTTGCTCGAACCATCCCAAAATACTCTATTTGACGTTTATTATACGAATAACCTGACTAATTAGTCCACATCGACGGTGAGGAAAATCATTGAACATTGCAACAGACTCATTGTCAGATACCTACTGTAACAAACGAGGTAACGGCGGCTATCAAAATGTGTCCGTCGATATCCGTCGACGGATATGTATCCGTGGATATCTAATGGACGGTTTACACCCACTTTCTATTCAGACAGCGATACCTGTTGACACCTATGATATCGATGTTCTGGTTTCGATGACAGAACAGAAGGGATAAGTCCATTTCACACTAATTCATGACATTATTATACAAATACCGACAAAATACAAGCAGTGTCTTAGGTCATCCAAACCCCCCTACACAATGTAAACATCATTTCAAGTGATATTTACATGTATATAATTGTTCAAACTTGTATTGATGTTATTTATTTTATATCAATAGGACAATTAAATGAAAGTTTTTAGAATGAAATGCTCAAAAACTAGAAATGCTCAAAAATGTTGGTGTTTGTTGAATTTCGGAAAGAAGACAATGTGGGTGTCAGTGGATGCATAATACTTAATGTTGTTGTTAGGTTTTGTAAATCTGTTGGCTGGATGAGAAAGTGAAAGTTGTGATATTGAAGACAGGTATTAAAGCTTGTTTGGTAATCTAAAAAATTAATGTTTCATGAATACAATGATGTAACTTGTTTGTAATCTATATCGGTGGTTTGCAACTATAAGAGTGCATCACAAAAATTGAAAATTGTTTCAGACTGGCACAAGGATTTTCTAAAGCTTGGAAGATTCATCCACAGGTTTCCCGCCCATGTTATTATCTGAATACGATCAAATCCAAATGGTCCAAGCAAGCTTGTGCATCCATTCTGAAAGGCAGGGGAGATGGGGGGGTCATGACTCGGCCACCTCAGGGAAGATCCTGGGTTAATCATGTTGATAAAAATTTAAGCTAGACTAGTTGTCTGTCTGCTGCAATTAAGAATGTTCAATATTCTGTTACATTGTTTTGCACTATGATTTTAAGATCTATCCTACCTTGTAGCAGGACTGTAATCATGGATTGGCAGCTTGAGCGGAGCTCACTCCAATCTTTCAATCAAGTCCTTGCGGTAGTCAGAATTCCACTTATGAATGAAATCCATTACTTGCAACAAAGCATACATACCTTGATATATATAGGATTTCAGCAGTGAAAACATACCTCCCAATCTGAATGAATGCACATTTTGACACATCGTCAAATGCATTCTTTTAGTAACGGGGATCCATCATTCAAAACCGGGACCGAATGGCAATTTCTGCCCAAAACAAAAATATTCCCTCCTTCTAAAACAGGACATTGATGAAGGCAAGCAATCATTGTGATGAAAACAGAAACAAAAGCAAGCTAGCAAAACAGGCAAAAATGGCCTCTTGAGTTAAAAGGCTCTCAAAGGGTAACCAGAAATATTTTGACCAAGAGCAACAGGTCTTAGACGTGAAAAGCACCAGGCCTGATGACAGTCGAGGCTGAAATCACAAACTAAGTTGGCATGACATTGCACATAGGTTACTATACGGTCGAAAGTGCATGGATTAAGCACCCCCAAGGAAATGGAACTCTCCACGGCGAAAAAGTAATTTTCATTACAAGTAGATGAAGCTGTACTAAGTAGTTAAAGATTATAGGATGGCTACACAGTGACTGCGACTGATTAAACTCTCTATTTTGGGCTTTTGGTTGTAAAAAGGGAAGACATTCTGTCCAAGCCGTGTGGCATTCACACATGTTGGAATAGGTATATGATCAAACTAAGAGATCTCTGTCATTAACTTAAAGTCAATTGGCTTCTTCTCAGTTGCATACACATTGTAAATGGTTCAATCTGACACTGAAAATTTGTGTCCCACAAATTTTGTGTCATTTTTATATTTTTTTATTTCCAAACCTTAACACAATTTCACACACCAGTAAAAATGTCACCTTTCAATTTAGTGGACTCAATTAGTCACATATGAATTCAGAATATACCAACATCTTTCCATAATTGGTGGGGGACTGGTACCACTAGAATGAAGCATTAAAAAAAAAAAAGAAAGATACAGTGCAACTTAATACACATCTCATTTATAAGTTGCACAATACTGTAGAAGACCAAACATCTTTCTCTGTGATACCCAGACAACTTTAAACAACAAATGAGCAAACCAGTCCTTGACAAAACCAGACATTTCAGGCAATAATTTATAAATCCGATATCGCATAGAAAAATGCTATGCAAAATGGGCAACATATACAAGAGCCAAGATGCATATAGCAGTTATGGCACACAAGCATAGTAATAAGTTATATGAAGCATATTTTCAAGCCTTCAAAACGGTTACAAAAACTTCCCTGCATATTTTTTCATTGTAGGTGTGCCTTATGAAAAATAAATTTGTGCCACCATGCCCCTTAACTTTACTCTCATGTTCTGTCAGTTCCTCCCAAAATACAATTCTATAAATATAGATACAGATATTGATATAGATATAGATATACCTGGGCCAATTCAGGTGAACAAACTTTGTGGTATTAACTATGATAAGAAGTGCAATGAAGCCACCATTTGGGAGGTACTGGGTGCAAGATATGGATAACTGAAGCTAAGGGTAAGACAAGGTTTTCCCCAGAGAAAAGTATAAATTCAAATAAACTAAACCCTTTCAAATGAGTTGCCAAACGATTTAATGTATCCATTTAGGTTTGCACTTAATACACAAAGATCACTTACTTAGACTTTGTGGAAAATTGACAACCAAGGTTCTCTAAATATTTTTATACATGAAAGTTTTCTGAATTTAGAGCAAGCAAAAACATTTTCCATTTATTTGTGATCATGAAAACATAGCCCAACACTCCATTTCATTCACACTCCACTCTTAGGCCAGGGATCAACACAACAGATCTTCATCAATATACCCAACTGTTGTTTTTTTTTTTTTCTTCTTTCAACCATACTTTCAAGTCCCAACTTGTTTAGAAGTTACATGATTGACAGTGGTTTTGTGCTGGGTACAGCAGGGAATTCCATGTGTTAATAATAAGTAGGCATTCCCAAAATAACAACAGAACTTTTATTCCTTTTATACCATGCTACCACAAAATGCTTTGCCACAATGCAGAATAGTTCATCGGCTGCAGACTGCAGGGGCTGGCTGGTGTGTACAGTCTAGTTTCAACATTTAAGTGATTGTTACAATAAGATAGAAAAATAGGTTTTGACCTTGGAAAGCAATTTGCTAGTACCCGCACGCACGCTTCATTGAGTCCATGCAGTACTTGATGAACCAACATTGTCTACATTCGAATTGAACTTAGTGTCACTGTTTTGTGTGACCAGAAACATGTAGGACTGGCAGACTAACATTTGATGTTGTTCACATTAAGAAATTGACCTCCCTAAGATCAACCAGGTTTTTCGATCCCTCAGTAAGAACACTAAGGTCTGACCCTGATTATACTTTACATGTGTTTTACACTGGTCCTTGATCTCTCTCCCCCACCCCCAAACCACCCCCCCTCCTCTACGATCAGATCCACCATTAACTAAGAACACTGACTACAGATCTCATCTTAATGAGATATATTTATTTATATACAGAATCGAAGTCGTAGTGAGTTTGAAAATCCAGAACAGTGACAAAAACTTGCAGCCTCCACATATAAATGTTCACACGAAACACATTGATTGCTCTCTATCCCAACTGTCTGAGCCACCGTACCATCTAAGGGAACACAACACACAGCTAACACTCACAACCTCTACTACTACGGCAAACTAACAACCAATTAGGCATACACCAGACATAAACCACTACTGAATATACACTACGTACTACGTCTATTGAAACAAGACCTAACACAATCTATTATAACAGGAACAGACCAATTGTCTACAGCAGCAACACTGGCTGGTAAACACAATGATCTATCTAGAACGGTAAAAAATATCCCTTGATTAACTCAGCCTGTTTCCCATTGACCCTCTGCTGGAGTTTTGGTCTACAGAAATGAGGGATTCTTCGCATAATATGCATGGCTGGAGCAAAACCGACTGTCAACAAACCCCTCAGCAGCTGGCCAGCAAATTTTCAGTCCGCCGCTGATCGGCTGCAGAGATATGAAAGGTTCGGGAAACTCACCACTGCTGTGTGTGAACAGTGTGAGTGTGTGGAAAGTATATATGGCCAGCCAGTGCAGCAGATAATATTAAGAGGAAAACAGCAATGCA
Source organism: Apostichopus japonicus (assembly GCF_037975245.1). Lineage (NCBI taxonomy): Eukaryota > Metazoa > Echinodermata > Holothuroidea > Aspidochirotida > Stichopodidae > Apostichopus > Apostichopus japonicus. Next base: position 5,435,141 of record NC_092570.1, on the reverse strand, counting down.
ATACTACTAGTATGTGCTATGGTGCTATGGTATGGTGCTATGGTATTACTGTGTGAAAACAGCTTACTGATTAGTTCCAGTACTACTGGTGTGTGGATGCATAGTCCATGTGTTACACTGTAGATTACAAGTAGTACATCACTTTGAGTAATTGTAACCAACCACACAAGGTGAAAGGCATGGAGAATTACCCTAATACTTCTATAGTCTAGATGATGGGGGAAATGCATGTGACAGAAGCCAACTCACTCGGGTTTTACTAGGAGTCTCCCAGTCTGTAAGGCAATACCACAGTCTCCTGATGTAATGCGCATATTTTAGCAAAATCTGATCTCTAACTTTTGGGTAAAACTGCGATCAGAAATGGGCTGCACTGCACGTTCACCTTTCTTCACACCTACCTGCCTTAGGATTGTGGAGAAAATTCAGTTCTTTCATCGCATAATGATGGCATAAAATGATAACGCCTATGTCATTGTGTTCAGAAGCGTTAACAATAGCTCGAAAACTACTGTACCGTAACATATATAGCCTTTGTTATTGTTGCAATGTGTACAACCCCAAAATGTGTATAAGCTATCTACAGTACCTTTCATATTAACGATATCTTGTTTCTGCTGGATTTTGTCCACTTCTGCCAATTCCCCCCACCCCCCCTAATATCCTGATATTTTGGGATGTAACATTTTTAAAATCTCCCTATTTCTCATGAGAGACAGGTTTAGCAAGTATTGTTTAGGGAATACAATAAAAGTAGATATTACAGTACATCTACTTATCATCCCACATCACATTGCAATATTGTTAGAGTATTCTCGTAGGTGGAAAGCACTGCTTACAACCCTTCATTCCACAACTGCAAGACGCCTTTAATACACTTAGTGCTATATAATATATCGTTTTTGTGTTGTATAGCGATGGTGACCGTCGCAGCGTAGCGACCTGTTGTAGACATGTATCTCTGAAGAAGAAAACACAACTCCCTGGAAGAGTTTTGAATGTTAAACAAGAGCCATTAGATATGAGAAGAAAATCAACTATATTGTGTCAAATTGATTTAGTTAATTGTTAATAATTCTAATGAGTTCCTTTAATGTAGTGATTTGGGACATATTTTTACAGGTAGGTCATACTCAAGATGACAATATGTCTGTTAAGTTGTGTATGTTGGTTTTGAACTAAATTTTGACTTTGGACTTTATAGTATCTTTGCCAAAAACAACATCGGTTTTGCTACTTACCAAAGCGAATCAACATTTCACATTCTAGTTTACAAACGTCGTCCCAAGTACTGCCTTTTGTACTGCCTTTATACGTCAAATCGGAGCTTCACTCCGGAAGAGTGTTGGTTAGAATTTTGAATTATAGATGTTTTGACCTTTCTATAGCATCATGGTTGTTGGTAGGACAAAAAGCCAACTTTTCTTGCAATATTTTTAAGCCTTCAAACCACCTGAGACCAATATTAAACAAATAAATAATATAAAAAAAAACTATGGTGCTTTTTTTGTGTTGATTTGGGTAAAATCCTTGACTCGGATATTGTCAACAATGAACACAACAATCTAGTTTATTAGCTTGGGCGGTCATAGGGCAATTGCCAATGAATGAAGTCAAAAGTGGTAATTTTTTATATTTTTTCGAATATGCTCTTTTGCACGTTATTATTCTGATTTGCCAGAGATGACTGTCTGGATGACGATATGTTGAGAAACGAGAAACTTATTAAATCATTCACTCATGAATATTCATTTGGCCAAAAAAATCTAAGAGGGCATGGAAGTTTGATCAATTGCAATTTCGATTGAAGTAATATTAAAATGAGGCAGAAAAGCTGCTGAAGTACAGCAGGGTAGCATCTTCCTTTGCTTTGGTACAATGGGTTACCAGGTCACTCCAGGCAGGGTAGAGCCAGGGTGCAAATGTTGTGAGGAGACAGGTAAACTGAGGAGTGAAGAGTATTACATCACTTCTGTCAGCAATGCATTGGGTTCAGAACGCTTCAACAATGCACTGGTCAACTTAAATGAAGTTCCATGGCTTCCTCAGGAACTAACACAACAAGGATAATACTTCAGGGGTTCTTGGGGGAACCACTTGTTGTTTTCAAAAATTTCATCATGGAGTGGGCCATGACCTGAAAGTGGGTCAATGGGGGGGCGCAATCTTAAAATGATACCAATTCAGTCAGGTTAGGTAGTGCATTAAAGAGAAATAACAGCTAACGTTCAAATTTATCCGTCACTTATTCAAAGTTAATGCTTCATTCAACAAATTTAACACTTCTATAGAGCAGAAAAACTGGTGATGGCCGGTTATTTTTAGGACATGAACTAAAACCAAGAGGCTTTAATGGCACCCTAGTTGATTCCTTACAACTCAATTGACATCTACGGAGTACGGACCATTCCCATCTTTGTAGACTACCAGAGTGGGCAAATGGAACAGTTCCATTATATAGGGAGGGTCCAGGTTTTAAAACAATAGCCTTAGCTACAGTAAATCGAAAGTGCAGTTTTGTGTGGAGACAGGTAAGTGCTATGCAAATGATAAAAGGAAATTATCGAATATCATCCATGTTACTGTTTGTTAAAACAATCATCACTGCAGGACTTAATTACAAGTTTTATGCAAATCTGAGACGTTTTGGGCTTGAATAACAGATCTGTTCTAGAACTAGATGAATATACACTGCAAGAAGCATTATCTCATTTTCACCTGATGCCTACTCCATCACCTGGACATGAACACAATACAATTGTAGTTCTCATTCACCTTATCTGTATCACTGAAGAAGTGATTAAGATACCCTGAATTTTGGACTTGACAATAGACATGACAATGATCTCACCCTTCCCCCTCCCCCCATCCCATCCCACCCCACCCCACAAAACTAAAGAAAGGCAGCAAATTCGGTAATCATGTAATAGAGCCTTCCTTTCTTCCTTACCACAAGGTATTACCTTCCAAATGCAGACAATAATCACATGCAGAGTCTGTACTGTTCTCTTTCCAATGTTAGAGAAGCCACGCAATATGGTGCAAACTACAAAGCGTGGTAAATGACGATGAGAGGAAGGGTTCTCGTGACTGTCGACTACGAAGAGACGAGAAGCAGTCGAGAAGAACGGAGCTCTCCGTGTAAGAGAGGGATACCCATTACAGATTTAACATATTGTCGGTAATCGAGAAGCAAGTCATGGAGTGCATTATACATGTGCCAGACCCATTTATAACAAACTGTGACAGGATGGAAAACCTTTGGTGCCTTTAAAGCAACTGTACTCTTCAAAAAGAAGAATTAAAAATTGGCAGATTACGCATTGAAGGATGATGTCCTCAGACATGAAGGGTCCAGAGGACTCCCGACCAGGGTCGTGAGTATACATACCCTCAGAGGCGAATGCTTAGTCTGATTGACCAAACTGTCTGGACAGATGTCTGGACTAAAGAGGAAATCCCTTCATTAAAACATGGCCGATTTTACTTTGGACGTTTAGATTTGATGTCATCACTAAAGGATGCATTCTTCTACCTCACGCTAGTTTTCGGAGATACACCACAGAGTGTTGTGCAATCGGTTAAAAGGTTAAAAAGTCAAAGGGTCAATCGGTAACAGTACCAAACTTTGGTTCATAGACATTTAGGTGATTATTCACAATAAATAATACAACAACGAGAGTAATTATCAGCCGATATTTCACGTACAGTACTTTCATTCAGATAACTTAAAATTGGAAAGCTAGGAAGGAAGAACTATCAATTGATGATATCAGACCATGAAAGACTGGCCACTGGCCAGTCATATTATTTTTGCAAATATCTACAGTGAACTGTCACAGCCTTTTGACAGACTCGGCTACACACAGGTTCCAACATTACTGGTTCACTTTAAATACGACACACCCGACAGCATAAAACTTATTCAAAATTCCCATTTGTTATCAGGGGTTTAGGCAGCTAGCCGCTAGCCTCCACAACCCCCACCAAGGGCCCCCTTGACTCTTGCCTTGAGGGGCGATCGCATGGTGATCCCAATGATGCCTTCTTCATCATGTTGCCCGAAAAAGGTAGGACACCCACTTTAAAAATTTGGACACCCACATCTATCATTTCTGCCTCAACTCCTGCTTGTTAGCAATGAACAGGTTACCTGGAACAGGAGGATCATATTAAAAACATGTTTTCTCCTCAAAAACCTACATGGATATAATTTATACATCAGCAAAAGCCCCAAATTGTGGATATACCACAGCCATGTTAAAGTAGAACGATAGTGACAGAAAAAAAATCTCTCATTTTCATATATAATGTAGTTTACATGTTACCAAGCAACATATTTTTTTTATTTTCCAAATAGCACACCGGAAAGTTATAAAAAAGGGAATTAAAACATCGTTTTTTCGCCTCCGTAATTTAGGAATTTGCAAACACTGCAACGACCTTGAACAGCCCTCAGGTCAGTGAATGACGTCACTGTGATGATCTTTTCTGTTGTGCACTGTTCAGTACGGAGCTGTGCGTGCATTTCGTGTCAGCATAACTGTTATTTTCCGGCGTAATGTTCAAGACATAAATAGATAATGAATATCATAGTGTTTCTTGATTTCTTCACCACGTGTTTACAAGTTTTTTTTTTACGAAATTTGCGGCGATTTCGCAACGATTTCCCAATATCTGAAGAGGTAACTCGCAAGCTGACCCAAAGTAACGTAAATCTCAAGATCACATTTTTGGCGGGTTTTATACAGAGTGATGTATGAATGTGCTCACTTACCAGTCAAACTGGCACAATAACAATAGTGATGATAGTCTCAAACGTAGATTAGTATAACATCCGAACGAAAATCCAAAGTTCCAAACAAAGTAGATTCGCTTGTATGCACTAGGCCTATTGTAAAACATAAACGTTCCTTGTTCCGTGCGTCATTAAATCCAACAGAAAGGTTTCATTGAGCTTGAAATACAACCGTATTTGAACTCAATCGAGTTGTTAGTCTACTGAGCTCGAACAATTTTTTCACTACATGCAATGCCTATTGCGTTTATTCACATGCATGCCTCGTGGTTTGGGCTTCAGGAGGAATCGTATTCTAGCCCAACTTCACGTAGGTCCGCAAACGGTACTTTCACACTGTGCAAACATAAGTGACAGTGTGCGCTACCGTAAGTAATACTTACACGATGTTTTGTTTCGCTCGAGCATACACATTTCCTATTCGCATGGGCGGGATTACGGGGGGGGGGCAAGAGGGGGCATTTGCCCCCCCACTTTTTCCCAGACCTTAGTTTTTTTTTGTCGTTTTTGCAGACAAATGTGCACAACCCTAATCGAAATTATTCCCCCACAACAGCTCTATCAAAATAGGCCTATTTGATTCGAATCTAAGTCGAATTTGTGATTAACATAGTAGCATGAAGCATGCAGAATAACTGGAGCTAGAGCTAGCACATGGTTCGCAGCACAGGTTACGAATCCTGGAGCTAACAAACTAGCGATTCAATTCTGCATGTGATGTGCTACAGTGCTAGCTTCAGGAATTGATTTGTGATTGAGATTTGAATTGAGAAACGATTTACGAAAGCCAAATTTGCATATTGGGTATATCAATAATTAAATTCAATATACTGACACATGACACCCCCCCCCCCCCCCCCGTGTAATTCAACAATATGCAATGGCAATGCCGATGTAATTTCTTTACTGCTCGAAATCCTGGAATGATGCATGCAAATCGAATAATGTAAATTACAAATTGGCACTAACACAGTAACACATTAAATACATTGTTACAGTATACAGCACTCGGCAGTTTCGGTAGGGCCGATAAAGTAATGTGTGGCTTTGAGTTCCGTTTTCGGATCTATTCTCGATGATGAATGAAACGTTTGGTTTTGCATAAAAGTGGGGGGGGGTGAAGGTATGTTCAGCCCCCAATATTTGCCAAGTGCTCCAAGAAGTGGGGGCCGCGGGGAGAATTTCGAAATGGGTGCTGAACATATTCTTGATCGGTAGAATGCACAATATACTAATAATTTTAGGGGGAAAGAACTGTCTATATGTGATTTATTGTTACCAGAGGTGTCATATTTGCTGATGTAGGATTTCCTTTTTGCTTAAATTTCGACGCTCCTTGCCAACCGATGATGGCGCTCCGCTTAGATACTGACGTATAACAAAAGTTGTACATCACCATCTGACCATATGTTATACTATCAATCCTCTTCAAATTGTTACACGATAATTAACTATCTAGATACAATTGCAGACATGAGATCCATATTTCAAGGATGGGTACATGCAGCTTAGAGCACTCGGGAAGTGCCGTTTCCGGCCATCTGGAGGGTTTGTAAAGCCAAAAAATTTCTTATACGCTCCGCGCCAACCGATGGTGGCGCTCCGCTTAGATAGTCTTGATGGCAGGTTTGCCCCCCACTTCCACAACTCAAATCCCGCCCCTGCCTATTCGTATTACATTTAAAGTGGTTTAGAGGGTATGAACACATCTCTGCCCCAAAAACCTCTGCCTAAGCGACGTCCATGCCCCAATTGAAATTTGCACGTGGATTCTCTCCTCACATAGTCATTAGGTTGTTCACGTCTGACATGTCTTCCAGTTCCAACACTTACTGTTGCATTTATCGGGATATATATAAATAACGCGGCATAAAAGCATCAATCTTTCAAACTTTTATTACTTTAGTGACCTTGCCACACGCAAATTTCAATTGGGCCCGAGAATCATCTTCTGTGAAGTGGGCAGAACAAACTGTCACATTCTTGCCATGAGAAACTCCTGGTGCGATGGAGTCTTTCCTGGTTCTCCTCACAAATCGTATCCAGAGTTTCCGATATCTCTCACTACTTTTTCCGCTTGGAAAATTGAAAAAACTTATTGTAGAGTCCACATTCGTTCTGTTGCATCCCCCTACAACGCAATTTCTTGGATTTTGCTAGTGGTTTACGTTGTTTGTCGAGTCCAATATAGAGTAGGTTGCAACTAAACTTACACACTAAGTGCACACTGCTGAAGTACACTACGCCGAGCTCACGTTGTTATCATCATAATGACGTCACATGTCACTGTAGATCACGTGATCATCATATCGCTTTTCGCGAAAAGCCCAATTTTTGTTTAAAAAATCAACGAGTTTAGGAATTTTTTTTAAGCCTTTCCCAACATCGGATTGACTTGAATTTTCACATGTGTAAAATGGAAACCAACTAGAATACTCTTGAATAAAATCGTATTTTTTCGTCGATGGTGAAAAATTACTATCGTTCATCTTTAAATGTGTCTGGAAGAAAGTGGCATTACAAGAGCACAGAACGGATGTTTTGGTATCAAAGCTGTATCGACTTCATTTTCTATGCAGCAGGCATGAATAAGTTTAAAAACTAGAGCAGCAATGCCCGATTAAATTTTGCGCCTAAATGGTCCCAAAATATGTGGCCCAAAGACATTGGCTCAAAAATATATTTGGCCCCCAAAAATTTGGGCCCAGATAGTCCCAAAAATATGTGCCACAAATTCAAGCCCAAAGCATGTGCCCCAAAATGCATTTGAGGTGGAAATAAAGTTTGGGCCCACCCGGCCCAATAATGGGCCAGGATATTTTTTTGGGGGTCCAGATGTCCCAAAGAATGTTGGCCTACACATACCAGCTATTAACCAACAACTGTATATATCAAGTTAAGCAACAATCCAACTTAAAAGGGGAAGTTCACGATAAAACCAGACAATTATATGTGATAGGCAATGAATATTTCTAACTAATACACCCGATTATATTGGATTTTACCAAAATGAGTCCAAAAGATTCCAAGTGAAACAGTCGTCGCCTCTAATTTGAAGAGCGGCTATTTTGTCTTGGATTCTATAATGTAGCTTCATGGTATCATCATCCCCCGAAACAGCTGTTTTTGGTTTGTTTTACAACGAGGTAAATGAATCTGGAGAAACTATCACACAGTAAATACGGGCGTACGCGCGTACCATGTATGGAGGGTCATGTGATGTGTTCCAGGGTGGTACTAATATACTACTCTCCCTATTACGCATGATTATTTCACCCAACTAGTACGTAAATGTGTTTGCGTGCTTAGAGCAGCAGACGACACCCGTTACCTAGCAATAACCGTGCCTGTAGCCTAACGTGATAGCTATATTCCCGTCGAGCAGCATTAGGCTCTGTTCCATGGAGAATTCCGTGGTTGCACTGAACTAAACATTTCCCATTTCTACATTAACTTATAGCGTGTATTAATAACGTTAGGCCATATGAGACAAAGCTTGCCCTAGGGCTGTATTAATAAGTAAGATTATGTAGAAAGCCTGCCTTCATTCAAGAGAATAAGGTTGAACGTTAGCATATTAGCACTATTTCGTAGGCCTGAAGTACCAGTACCTTCTTATGCCGTTATTTCCCATGTCCGAACCGACCAATCTTTCACGAAGTCACTAACACTGTTCTCGAACTGCTACAGAGAAATATCAGTATAGTACCACCCTGGAACACATCACATGACCCTCCATACATGGTACGCGCGCACCCAATTGACATGAATCCTCCAGATTCATTTACCTCGTTGTTGTTTTATATGTGAGGTGGAACATATGTACAAAATATCACATTTTCATTTGCTGAGTTCAAACATGATTGACCAATCAGAACATGCAACAGTGCATATAGGATTTTGGTGTGTAAAATTTCTCACATCTCTCCATTGAAATACTGTGTAATGTTCGATAAAATCTAAACATGAACTACTTTCAAACAACTACAGAGTAGTAGCAAGTACTACAAATCAAATCGTTTGTCAATTTCGGACCCTGCAATTGTTTATATTACTATATTGTGGCTAAATTGTGGGCATGGCAGCAAAATGCTCTATAGCCTTACACTAATAGGCCTAATAGCTGTTCCACAATGTGATGAGCTTCCTCCCTCCAGATAAAGCTTACTACCATATCATACTTCCATCTTTTCGACTGAGTGAGAACTCTAAAAGGAATTCTAAGACACAGTAAAATGATGGAAATGGCTAAACTTACCGCTTCCCCTTTATCTTATCATCTATTCATGAACAAGCTGTATTGCCATCCCAATGTGGCACCTTCACGGCAATTTAATACAGAAAAATCTGCCAGCAATTGCAGAAGGCTTTTATTAACAGAGAGACACACATTGTTCCCCTCTCCCTCCCCATAAAGTACCACACAAGCTCTACCCACGTTAAGCTAAAGAACTGAAAGGACGTTTTGAATTTTCTTACTGTTTTGAAACTTAAATGGCTGTGGACAAGACAAAGTGAAAATCAAATATTGTATAATTATATGGATGTTAATACTGCATAGGATTTGCTATGTAGGAAGGTAGGCTTAAGGCTAAATAAAAACATTCAGTGGCATGTTATTATGAGTTACAATACAGCAGCATACACAACAGCATAACGCAAATACTGCAGCATAAAGCAAGTTACAATACAGCAGCATAAATCATAACGCATAACAGCAGCAATACTGCAGGCAAAACGTGACTGAATTTTATAACTTTTTCTAACACTGTCAGCTGTGATGGCATACATCAGAAAGAATTATTAAATGTTCATGATCAAGATTCACTGAAAATAATATAAATACCAAAAACAAACCTTAATCTTATTAGACATAATATTCTATATTTTAAACTGACCCCTGAAATGTTATCAACGAATCAATCACATTGAGATGTCTGTCATCTCGGTCGATTTATGCCTTGCCCGTAGTAAACGTGCGTAAAAAAATTATTGACATATTAACACTTCATACAGCTTAACGAACTAACAAGATCAGTTTGACTGAAATCCACATTGGATGTGATATACTGACTAACACGACTTACTTTTAGGATACACACACTTAAGATCGACGTCGGTTTAGGCAACATCGTTTAAAGGTCTTAATTTCTTACCAAGAAGGAGACTTGTCATATTCCTATAAAAAAAAAAGTCAGTCCGATATTCTACATTCGCGGAACACCGCCCAGCGACTAAGCTTTGTTCAATTTTTTCACTATATCTGAAATCAGCTGTAGTAGTACAGAGCGATCTACGAGTACACTGTGTTGGTTAATTACACCGGCTGCCGGTAGCTGCTTGCCTTGACTACATTATCTCTACACACTACCATAGTATTAGTATCACGACAGACCATACAGACAACAACAGTCAATGCCTCTCTCTCACTCTGAAATTCTCCACGAAGAGAGACAGAACAGAAACTGCCTAATGATGAATAAGGCCACTCCTACCTTGGAAAACAGCCAACGAGAGCAGTTCATTGATGAAAAAATCCCAGGTAACACACAGAAAATGCAGTAGCTACAGGCAGCTCCAAATTTAAGAGTGATCCCCAAAAAATTTTTTAGTATCCCTCCTGGTCCACAGGTGTTACGGTATTTCACAAAACCTAAACAATCCTATACCTCACAAGTAGTAAGCTACCAATGAATGGTAACCACTAAATAAGCCATGAAGTGTGCACACACGGCTTTGATCACGTAGGCCACTGTGTCAGTCAAAATGTATGCAGCTGATACATGCATAATACCTGTACATTCTTTCCCTTGTCTTTGTTCAAGGGTACACAGGAAGATGGCAGTTTCCATTTTCATTCAGGGGGTTTAAAGGTATATTTGCATATTTCTTACCACCAGTTTGTTTACACACAAACTGACATAATTCTGGTCTCGATTGAATATCTTGAATATTGAAGGCAAAAATAGTAGCAAGTGCCTTCCATGTCTACAACCATCAAAATAAAGAAATGTGCAATGGCAAACTACGTGACAGAGAAGTAAACTCCTGTGGGAGGAATGGTCACAGCTAATCTGCCAACATATAGGGCTATAATACACAGTTGTGGACTGCTGCTATCAGACGTACACAGGCCAGCAACAGTGTGCAGTGCAGTAATGGACTAAATTCCTGTGGCTTGCTTGGTATCATAGTGCAGTAGGCATTCTGATAGATGATAACGTGTGTGTGTGTGTTTGTAAATATATATACATATCAGTCAGACAGCAGCCAATCATTGGTGCAAAGTTAAAAATTTGTTATGAATCCACAAATAAAGAAAGAGTCTCATAAAGGTGGTCTAGTCTCTATATTGTCTTTAAGCCATTTTGAAGAATTTAAGGCCTATCCTATTTGTTTTGCCATTTTTATGCTTTATTTTGGAAAGGGGGAAGGGGATGGGGTGAGGGAGATATTTTATTTCTTTTCTTAAATATAACACAGCTTCTGGACAAAGCTAAGTACTAAGAGATATGGTTTGTCACAAAAGGAACATTTTTTGGCCGATAAAATATTCTTCAAACCATACAGAAGACAAGACATTGCATATGCATTATTGGATATTATATAATTGCTGTAGCTTCTTCATATCCAGAATATATGTAAGAGAGTGGCTCATAGGTTAGTCACCTTTTATATAGACCCTGCAGACTACCAACATTACGGAAATGTGCTGAACGATTAAGAAGCAATACGTACAAGCTCATTCACGACAACAGAGGGCGGACGAGCTTTACAGATTTCAGATAAAGACTACTCGCAGAACGAAAGATAAATGTGTGTGGGAGTGAAATGCCTGCAAATTGCAATTATCTTCCTTTTCCATCTTGTGTCTAACTTGAAGGATGCGTCCACGTCGTCATGGATTCCGTTTATGAGAGAATCTAGGATTTGTTTCCTCTTATCCTATATGTTGCATGTCATTGGGATACAATCTGTGTATTCTCTATTCAAATGAGTATAATGGGCTGGGTAGATACAGAAAATATAAAGATATATATATATAATATATATATATATAATATAAAGATATATATAATATACATATATATATATATACATTAACATATATTTATATATAGATTTCCAACTCACTACAATTTCAAATATATATATATATTCATTTGCCTTTGTCATTTACTTCCATTTCATTAACAAAGTCTGTTCAAAGTATCTCTTGAGATCCAACTTTAGCAATCACAAATGATTTTGAGTTGGTTAGCATCATGTTTGATCTCTAGAGTACGGCAAATATGTCACCAAAACAGAACTAGTATTGTTTGATACAGGTGACAAACGCCTACAGTGGAATTACGACCTTCCTTACCGGTTTCGAACCTCTGGACATATAATCAGCGTCCATAGCCTAGGGTGTCCGCTTAAAAAGTGGGATGCCCGGGTTCGAATCCCGGTGGAGGCTGGAAGTTCTTACATTGTTCTGGATTTTTCAACTCACTACAAATTGAAAATCCTAATTAGTTGGTATATATATATATATATATATATATATATATATATATATATATATATACTGATTACATACTATTGTGTATACATTATACAGCAATAAAAATAGTCATGTCTAAGTCAACCCTTTCATGTAATACAAGCTTGGTACTCTGAAAATTCCCCCTCCCCATCCCCTCCCCCTAGGTGACAACACAAACAATAGGATACTGAAAGCTACCAAGGATATAGCAGGCGCCTATGAGCTCCCATGATGTAACTCCTTCTAATACATCACCATATATGATTCTACAGGCCAACCAATCCAAGCACGCCACAAGGCCAGGTAGAAATTGTGATTATGCGATTTACATGTCCAGATATATGTAGCTCAAGTCACTTTTTCCTTATCTCTAAACACAGAAGCCTGTCATCTTCAAAAAGATTTAAATGTTTCACAAAAATCAATTTTAAACTATCTTAGGGTTTACTGACTAAATCCACATCCCCCCCTTTCCTACTTTGCAGCAGCATTGCTCTTTCTTTTTCTTGGTACTGTTTGTCTGTTTGTTTGTTTATAAATATGTACCTGTTTATGTTTACATTTAAGGGAGTGGCCTACTAGACACGCCTACAAAGGTATTATAGTCACTTCCTGTCAAAATGAATGTATCTTGTGCATCCTAACAGGTTATTTGATGCTTAGGGTTTACTGACTAAATCCACATCCCCCCCCCCCCCTTCCTACTTTGCAGCAGCATTGCTCTTTCTTTTTCTTGGTACTGTTTGTCTGTTTGTTTGTTTATAAATATGTACCTGTTTATGTTTAGATTTAAGGGAGTGGCCTACTTGACACGCCTACAAAGGTATTATAGTCACTTCCTGTCAAAATGAATGTATCTTGTGCATCCTAACAGGTTATTTGATGCTTTGTTCCAGACATGTGTACATTGTGCGATACTAGAAATAAATGAAATGAAACCCAGAACTAGTACATTGTAGAACATACCATTAGACAAATTCTCAATAAAAAAAAGATCATAAAAAAAATAAATAGTTCTGCTATTAACCTGCAATATCAATCTCATCTTTTGCAAGAATAAGAAAAAAGTGAAAAAGATTACACAAAAAAAGATCAAATTTCTCATCCCATATAAAGTCACCATCAATATGTAATGAAGAAGAATATTTTAGGAGTTACTCACAGCGGTGTTCGGTCTATACAGAGCACTGTAAAAACGAAAGTGGTGGGGAAGTGCTTTATACTGGATTTTTTTTTTTTTTTTTTTACTTTTCATTTTTACACATTCCAACAGGGTGCTTTAATTACTCAATACACACCAGGGGTACAAGCACTGAATCAGGGAGATTAAATATTTAAGCATACCACTCACCAACCAAACCAAAGAAGGAAGAAATAAAATGGAGCTTTTTCAAGTGAAACCATTTTACCTCTCTTTTTCCTCTCCTTCAAACAACGAGAAGGGAAAACAGATTGCTGGGTTGGCATTGCTGTTTGTTCAAATACTCAATTCGTTTCAGCTTCAAAGTACATATATTGATTAGCACTACAGATTAAATGCCAACTGTAATCCACTCAAATATGCTAGAAAATCAGAGAAAAGTGGAACACTCCCCGTTCAACTTTGAAGAGACATTTTCACATCTAGATATATTCTTCAAACGGCATTTCCTCTCCTCGAGACGTTCACAACGTACAATAAAAATTTTCTCATTATATTTTCTCAATATATATGTCTGCATTTAGCAGTGCTTCTGCACTGAGCAAGACTACCCTCATTAAAGATGACAATAATCAAAAAATCATCATAAAACAATTAACAACTTTCAGACTGACACTTTTGAAACAATTTGTAATAGTTTTGAGGCATGCTCAAAGTTTGGAGGCTTAAAAGGGAGGACCTTTTAAAAGCACATTAACAGAGAACGAGCATCCTGGCATGGTCAACGTCTGACAGGTACTTCCAGTGCACATGCTACATTTTCAGACGCTGAGTGTACCATCTTGTTCCATAACCCAGTGTGAAACCTTCCGAGACAAGAGGCAGTTCATAATTGCACAAAAGGAGTAATTAACCCCCCAGCCCCCCCCCCCCCCCGACTAGAACCTTTCTCTCATTTACATCCATCCAAGCTGGATGAAAAACCGGTCCCAAAGGACGGCCGATCTCAACAGGTAGTCACTTTCAAAATCTTGACTTGCACATATTAACATGGGGGGGGGGGGGGGGCATGTATCTCCATTAAAACTGATGTAGAATGATTTTTTTTTCCATCTGGGGAAACTCGGACAAAGTCATATTCTACGTCAAATGTCGTCGCATTTTTTTATTTTTTTTAAGTTCTTGGAGACTACTCTCATCATGGCTAGAAAATCATATACTTTTATATTTCCATTTTTTTCCCTCTTTCTTTTTAAGAGACAGGCTTATTCAAATGTAATAATAGGAACAAGAAGTAATTTAAGAACCACAGAGAAGACTATATCCAAGATTCCGAAATAAGCCTTTTGCAAGTAAGAACATTTCTCAAGCTATTTCAGAAATAGAAAATATATATTTTTTCATTTCTATTTAAAGCATCTACTGCTTTTAATATCCCACAAAACACTCGTGCTCATTTATTGTAGGATTCATTGACAGCAAAAATTTCACGTCATTGTCGGGTATTACTATATGTAAGCTCCCTGAACCACGAAAAGAATTTGCATCATATAGCATGAAAATTCTAAATTAAGAAATGTCAAGTTCTTTTTCTGACAGACTAATCGGTATTTCTGGTATTGTTTTACAACAAATCCAGTTATCAGATCACACATACAGTAGGCATCAGTCAACAGAAATAATCCTACTCTCTATCTCAGTGATTTTTGGGGTGGGTGCATATCAAATGTTAAGAATAGAGATGGAAAGAATTTCTGTGAGCACAGATGATGTGATGATCCCTATACTAACAACAGTAATACTTTTGAGAGTGTGTATAAATACATCGAGATGTTGAGGTAGTTTGACATCGGTTTTTGACGCACAGATTTCATTCGAAAAGTTCAAATATAACTTTTCCACAGAAATGAATCACTATGTCTTTGCAAAAAAACCAAAATGCACTTGTTTTGTTTTCCTATGGTACATCTGGTTTTCCAAGAACATTGTTTACTCAATGATTTGCCAAAAATGATGAACTGGCCAATATACTAATCAATCAGTTGGGGAAATAACTTCAACTCATCTTAAATCCAGAGGTTTGGCCTCAGTTCAAGCTCTGCAAAAGACCAAACTTATGTCATTGAACCACAGGAACCACAACCACCCAAACGGCAGGTAAAGGTGGCATAGATGAGGCAACGACCTCTGCACTCAAAGACCTTTACATGACCCTTTTGTGTTCGTAAAAACACAAAAACACCAGTAAACATGAAGGTTTATGATGTATGAATGTATGTATGTATGTACGTATGTAATTTAGATCTTCCTGCAAGCAAGAACTCGCAAAGAAGCCATCGCTTATCAAAGCTGCAAGCTGACCGAAGTCAGTCTCTTAGATTCATATTTAACGTCCTTGATTATGAATTGTCAATTGTCTACAACTCTGTAAATGGACGACATACATTAATCTTGGAGTGACTCGAACTTGGGACCATATGATTGAAAGGCACCGTCGTTAACCACTGAGCTAACACTCCACTTATGACACTAATCATGAGGAAGTGCTAAGATCTTAAGATAAACATTTAAGTCAAATTTTTACTTGACAACAGTGGGGAAAGACCAAAATTCTTGGACTGAGTACCAAATTCATAGCTAACAAGGGGGTGTGGGGGGGGGGAGAGGAGGTGTCAGGGCCAAGTGGTGTCCCCTTCCCATATGACGTTTGGCTGAGATGTCAAATCGTACCTGGCATCATCTTTAGCTTTTCAAGCAGCCAAATCGGTTTTTCATTTCCCATTGGTATCTTGTGAACTCTGCACTGGTTCATTCTCATATATCTCTCATATCAGATTCCCGTTGTAAACAAAGTTGTTAATAGTCGGCTCATTTTGAAATGACAGCATCAGTGGCTTGTGTTTTTCTGTTCTTTATTCTTTTGACAATTTCACATTTGAAATTTTACAACAATTGTTAGCTGAATGAATTGCCGAATCTCGCTACATAACTTTCACCGGATGCAAAACAATTTTAACCATCTCGTGGAACCCATAGTTGACTAAATTTCGACTAAAATTGACTGACAAAGTCCACAAGACTTCTGTTTAGATGTTGCAGAGGGAAACCAAATGTTGAAATCAGTAACACTGTATGACACAAGTGGCTTATCTGATATGAATATTACATCATATCGCAGTTTAAGCTTTTATGGAGTGATAGTTGTAAAATCTCCTCGCTAGACCTCAAAATTCCAGCAATTTACTGGCTAATATGCAAGTGGAGTTCACTGTTTGCCTGCAGTAAAATGACAGAGGAAATTTGTGCTTTTCATATTAAGTCAAGTAGTATACACACTGTGGGAATATGATTTTAGACAGTTTTATCCTCCTTTTATACTGGCATTTTTTTTAACAAATGGGTTAAATTTTGAAATTCTAGGCCAGCTCTCCATACTATACTTGCTACTGTATACTTGCTAACTTGTAAATGCAATCATCGTGTCCCTATTCTAAATCTCTCCGAACCTAATTTGCGTGATTTTCACATCGTTTGCTCACTGTACAGAGGGGATTTCCAACCGATTCTTCTAGGGTGGATAGAGAACAACACATCTCCTAACTGGGTCAGAAGAAGTGTTATAATTACATCCACAATAGTTCCGTGATCAACGAACCGAAGGGGAACTTACAGACATCATTGTGCAAGCTAAGATATTAACACACATTCTGTACAGACGACCTACACCACCACACAAAGGCTGGCTTCTGTTGAAACTCTATAAATAAATCACTTCTCCATTTTCAGACAAACAAAAAATGGTTTACGAAATATTAACTTTGACAACTTTGATGATGCAAATGAGTTCACCTTTCAGATTGAATCTATATTGGTTTCATACATACTATGCATCTTTGCCCATTGAGGTCTTGTAGTGTGAAGTCCTGCTGTTAGGTTGCTCATGAACGAGGGTTCCAGATTATGTGTATGTGTTTGCAATGTCAGGACACAATGGAGCTCTACGACATATTAACACAGGGAACTATCATAAATGTAGAAGGCATATTAAGTCTGTAGTATACTTTGAACACAAAATTTGGTTCAATTCTGGTTGCATGGAAAGACAATGACATGGTTGGAAGCAGATAGTTCCAGTCCTTTACATCTCACTATATTACGCCAATACTGTGTAGCCAATTTTCACTCCCATACATTTACAGCATATGGTCCTAATGTGCATAATCTGCAGTTTAACGATCTCTGTAATAGAGAAACAAGATCTTGTGAAAGCGCTCACAAGCTGCGAACGCGCCTGATGAACTTGCAGACGGACGTCCTGGTTGATTGACAAATCTATGGTTCCACTTGTGCATTTAATATCACTCAGGGAAAAACTGTGCTTTAGAAAACGCAGACTAAGGTGCTTTCAAAAGTTCTTCTATAATTACAAAAGAAATTGTACTACTAGTGATCAAACTTGTGGTACCGTTTATGATTGGCAATCAAACAGCACAGCTTCTCAAGTTTTGCGAACCTAGGGACCAATAAGACAGCGCCCTCTATGAATTTCAGCATATTTTGGAGAGCAACATTAAAAGGACAAATATGCACGACAGTCGACAGCACAAGCCCTAATAAATTGTTTGAGTCCACCGGGAACAACAAATCATTGGATATAATTCAAGAGATGAAACAAGGTTTGCTGAAAACATTTTCACAGCTCTTTAACCATTCACACCTGATTAATTAAAGGACCTTGGACGCACACGTAAGAAAAAAAAAAAAAAATATTTACAAAGTTCACAAAGATCAACATTAACCCTTTTTCCTGTGAAATTATTGATAGAAGAAGTCTGAATAGTCAAGACGAGAGGGAAGCGCCCGCCATACATGTATTAAAGGGAGTGAAAATTGGCTTAACAATATCGGCGTAATATAGTGAGATGTAAGGGGACTAGAACTATCTGCTTCCAACCATGTCATTGCCTTTCCATGCAACCAGAATTGAACCAAATTTTGTGTTCAAAGTATACTACAGACTTAATATAAAGTGTACATTTATGATGCATTTTACCTGTGAATGTTTCTGTGCTTAAATGCCTACGGAAAATGTTCATCTGGTACAGAGAGACTGGATAAACCAAACGGCAACATTTGCTCAGATTGCTATTGCTATCGGTGTCTTTCTCCTGCTTTCTTTAAAACATTCTGTATTACCCACAAAAACATGACTAACCGATGCTGTTTTGCCTTTTTGGGTTTGCCATCATTGCCATTTTCATCCAATGATCAATGGTTTACGTGGTAGATTTGTTCCATAACCGATTGCTACAGCAGTACCTTTCCCTCTAGGCATTAAATCTCTAAGAATTTGCCGTTTGAATTTCACTGGTATACGACATAGATCTGTTACCAACGAATGGCTAACCCATGGATTGTGCAAAAGTTCAGGCGCCTTTTCAAAATTATGTCAGTATTAGTAAAATATTGCACAGCATAGCATAATGCTACGCCATATGACAAAATCGTTACAAATGTGCAAAGATGTACACATACAACAGTTATTGTAATATATACAAAACAGAATTCCTTCTTGTTGTTTTTTTTTCCTGATTATTACAAACAACATGTATAAATCTTGACTATACTGCTATACAAATTGTAGGCACGAGTTATAAATTGGTCTTTATTATTCAGCATTGCGAGACTGACACCTATGGTAAGTCTCTATGCAGCTATACACATAAAACTATTAGCACTCATCTGAGAATAATAACACATTTTACAACGGACTATGATTAACTGTACAGTAGCTTAAAGGGCAACACTAATGTTGGTATGTTGTACAGTAGATTATTCAACACAGCTACTATATGTCCAAGTTTTATAACTTTTGATACCACTTTTAAATTAATTTTAATTTAATAATCAGTCGAATGACCCCCTTTAAACCTTTAACAATCGAAACATCGATCAAAGTGGCTGGACAAGTTATATAGTCCATAAAAAGGACCGATTAACCTCAGCTACTCAGGAGAGAAACGAGATTCAATAGAAAACATTTGACTTGCATGGCTTTAAATTAAACGGCCACTTTCTTCTGTCTCAACATCAACGACCGTGCTGAGATGGCAACCCAACGGAAACGTTTACGGAACCGGTGTGTGTATCATATACAGCTATGATGTCAAAGGTCATTCCAGACAAACCAAAGGAACTAACACTGTTAGTGATAATGTCTGGATCTGAGTTAAACTATGTGCAAACTATCGACCGTCAATTTATCCACCTAAATAAAAGCTATGGAGTTCACATTATATCGACAATATATTGACAAACGAGAATAAAACCTAAGATATTTTAGTCAGCCTCATAACACTGAGGGTACTGACACGGTTCTTGTTTCTTTCGATTACAACTACAGGCTGGGTGTGCACACCTAAGTTTATTAGTTTTATAAATTTATGCAACTTTGAATTAAATTGTTCTCTCTTTTTTTATTATTTTACTTTATTTTGCTCTCTCCGGGGTTTCTGGAGGCTTTTTTTCCCACAAGAAATTTTCTTTAGTTACTTTCAGATTTAACCAGTCTCTTTTGGTATGGGGTCTTAAAGTAGGATACTTGTTTTGTAATTCACATGGATATGAAACATTACAGACAATTTCAAAAGTTTACCAAAGCTTTCTGCAAAATGTTAACATAATAGACAGTGGCTTAACATGGCTTGAATGGATAGCCATTAACAAATCAAAAATTTATACGTGAGATTTATATATTTAAACTTAATATTTAATGAAAACACACCATGTACCTTTCTCATGAGTTTAACAAAGGTATCATAGGTTGAGAGAACATGAGACTTTTGAGACTGACAGGATGGGGAGTGGGGGGGAGGGGGTCATTGTAAATTTCCTACATGCAGAATCTTCAGGGTACTGACATTGTTTCGCCTTGTAAGGAAGGAAATAAGAAACAGATTGGTTCCATGCAGGGAAAAATTTATTGCTAACAATTTGCAAGACCAGCACAAAGTTCATACATATTTTATCTAACATGAAAACTTTTAGAACAAGAGCCCAACAGGTACTACGTTTCTTTTAGAAGAAACAAGAGCCCAACAGGCACTACTGTTCCTTACTTAGTGGAATATTAAAGTTTTATATGTCATCACACAATATCATAATATTTAAGCCCACATGTACCAGCTATTAACCAACAGCTGCATTCCACATTTTGATACAATTTGAGTTAAGGTTGTAGAGTTATTGCAAATTGCTCAAATGGTCCCACAAATATTCAGCAAAACAAATTTGGGCCCAAAGAATGTGTCCCAACATGCTTTAGAGGTGGAAATAAAATTTGGGCCCACCCAGCTGAAATATGGTCCAGGAAGTTTGGGGGCTCAAATGGCCCAAAAAAATCTTAGGCCTACATGTACCAGTTATTAACCAACGAGTGTTTACCAAGTTTGGCTACAATCTGACTTAAGGTTGCGGAGTTATTGCAATTTTAAGATTTTTACGTTTGACCTATAACCTCATTATTGATAAGGTCAGTTCCAAAAAAAGTAGGGCAAACTTCACATTAATACATATAACAGGTAATTTAAATATCCATCACTCCAATGTTGAGTTATCGCAGACCAAAGCATGTGTCACAGACAAACACATACACACACCAACCTGAACTTGAGATGAAAGCTTTCAGTCTTTCCCTACAAAAGTTGTTATGAAATTAAAATGTGCATATTGCTCAAATTAGAAACTCAACATTGTCACTGTTCAGAAAAGAAAAGTTCTCCCAAAAATGGAAAAGTATTTGTTGTTTCCATTTTCAATCATTGCATCAGCTTAACTCTTTGTTTTTACTCCTTTTTTTTCCTTTTTTTTAAATTTCATGTGGGTTTTCGAAACACCAATTTTGAATAGGATGAAGAGAGGAGTCGCTCGAGAGGTTTATCGGCTTTGTCTTATATTAATTCTCCGTGGGGCTCGTCGTTTACATTTAATACCCAGTCAGAGTCAGAAGGTAGCAGTCTATGTTTGTATGTTTGCTAGTCGATGCAAAGGTACACGAGGCATGAACTGACATCAAGTAGCATTTCCTTTGAGTGTCCTCATTCCCACCCCATATTACGCCTCCCTTAAGAATTCCCTTCATGTTATCACGGCAACCGAGGAAGGTCATAATTTTTAACTTCAGACATAACATCATACATCACAGCAATTATCCATATATACTTAAGATCGTTCAACTTCCGGACAATCCAAAAGGCGACTTCAGAAATTAATCGCTCTCCTTGACGTATGACCAAAACAAAAGGACAAAAGGGGGGAGGGGAAGAGGAAGGAAATGTCCTCGTCTTGAGTTAAAGCTTATTAAGATTCGTTATGTCCTATGGGTAAAATAGTACACTCTGCATTGATTGCTACATATATATGCAGAGTATGCATGGTCTGTTCGTAACTGTTTCAAAATCACTATGACTCCTGCATTTTAACCATCTGTAACAGTGACATTAATGAACCACAGTGACAAAACAGTTTTTGACTAAAGTGCATTTCCTGAGCTTGATATGTTGCCATAGAAACACCAACCTCCTGCATTAACCAATGAAGTAATAGTTCTCTGAAAAGTCAAGGAAGGAAGCAAAAGTTACAAATTAACATGGATCATCTTCAATGCTTAATGTTGGTGATTTGCCAGCAGAGAAGGTTTAAAATTTGTATGTGGCTAATTTTTAATTTAACACAGGGTTACAGTGTGATGAATCTGTGTATCTACAGATGCTAACAATGAAGATCTTAGAACCATTTTTTTCACTAACAATGACGCTAACAATGAAGATCTTAGAACCATTTTTTTCACTTGTTCTTTTGTTAATTATTTTGCTTTCTTTGTAAAGCGCCTTGAGCAGTGACTTTTGTCTACTGATTTGGCGCTATATAAGTCTCATTTATTATTATTATTATTGCCTAATGACATTATCATTCCTGTACAGTTTTGGTGAACTCCAGTAACAAATTAAGTTTTACATTTGTGAGCTTTATTTTAAATGTTGATGTATGGTATCACCAGATTTTATACCAAATTCAACATAAAATACACTTTTTTTCAGGAAAAAGTAGTTTACTTATTTCCAGACCAGACAGAACTGGTCTGGTGGTAGTTTTATAATGTCTCCTTCCATAATACCCCTCACTAACAATATACTCAGATTTGCTAAACATCCATAAAGCAGTAATATTATATTATATTATATGCTAAATGCCAACAGCAAGGACTAATGGGTGAAAGATCTTTATTTTCCTCAACCAAAAAAATACAACACTTTTTTGAAGGGATGCATTGTGTATCCACTTTCCCCTCTGTTTTAGAGGGCCAGGTATGGTAATAAAGCTACTTAGGCAAATATCTACTTCAGTTATACTCATCAACTAACTTGATGAAACGCCGCTGTTCACAATGCAATTAAGCTCCTTTAAAGCAGCAGTCAGGTAAACCAATAAACAGAAGGGGGGCCAAACCACACAGGTCATATAACGGTAGCAACAAGCCATGATATCTACTATGTACATCAAGGAACCTTCACTACAGTATTCATAGACCACACTAGAGAACTTAGTATGAGTAGAAGTCATTAACTTAACAGCACACCACCACCACAAGAAATAAACCAGTGAGATACCGGGTAAATGGAGAATATATGATAGCAATATAGTAAAGCTACACAGACTCTTTCAATATCAGAGTTAGGAGTGTTTTGGGGGGGGGGATAGGGGTGGGGATGGCGGGTTGGTAGGTACTAACACAAAAGTGACTAGACCATAGGAGAGTGGGAAGTGCCAGAACACTAGCTTGTTGGGATTACATGAAGACCACATCAAAAGGTATAAACAGGAAAAGTAAGTATCGTGAAAAGGTCTCTTTCCTTCGCCGATGTAGTCGATGATTACACCGATATTTTAGCAATAAGTAGGTGAGTTGCTCAGAAACCTGACATTCGGTTTCAATAGTGCATCATCCAAAACAGGATTTTCTTAGACAGATGTTAGCCGGCCAAATCATATGAGTTAACCTAATATCGGCAGTTTTAAGTCGGTTCCTAAAATGGACATTTGCAAGTTGCTATTATTTTCAAGAAAGTAACATCTTAAATGGTGTTTTCGTTATAAACTATCGGGTGAAAACGATGACCACTGTAGAAAACCAAATGGTCTTATAAATGTGATGGAAGACGAACTAACGACTCAATTTTGAAATTGAATGAACTCCATCCCAATGATTTTTCATAAGTTCCTGCTTGCAGGAGGATCTAATATACATACATAGATACATACACACATACATATATACATACATACAGTGTACTGTCAACGTACAAATGTCACGAACTGTGAACTTTCATCGAGAACAGGAAAGAGACCACAACAGTAACTAATGACAGAAGTCTCACTGAGAAAAGCATGTCACTTTCTGCTCTGGAAAACGAAAGTTAAGAAATGTCTATTCTACTTAATGTATCCTCCCTACAGCTCGCCTCAAACTCCACAGCAGCCTTTGGTCGCTATGACGATAACCGAGATGAAAGAGAGACAGCCACAGTTTCTGACATTTAAACTGTAACATACATAGTCCACTACGAGATGTAACTTCATTGAAAGGATCACATTACTGCAAGTGAACCCAATGTAAATTTTATTTGAAGACTATTATTAACTACTTTTAAAATCTCAACCAAAAAGAAGTACTTTCTATTTGTAACGAGAAAAAGCTTTTCAGATTCTTTAATATTGACTCTACAAACTATGAAAGTTCCTATCTACAACCTGATATAAAAAAAAACATGTAAACTCACAATCAGTTTTGACAGAGGGCAGTATATCACTAAGGGAAGCAGGAAGGATACAGCTGATTCAACCTCTGAGCACTACCTTTTTACAGGGAAGATGATGGGGTGGGGTAGTGTTCAGAGGGAAGTACCATGGTAGATGATGGGGTGGGGTAGTGTTTAGAGGGAGTACCATGGTTGCAGTGACACATAAGAAAGGTTCTGAAGGAACTGAGGTGAGGTAACATTGAACAAGATCAGCAAATTGTAGCAAATGAATCAATCTTCCTTCTCCACCACCAACTGTTTATCAAAGTTGACACGGTCCAGTTTACTGTTTAAAACCGTTATGTGAAACAAACACAATATTTACATAATTTACATTATTTTATACATTACCATGGCTGAACTTACCTGTCTCCTCTCACATTCTGTACTCTCTCTCTCTATTGTGTCTAGAGATCTCTGACAAGCTTCGACTAGGTGATCGACTACTTGCAGTGTACTACCCTCCTCATTGTTTCTACTAGTCTCTTACAACGGTCATTTCAACACCTGGTTTTTTTTAAATTTCCTAATCTATCTTGATATAACTGTCTCAGTATCTCACTCTCAGGCAATTTGTGATGGTTGACAGAGTGGTGAGAAGTTAATGTATAAATATTCAACATCGAAGCTGTCAGTGCTGTGAATGCTTCTAAAGGTGTGACGCTTCAAAGCTCGATTCAAATTCTCAATTGAATTATCAAAGATGTCTATTTGCAAAACTATTGCAAAACTATGAAGTAGATATGTTGAACACAAATAGCCGAGTAAATCATTTCAGCAATAAGTTTGCAGCAGCCAGTTGTCATCTTAGGACATGTCAAGCCCTAGAGCATTCACATTGAGTTTTGTGATCTCAAGCTTGGCATCTGATCTTCTCCCCCCGCCCCCCGGCCCCATCTCCCACCCACAAGCAGGTCCTGAGCAGAAGATCAGTTTCAGATCTGATCCCCCATAAAATTCTCCTGAGAGATCAGTGTGGTAATATTCAACAATTTGGCATAACTATTGAAGTTTCATACTTAGTATATACAAGGGGTGATTTTGGTAGACTGAAGCAATAGATATTGTTTTCTATACCTCCTGTTACAATCCAGTCGATTACAACACAACTGAGGTCAATTCAATACATAATAACAACGTTGTAGGAGAATGCACAGAAAAGTCTAACACAATGAATAAAGCTGCAGCTCTGTGTCAAAACTTGCCATCATCTGATTAAAGATGAAATAAGTTCATTTATATCACCTTTGTACACAGTACATCAGTGCATTCTATCCTTGAATCAACATTAATAACTCACTAAATTTGGGGGTACACATAAAAATAGTAACTACCTCACAAATCTCTTCCCAAATTGAAGAGTCTCCACGTACCGTTGAAATCACGTGGCTCGGTTTGAAACGAGACATTACATCCAAACCCACGGAACTTATTATTAACTTTCAAAACATTGATGCAAGAATCTTACTTACCACTGGTATGCGCTGAAGTGAAAGTACACCATCCCGAGGCCATAGAGAAATGTTGCATCCTACATTGAAAGAAAAAAGTAACTCAATGAGGAAGTTTCAAGAGAACAACAGAGCTCACAATTTGTTCTAGAATTTGTCAAATACGTCTGCTTGATTTCATACAATGTACAGTATGTAAAGGTAGAAACTGTGAACAAGAGTAAAAACATCTACTTAATTTATGCATAAGTCATACCCTCCTCACCTCTTACTCCTCCATAAAACCCAGCTTCCTCTTAACCTACACAATGTCACCGACCAGGAAAGAATCAGCACAGACAAGTCTACATCTTGTGCTACCTTCTTCTTTTGTTCCAGGCCATAATTTTATAACTTGCATGAGTCGATAAAAAAAAACGATCAAATACGTTAAAGCAAATTTGGCTGACGAAATTACGTAGCGTTCTTTTTGAATGGTAGATTCGGCAGGGGGGAGTAAAGTGGGTGGTGCCCAGGGAGTGAGGGCACATACTAAAATGTTCCAATGTGTAGTTGGGCAGATGGGGATTGCAGACGTGGAGTGAGAGACAGGTAAGAGAGGAGCGAAGTAAATTGCCTCACACATTGATACTAGGTACAGTAGGTATCGTGTGGAGTACATGATATCACATTGGCGTAATCTTGTGACAGCTTGCTGTTTGTCATCCATGAATAACTTTCAGTGAAACCTCCCTAAATTGTACCACCTCCCTTTCCTATTAACACCCACCCATCAAACATGAACACATTTTTTACTTCAGCATGTCTCAGGTAGTGACCTTTTCTAGAGATCACTAATTAAAAAAACCCACAGTTGATTTCTTATTCAGGTTAATATTTAATGGGTAATGGTTAGTGCAATCAAATACAACAGTGTTTCCTCCCCCCCCCCCTTCCTCCATCGAAGTAATAAGGTTAAGTAGAAGGGGAATGTGCTGAAGTAGATCGGAGACAGGTAAGAGATGTTGAAAGTCAATTCATAAAATCAAAACATCATTTGCAAATCATTTTGCAAGTATTATTCGTAATATCCTTATATGAAGAAAATCCCTTTTTAAACAATTAGTGTAATATTGACAAAAAACTATTAAAAAAAAGACAACATAATATTTGCCCTTTGAAAGTTACAAATTACCAAAACAGATGACTGTCTACACATCCTACAATGTGGGTATTAGGGTATTTATTATAAGGGTGTGTATTATTGTATTGTATTGTATAGGGTTTAGTACATGAATCATACTGGCGTAATGTTGTGACAACTTCCTGTTTGTCATCCGTGAATAACTTTCAATGAATCCTTCCTAAAATGTGGTCACCCCTCCCTTTCCTATTACACCCACCCACCCATCAAACATGAACACATTTTTTACTTAAGCATGTCTCCAGTAGTGACATTTTCTAGAGATCGATCACCAAATTTTCAATCATTTTCAAACACTGCTTGCCAAGTGATTTGTATCCCTTTAATATCATCAAAAAAGCTCTCTGCATACTGTCGCCAAAATGTCTGTCAATTTTACAATAATGTTTCTCAAAATATGGTGACAAATGTTGAAGCAGAGGCACTCTCCTTGCCACAAACTGATTCATAATTAGTGAGTAATTAATATTTCCAATTCTTAACATTTCTGATCCACAGACACTATTTATAACATATACTGCAAAAGTGAAAAAAATAAAAAAATGACAATTTCTTCATTTACTTGGACAGAAACTTGACTAGTCCAGATCTGTGATTATTCTGCTATGGGCTTTTGTCCTCAAATAGTATCAAAATTAAGTTGATGCAAATTGCTGCTTTAGAGGATCAACATGAAGACAACTGAAAACAATCTAAAAATACCGAATATTATTCGTAATTATTATAATAATAATGAGACAAAGAAACATTGAAAAGTACAATATTGTGATACTTACCTGTCTTCATTCTACATATGCACTAAATCTACCTAACCTACAAAAGTTGGTAACATTTTAGCACTGTGCCCCCCGCTGGCCTTCTTTAGGGTCAACACCCATTTCTTCTAAAGTTTTTCATTGAGATCAATACACCAAGTTGATGTTCCAGGATGTGAATTCCTTGGAAAAACCATGTTTGTTTGCTACACTTGTTGGAATGGTTAACTTGGAGGGGACAAGGGCAGTTACCCCTAGAGGGTTATTGGTGGGGGGGTGGGGTGTGCAAGAATGTTACCAGTTGTTATAGGGCTAGGTAGATTGGAGTGCTTATATATATATTGGAGACAGATACGAGAGTGAGTGAAGTAAATTTGTGCAGGTTTGCTTCTGAATGGCAGATTCGGAAGGAAGAGAAAGTGGGAGAAATCAGGGGAGGGGGGGGGGTTGCATGGTGGGCACGGTGCTAAAATATTATCAATTCAGTATGTTAGGTAGAGGAGGAAAGTGCGTACATAGACTTCGGACAGGTAAGAGTGGAGCAATTGTGAGATAGCCAGACAAATTATGAGTAAAACATGCATGTTGCCATTTTTCAAGACAACAAATGAGCTGTTCATTCGCGCCAACAAACAATAATTTTAAACTGTGTTTTGTGAAGTTTTAGCTCCAGACAATATGCCCAATGAGATGTTCCAAGGCTTCACACCTTTTAGTACAGGAATGCTGAACTCAAAATGACCCAGCCATTCAAGACAGGTTTTTAATTCATGATACAACTTTTAAAAGGTTTGCTTTTTATAAAATTCATTAACAATTGGCCACTGTCCATGATAAGCCTACAAATAAGTAGACTAATGATTATTTCCAAACAAATGAACAAAACACTGGTTGTAGCAGCTTAATGATTCCCCCCCCCCCCCAAATAATGCCACCAGACTATAAAACTGACCTGCACTGTATAAAATAGCAAAAAAAGGATATCACTTGCTGTACGCTAGGTAAGTAGATCCTCGGAGTGGGAAAACGTCGAGGAGACAGGTGCCAGAGGAATCGGATAAATATTTGTGACCCTCTATAGAACAATCTACTCACTTCTTTTCAGTCTGAACCAGCATTCACTGAGAGTATGTATTAGTACCCAACCTCAATGATGTAACAAGCAGAGGTCTGTGTGTGCCTTGATAGGGAAACATTCCTACAGTTGACTTTTAAGCCATGTTATATATCAGTAAAAGGACGACATAATCTCTCTTATTTCTATTCTCATCTCGAAGGAGTTGATACTCACCTTCCAATTGTCAGGTTGTAATGTGAAAAACTTCTGATACGCAGACAGTGCTGTAAGGAAAGAAAATTTGAAGAATATGTAAACTCTTGACGGTAAAACACAACAGTTAACATGTTAGAGTAGATCCGTATTTAAACACAACATAAAAAAAAAATATGGAGAATTCCCCAAAACTTACTGGTTTGGGGATTTACGAGCCACGATACTTACCTGTCCCCCACTCCACATCTGCACTTTCTCATCTACCTAACTACACATTGGAACGTTTTAGCACTGCGCCCTCGCTACCTGGTTTCTTCCTACGTTTCCAGTGTGTAGTTAGGTAGATGGGAAAGTGCAGATGTTAAGTGGGAGACAGGTAAGAGGTAAGCGAAGTAAATTACTTCTTCTAATTTTCTGCAATAGGCTTTTCCGCATACAGAGGTCTATATGATAAGTCAGCCATATCCAGGGAAGACTTAGCGTTCAAATTTTGTGTCACTATTTTGAAGGGTTCAGAAATGAAGCTTATGTCTTGTTATTAATGTACTAGGGTTCATCTGTACAAAATCTGCATAACATTTTGTATCTTGCATGTTGAATCTGTCCAGTCTGCATAACGTTTTGCTATGCTTTACGGAACAAACTTATTTCCATATACAGCCTTGATCACCCTGAATCACACACAGGGGTCTTCAAGAATTAGTGTAGTAAAAATTGATACGGTGAACTATTAAATAATATAAACACAATGCTAGTAAACCAGTAGGAAAATATTCCACAGTAACCACCACATAAATGATATTTTATTTATATCAGGAATTGCACCTCAATCCTAGTAGAGAATTAGAGACACATTCATGAATAAAAAAAACAACATGAATTGTTCAAGTCTAGATAGTTAAAACTTTATTTTATTAACACTTGCCAAACTTGACAATGTTCAACAAAAAACGTTACAGATTAAAATATGTACAACTTCAAACAGATTAACATATGTATCCCCTTCCTTAATAAAGGACTGCAAAAATGTGTCCTTGGATTTCCCACACACCGCCAAGTCTGTTAAAATCACAGACTAGAAAATGTTGTCTTCCTACTCTGGTTTGTGGACAGGTACGAAGGTTTGTATCGACGCAACACTATCACGATAGTTTTCGCTTGTTTGTTGGTGCGCCCTCGCTTGGTCGTTATTCTTCCAGTGTACCCCTGTGAGTCATGGACGACCCTGCCTATTGTTTCAGGATTTCGAGAAGAAAAGTAATCCATGTCCACTTTTCCATGTCGCTCGACGAGATAAAGAGGTTAATATAGCATCCTCTCGTCTGTGCTTATATCCTACTGCAAATACGCCTTTCCCTCGTAACTTACAGGTACCCCACTGACCTGTATTCTTTATTGGGTAATCGCAACCTTCATTATTTCTTTCTATCACTTATACTGTTATATTTCTATCTATATTGTATACATATTTCGTTCCGGACCCTTTTAATTTTTGGACTTCTGAAGGTCCTGCTGTTGATAGCCAACAGGCCCATCTGAATTGTGATTTGGTAAGTTACAGTTTAATGACTATATGTCTTGTTAATATCTCCATAATACCTACCACTATATCAACAAAGGTATCAGTCATGTCTTAGGTCTGTACCGGCAGCACCTATGATCACTTCCTGTGGTCACCGATCTGTTCCGATAAACCCAACTTGGGGTATTTCCATCTCTTATTTTAGCACATACTGCATGTAAGGTTGATGTTACCCACTAATAACAACTGTTAAAACAACCAATTTCCCCCCCCCCCTCCCCTCATTCAAGATAAGGAATTTAATTGATTTAACACGGAGGTTTGCTCACTAGCACTACCTGTTACAACTGGCCTTTAACAGTACACAATCCATTATAAGGCTGCAAATGGGTATATATATCAAAGTTTGTCTCTATTGTAAATAAAGCAATGTTTCCAAAAATTTGTTGATATTTCCCAAATAATTCCATCCCACTACTAAATGATCTGACGCAGACCTCTGTGACTTTCTGACTTATTAAGCTGTACAATGGTCTGGATGATCTCCTTAAACACCACGTCCCATTTCCATTTCAAATTTGTTGATATTTCCTAATCGTTCCATCAGACAAACTAAGGGGGGATTGGACATAAATATTTGAAACTTTCTGAAGAGTGTTAAGTTACTGTATCACAATCTCCTTTTTATTTCTCCTTCATCCTGATTATCTGGAAGATCTCAATTCCAAGTATGTAACTCTATTCTTCTACCCCCGTTTTTCCTTTTGTCTTCTTGTTTAACCTTCCTTTTTTTTTTTCCGTCTTGGAAAGCAAAGGCAGAACACAAAGTCAACTCTCTGCTCAAAGGGAAGCAAATATCAAAACCTTAGAATTCCCCCGCTCCAACACATCAAGTTTCACTCTTTCTTAGAAGAGGTACAGTAGGTAGGAGTATTTCAGGAGAAATTGTGACTGTACCTGAATTCAAATTGCCTTGTACACAAAGGAAGGAATCCACCGTTCTCAACATGAAACACATCCCAGTTTCAGTTCCACAAACTTCAGGAAAAAACACAGGAAGAACTTAAATTTCTCTGATACGACCTACTCTGCCAATTCAGAGAAAACAAAACCCCATAATCAGTGCTGAATAAATCCAAATCGTAGCAGAAAAAAGGCAGCGAGATTAGAGAGGTGACGTTTGCTCGGTCATTGATGCTGGACTTCAAATATCGTTATTCCAAAACCTACCTGGTTTGGATATTTACCAGTGACAAGCTTACCTGTCTCCTTACAACCTCAGCACTCTCGTTCTACAGCGTCTAGAGTGCACTGGTAACCTTTTAAAACTGCTCCTCTATGACCGGACCCCACCCCCCTGCCCCAGTCAATGACCTCACTTCTCATTCTACCACCCGAAAGTGTTTTTCTTGGCTCAAATCTTACGAAACTGTTGTAATCAGGACCTCTTTTGGTGCTCACTGAAGAGGCAGATCTTTGGTCTAAAATATCGTGCACAGCCTGATAAGTATCCTTTTTGAATTTGGAAGGTTTTTTTGGGTGGACTCTGGACCTTTTCCAGTCTTGCACATACACACACACACAAAGACGCACACATAGATTCCTTTTGCCTTCAGTAAGGAATAAAAAACTATGTCAGTCAAAACGTTTATCACAAAGAAAAACAGAATGGAAAAAAGCGTTCTTGATATAGCAACCACTTTAAGCAGTCAAAATTCATGAATATTAATGTAGAAGTTCTCCTACATCAACATGAATTGAATTTGAAGCAATTTGTCTACAACTGGTTAATGTTTGTCAGACATCTGCTGCGGATCGATTAACAAGATTTGATGATTTGCTGCTGCCATGTCAACGTCCAGTAAAAAAAAGGGGTTTCTTGATGACGGTAAGTGTTAGAGTTAATTCACAAATGATGGTTAATGAATGGAATTAAAGAAGATGTACGTATTGAGATTGATAGATTTGGCAAGAAGTGGGTCAGTGGGGGGGGGGGGGGGAGAGGACACAGTATTAAAATGTTACCAATAAGCTAGGTTGATTTGAGTGCTATATGTAGAATAGAGACTGGTAAGAGAGGTAAATTACATTACAATTACAATTAATAAGAGACATTAGTTTTCAGTTTCAACTTGACAGTCCTTCAAGCTTAACTTGAAAAAAAAGGACTCTAAATTTATGACCCACTTTGTGATCTTCTCATCTATACAGTTTCCTAGTAGAGTTTCCTATTGTAGGGAAAAAGGCAAGAATCCACTATGTACATCGACCATATGAGACCCTTCTTGCTGTCTCGGCGGCCTGATGCAAATTAATGAAAACTTCACAGTGAACTGGAGCAGTGTGGCTGCATGTTAACTAATATTGTTAAGTCAGATCAGAAATTTATGAGTACTGAGCAACCTTGAAACTAATAAATATTACTACTGTATATATGGAACATGGTATCAAACACTTGACAGTCTCAATGAGTTTCCCCCAAAGTGCTGCATACATGCAGTTCATCTCCGGCGTGGGATTAAATCGGAATTTTAAGGCTCATTCACTTTCATGCATTCAACATGCATTCCTCTAACAGATCCTACATATTCATCTCCCACTGTTTCTACTACAAAAGTAATCTCAAAACTCATCTTCTAGGGTCATTTGATCTTTGTATTTGTACTGTCTATTCATTTTCTGCCATGTTTCTGACATTGTGTTTTTGTTTTCTTTTGTTGTTAAGCGCTATGATCATATTTGGAAAAGCGCTATATCAAGCATTGTATTTATTATTATTATCTATTCCATTCAATGGAACCACGTTCAACATTAGGTAGAACTAACAGAGCTCTTCCAGGTAACTCCACTTTCAAACTTGAGTCAATTCACTGTAGATCATTAAATTTGATGTCCGAGACTTTCGTCTAATAGGATACACACAATTAACTGAAATTAAAAGTCCTGATGTCGATAATTTTCAGCTGGAGGCTTTTTCCAATAGTGGCCTGAAACTTCCACCACTGTGGGTAACTTAGGGGTCACTGCAAAACTACACTGAGTGAGGACACTGATTGAGAATATTCCTATGACATCACGCAGTCACCTCCAAAAAACTTCCGGAAATAGATGATCAACTGTCAGCTCATGCCATTGTGCACACTAACAATAGGAATCTCACCTGAATGAAGCGTAGGCTGTGAATAGTCTTCGTCGGCCAGGTTCAAATGTGGTTGTATACTTTGTGAAAGGTCTTCCAAAGCAAAGGAAATGTTACTTATCTTCAAAGCATTAACTGTATGTATTTAACAGTACAGTGTATGGCTGT
The DNA here is from genome assembly GCF_037975245.1 of Apostichopus japonicus. NCBI lineage: Eukaryota > Metazoa > Echinodermata > Holothuroidea > Aspidochirotida > Stichopodidae > Apostichopus > Apostichopus japonicus. Next base: position 5,401,324 of record NC_092570.1, on the reverse strand, counting down.
GCAGCTCATAGTTTCATTCACGCGGTACAGATTTTTTTCCCTGTGCTGTAAGATGTCAGATCTGTACAAAATATCTGCACGCAAAACTGGCTAGGCTCTATGACGGAGAAGCATACACTTGTTCAACCCACATATCATCATACTAATTTCTGTGATATTATGTCTCAACCCATCCCAATAGCCGATAACCCCAAACATGACACAAAACTCAGTGAATAAACCAACGTATACCGAATGTTTGATAACACAATCTATCATTGTAGCATCATGAACAACCCCTGCAACTATAGTGGCACTACTGCACGGTGCAAACATTTCTAGACTACTTTGCAAGATGTTTCTTTGCGCATACAATACACTATGCCTTGTTTATAGTAAAATGACAACTTTCGCACATGACTTTAATATGCAAAAAAAAGATATCGAATGGTGGAAGTAACGTGGCCTGCAGGCCCAAGAGCTGTCAAGTGTCTAACATGACTATTTTAAGAGGCTTAATGACAAGTAACAGTAACAGAAGGTACAAAAACACGCACAGAATACAGACAAGTTAATGAGCATGCTCATTAACCTGTCTGTATTCGGTCGGTGCTTGTTTTTTAACCTACTGTTACTTGTCATTTAGCCTCTGAAGAAAATCCTGCTAGGATCGAAACGTCAGGCCAACTCACTTTTACACATTCTCTTACACAAGCTCTCTAGTGGATAAGCAGTTTGCTAACAGTATTATTTTATTATGATTATTTTAAGAGTCACGTTCAAACTTACCCTTCTCCACTGCACCCCTCAAAACAATCCTTGATGGCGGGAGGGGGGGGGGGCAGTTTATCTGAAGAAGTCAAGGTCTGCATGTCAATGTATACAGCACTGCTTACTAACTGTGGTCTGAGCTGTTGTCCATATACACTGTAAGTTCTAACACGTGTAGTACAATAGTATATACTACATTGTTGTAGTAGCCACAAGAAAAAAAAAGATAAAATTGTAGCCATCTTTAGTTTCCGCTAATCTTGGCATTGGTTTACATTAATACTGACAAAAAAAGAATAGTGGATGACAGGAATGGTACATGGCTTTTAAGGGAATGGATTTTGGTGAAGAATATAGTTTCCTATGTTTAACATCATGGAGTTTAGTAAGGTAGCTATGAAGGATAGTTTCCTGCCAAAACTCGTACAAGCTAGGTGTTCCTCTTGATTCCATTAGTGTCATGTTGGTAGTGGGCCTATACTCTTACTTTGAGTCTTAATTTCTATCACAAATTTTGGCTACTTGCTCCTTGGTAGGGTTACAAATAGAGTTATAAACATCTGTGTCAAAAGTGAGGAGCCACTGAAATGCAATTTGCTAGGTAAGTCAATTCCCACCATTCCCCATTCACATATGAGCATATGTCTCTAATGGTTGCCTTTCACGAGATATCCCAAAATGAATTTGAACTCCTCATCTATCCTGGGAACTAAGGAGTCAAACTGTATGATAAAAGATTGGAAGCTAACATACAGTGTCAGTTGAACTACCTGAAAGAGCTTGCAACAAAGCTTTTGCTAATATTGAATGATGTTATTTATTGAATAATTGCTTTTAAATATCTGTTCTACTGAAACAAAAGAACAAGTAAACAAACTACTTACAAATATTTGTGAGAATACTTAGGCCTAGCCTACCATGGTTATTCCAAAACTTACTGGTTTGGATATTTACGAGTGACGAGCTTACCTGTCTCCTCACAACCTTAGCACCTCATTCTACCGTGCCTATAAAGTCCTGGTAAATAAATAACACTGTGCGCCCTCTATGACCGGACCCCCCTTCCGGTCCCACTGAGCTGGTGCCACTGAGCTGGTGTAAACTTAATACACACCAGGCAGGGGTCTCGTCGAGTGCAGGATCTGCATTTTGGACAAAGGTCGTGTTCGTCCCAGGCTCTGCCTGGGCGAAACATAGAGCAGTTGATGCACTTCAATGGATTGCGTGACATGCTGAATAACCGGATTAAGGAAGATTACTTCTTAGTGATAAATGAACAACAATAGAAGCTTAACGTAAGAAGGGAGAACTAGGGAGGGAATTAGGCTTAGGTGGAGCGTAGCATAACCTAGCAACGGTAAACAAGGTAACGCTACGTGGTGGCCTAACATGAAAATGCAAGCTGAAACGAAAATGAGAGAGCGAGAAATACATACGAAAAAGAGTGAATATAAGTGAGCAATATGAATCCCCAAAAGGGGGACGAGAGAGACTAATTGGGGGGAAGAAAGCTAGTAAACAAGCTAAGAAAACACAATAACAACAACACGCTTTAGCGTGGGGAGGAATAGGGCGGGAACCTAGGCAGTTTCGCGGAACTGCTAACCCCGCCGCAAACCAACCCGAGGAGGAAACGCACTACGAAGACAGTCCACAAAACCCTCCCTTTTTGACAAAAAGGATACTTATCGGTCAGGAAAGGACTGTCAAACTTCTAAAGATCCGAAGCTAAAAAACTTCCGGCGATCGTTGAAGAAAACCAAGACAATTTTCCAAGGAAACTATCCACAAGAAAAATATGCGTGTACAGGCACTTGGAATGGTAGAATGAAAAAAAAGGAGGAGGGACCGGAAGGGGGGTCCGGTCATAGAGGGCGCACAGTGTTATTTATTTACCAGGACTTTATAGGCACGGTAGAATGAGGTGCTAAGGTTGTGAGGAGACAGGTAAGCGAGGAGCGAAGTAAATTTTGTATATATAGTACTAGCCTAGCCTCTACGATGAAAGCCTACCTGAAAGCCTACGTGAGAAAGCCTACGTGTTTAAAATGTTTTCCCCATGAAAAGATAAATAATCGAGAGATACGCCAAAATATTGCTGAATCGGATTCCAAGAATGTGTTGCATTTAACTGATTCTTGATGGAAAGTTATATTAAAAGAATTTGATGTTTCTGATGGTTAGAATCTTGTCACGGTTTAGTGCAAAGCCCCCCACAAATAATACTACTTACTAACTGAGAGGGGCTTGTACATTTTCACAGAGTTGGTTGCTACTCCGTGAAAGGGGGGTTGCGTGAGTGTATCCCTGTAAAAAAACATCTTAGTGTCCTAGATGACAGTGCAAATAATAGATTACATGTCTACAAAAGTTGCAAACGTACAAATTTGCATCTGTTTTGATGATAACATCCTGTATTGCTGTCTGATATTATTTCACAGGTAACTGTGAAAAAAGAAAAAAAAACACCACGCGGGAATTATCACACCTTGTTTTTATTGCACTTAAGTTTGCGATCGTTCAAGCTGTTGCAGTGATTGCATTGCTCATCGCAATACTATTGTTGTACAGTACAGTGCCGTAAAAGATCACGAGGTTAACATTAACAAAAATCAAAGAAGTGCTGTGCTGATAGTTTACGATGCGATAGATCTATTGTTGTCCTTTACAGGACTTCAGTCTGTCACTGTCAATGGCTTTGCATACTTTGGAATCATTCCGAAGAGGTGGGAGAGGTGGGTCAGGTTATAATAAGCTATGCTTGACTGAACACAACGAATCCCTGTCCATCGCGGACGTCGCAGCTGAGTTTGCAGTGACCCCTTAGGTCTTACTAGTACTTACTTACGTAGTCTGTATAGGCCCCAAATTATAGCACGCTATAATTGCTAGAAGTTTTCAAAAAGTACTTTCCTGAAGGTCTTTACTCTCCAAAGTGTTCTCAGAGATTTTTAAGGTACACCCAAGAGGGACAGAATGTCCCAGTGGGGAAAATTTCACCATGTTGTTATAAAACCAGTTGAAGAATTTGGACCAAAGGTGACCATATTTGAATATCTAGCATATTTGGGGCCAATACAGCATACCTTTAATTCGTCTTTCAGTTAAAGACACAACCTAACAAATGCTCATTTGCATGTGTAAAATGGCATACATGTAACCCACATCTTCTTTTGTTTGAAATACTGAATAATCTGGTAAAGCTTAATTAATATGTCAGGAAGATTTTTCACATTATTCTGAAACCGAAGATTGTTCATAACATTCTTTGGCGATGAAGTGAAAAACATTTATTATGTGTATCTTGTCTGAATATCATAAATTTGCCAAAAGAGATGCTGCATGAAAAGAAAAAGTAATTTAAATAGCACAGAATGCTACACCATAAGGTATATAAATATATACATAGACAGTACAGTATATTGATTTATATAAACAGACAATGCTTCCACACATCCTGCAGTACATGTTGCACATACATCTGGCAGAAAGCAAAAAAAGAGGGCAGTGTTCCAGAATTAGTAGTGTTATTCTTCTTATGTGCACTGTTACTCTTGCCACTGAACCAGGAGAGAGGTGTTTTACATGAAGTGAAAGCACTGCACATTTCACTATTTTCACTCTTTCAAACCTCTGAGAAAACGTCTGGAAAATTAAACTAATCAATTGTTCAAGGTATACAAACCAAAAAATATATACAAACCAGTAATGAATGTTGACATGAAACTAGCTTTTAGCAACGTTGTTGCTAAAAACTAGTTTCATGTCAAAACAAAAAACAAATATATAAAGAAGAGGTCTAACAATGTAATTTGTTTAAATTAATCTAAAACCATTTGCGATCTCTTACCTTTTGAGTAATCCCCCAACAACAAATGGAAGTGGCCTATCTTGCATAACACTGAGGCATCTAAATTATGTTTGTCTGGTGATTTCAACTGCTGGTCATAGTACTGCACAGCCTGAAAATAAATCAACAAATAAAACAGGTCAATGTTTAGTGTTGGGGAGAGAAAACAGGCATAGATGGTCTACCATATCATCTCAGCCTGGGAAAAAAACCATCTACAACCGGTCAGTGTCACATTTAACAATTAACCTCTAATTCAAAAAAGTTTATAATTAAGGTGGATAAAAATTCAATGTAGGTCCAAATTTGATACAAATTGAGAAAGGAGGTGGTGTCACTCTTTAGGAAAGAGTTGAGGGAGGGGGGAGAGGGGAGACAACAGAAGGCACTGGATCAGAGATTCCATGAAAAGATATAGTTCTAAAATGGCATATCCAAACAAAGTATCAAGTTAACTGTATGTCGGTAAACAAATCACCATACTCTACCTTAATATGAGAGGGCACTGAGTAAAGAAAAAGGGAGGTAGTTATTAGAACCTTATCACTGCCAGAGTCGAATTTCAGTTATATGCAAATATGGTACAAAATGACCCGATTTGGTAGTCTCTCCCTTCTAACCTATGATCTACTGTACGTGAAGAGGACATTACAGAATACTTGTAGCCACATTCCAGTTACTTTTGGTATTTTTAACAACAGTTACTGTACCTTTCAAAATCATTTTTTAACGTTATAACAAAAGGATAAACAAAATTCCCACCTCAACTTAATTGTATTGTATCAAAAAGAAAACGACAATCTCTATATTCTTTCTGCAAAACCGTGACGACCTGTAATCTCACTAATCTGTCTCAACAGGGATTCAAATTTATTTTTCATTATCTTCAAATTAGACTAGCTCATGAGACACAAATGGTACTTAAATGGTACCAGGAAAATCCTGGTTGGCAACTTCTCACTGACACTTTCTGGTTGCCAAATCTCTCAGAAAAAATAGACCATAATTTTCCACAATAATACCAAAATACCTAAATCGTAACTTAAAAAGGCAGGACGGTCTATAGCGGTATCTTGTGGGAAACACAAAAATTAGTTAATACACGTACTACTTTTGCAAAATAAATGCAAATATTTAGGACTTCCCAGACTATCACCAAAAATACATAACATTACACAAAACAGTTAGTTACAGTTGTACATATATGATATAAAAAACAGCACACATTAAAGTTCTAACCCTTTCCTCTTCTTGTCAAGACTTGTCACCTCTGCACCAGTGTGTCAGACCTAATGTGACTTCCCCTAACATACAGGATGGGGTGCTTAACAAAACATCTGGAAAAACCCACACACATGTAAAATTATGTTTGATTCGACACTGAGCATATAAACAACTCTTTTCATTTGTGACAGAGTATGGAAGCCTGGCCAATGAGGGTAGGTTTCAAACACTGAGGACTTATATGCCAAGGTAGAGAACCTTAATTAGCATGCGTCTACCATACACCGTTGGGCCAATGAGTGCCCCCAGCCACAGAGTAGCTAAACAAGCTTCTTATGGCCACTCATTATATGCACTTTGTGTGAACTATTTAGTTACTGCATTTGCAATTTCTGAACTCACTTTTCTGGCCTACTTTTGCTTGAAGATATGAAAAGTGATATTGTCCTTTCTATTCTTTGTTAGCAACTTACAACTTATTGATTTTCATTATGTGGCTGTGTCTCGTTGCTTTTTAACAACTGAGCACAAAAAAAAGGTACTTTATAATTTATATATACTCTCAAACTCAGTATATTTTTAGCAAGTGCAGAAGTCACTACCATACTAAGAGACAATGATTACTTTTTTAAAGTACATAATATACAGTAACAACATAAGCACGGCTAAGTTTGAAGTATTTTACTCAGATGGTTGTCCCTCCGATAAACAGGCTTTGCATTTCGTTTGTCCAAACAACAATTTTGGTTGCCAAAAAAATGGATCTAAATAACAGTGAATGTGTACAACATAAGAGAGATATGTAGGTTTGGTCACTTTGGTGAGTAGATCGTCACCAGGCTTTGGGATGATATACCAATTTATCACTTTTATCTATTTGGGGGGATTAAGTTAGTAAACTGGGTGTAAACAACTAACCATTCCCCGGACATCTATCTAATTTTGGTTAAGTTTGGAACAGAAAGTTCATCCTCTCAGAAGACCAGACTTAAAAATTTGCCCCAATTTAGTGATAATTTTGGGCTTTCTTTTGGTCATGTTCCACTTTCGCTGTATGTGACATATGTCTCTATTAAGTGTCCACTTAGTCTGTCTGTGTTTTCCTTAGCCTCTGAAGCAGGATCAAAAAGTCAGGCGCTCTAACTTTCAACTACAGTATGCTTGATGCAATATTAGATTATAAGTTTGTTATCAGTTTCTTCTCTCTTTAACATTACAAAATATGTGCATTCTGCAGTCTTGTAGCTCTGATGATCATTGACCCTATTTTCTATATCTTCAATTTTATGTTACATTAATATTACACTGTTTTGTTTTTTGGGGGGCCTTGTGTATTCCTTTGGTACCTACTTCCCATTGAGAGATGAAGTCACATTTTGACCTCTGCACACTTTTACTCTTCACTTTTACTTGTCTTCTCATTTAGCCCTACTGTAGAAAGACACGGTGTAAGGCTGACCAGTTGGCGACCGAGTACTGTATAAAGGCTAGTTTCTACCATTGCACTAATGAACCTACAGTATTTTATTCTTCAGTCAAACTAGCCTTCTTCCTTTCCTCCCCATCAGAATTTATAACTGTGGATTGAACTGATTATAAACTTTCTTGAGAATGATGAATACGAGATAAACTGAGGTTACAACTTTGGCTACTGAAAAAGTGAAACAAAATGGGACTCTCCACCTACACCCAAAATAGACATAGGGCACTGTCATATTGGCCCTACAGTATCTTGTTCCCAGGATCTTGCCAAGCTGTTGATTTGTACAGTGAGTTATTATAAACTAATAATATAATGTACCATAAACCTTCTTGCATTAGCAATTGCAGTTCTAAGAGATGTTTTGAAACATAATTTCAAAGTTTCCATTGGGCCAAACTGCCCAGTGGAACACCTTGAACTAGACAACCAGATTTCACCCAGCGGTTCTTCAATGTGTTTCATATGCTTGTTTTTGCTTTCATGCGATTGCGTTACTTTGATTCAGAAATCTGCAAACAGTACAGATTTAGGACAGATATGACAACACTCACTGTAGATATGCTGTTAGAGCCCCATTATTCTACTATCTGGATACCAGTGCACCATCCATCATCATCATCATGAAGAGCATTTTCTCATGAGATCTGACCTCTGCTTCTACAGAGTCTTTCCAAATAACTTCATACTTTTGATGTTTATAATCATAAATGCATTCATTTCTAATGGATTCATAAATGGTAGGCAGTACAGAGTTTAGTGAATATGCTAAGCACTCCTTCATTATGAAAAAAAAAGACACTTCAAAATGTTTGTCAAGATAACAGATTTCACTCTAGGTCAGCTCATAAGGGCTCTCTGCATTATTAAACTTTTTATAAAGCTACAGTTTAATATACATACTGTATGCGGTCTTATAGTGTGCTAACTTTGACAATTTTACTGTCACTTTAATTGTCAGTATTATAGAATGGTCTTGCTGAAATAAACTTGCTTGAAATGTATACGCCTGACAGAGGAGTGTAATCTAACAGGAAAACATCCGCATTCTCAAGACATAGAACATGTACATGTGTATACCCTAGTACACTGACTGAGGGTACCACATTGATGGAGTATCTGCTACCTGTAGGAGAGTAGCATAACACAGGCTTAAACCCCTTGTGATACACACTTTGTTTCTTGAGTCACAACCTGGAGTAAATTCACTTTAGGAAATACTGTAAGTACAGTGTTGTACCAGACTACAACTACTGTATTTCAAATACCACACTTTAGACTGAAGTAATAATATGCTGAACTTCTAAGAGAAGTGGATAATAGTGCAAAAGACCAAGGAGCTACAATATAAGGTAACATTTGATCAATTACAGAAATGAAAATTAGTGTGTGATCCTTGACCTTTCACAATACTATAAGTACTTTGGCTTTAAGTACTTTTTGAAAACTGTTTAATTAATTGCACACTGTAGCCCATTTTTGCTTTCATTATTGTCTTGTACTTTGTTTACTGTTTCTTGTTTTGCTATCGCACTGTTTGTGTCACTGCGTCATGAGCGTCTTTTTTGACGGATACCGGCGCATTTTAATTGTCCATTATTATTTATTATTATATGTACTATATTATGTACTATATCATGTACTATATGTACTTAAGTACTATATACTATTATATGGTTTTAAGTACTATGGTTACTGAAAGGCGACCCCCAGCAAAGAAATGGCTATCAATAGAAGGTAGCTCTCAAAAAAGATTTGGTACTCCAATGGACATGGGGGTTCACTGAATCCTGTTCCAGCTACTAAAACAAATTCTTTGTTTCTTTGTAAATTTGTTTTAAATTTCCAAGTCTGTCGTTCGTTTACTTCTCCAAAAAAAAGTCAATATTACAGTAGATCATAAAATTTGTGACCCAACTGTAACCAAGGAGAGTCGAGAGATTATGAGGCCACTCGGTAATTATGACAAATATGCTGGTAATACTATCTGTAGCGAATTCATCTAAAATGCGGAGTAGACCTATTTCTTACAGTATAAATACTGTATATATATTTAGCCATTCAGTTTAATACACTGTTACAGTATTTATTACTCTCTCAAAGATATCCAGATCTAACAAACTTATACTTAAGCAAAGGCAGTCACTTAATAAGCAAACCCTTGTGTGGGATTTGAATTGGCCGCGGCAGGAATTATGTAGGACTCACTGTACATGTAGATTTATTTATTTATTATACTAATATTAGAACTTTACACTGCAATATACATCAGGGAATAATTTAACATTCCAGTTCTGTGATTCCTGTCTACAAAGACAACTATACATCTTTGCACTGGTATAGCAACTTGACCATTTTGCATAGCATTTTTGCAATGCTACACAGGATAAAATTTAAATTCACTGACATACAATAACTGATATCTACAGACTTCGGATATACCTTCCACAACAACATCTCAGTGCATGTTGGAGTGGTAATTGCATTTATCCTCTACCTGATTATAAACTTGAAGGATTGTTTCTCAAAATGTGAACCAAACAACCACTAAAGTAGGAATTCTTTTGCATTACATAAGAATAAAACACTTTTGGACAAATGTAATGAAAAGCAATTTCAGCATTGGAAAGAGATTCTGACACACTGGTGAAAAAAAAAAACAGATTTTCAGAATGTTATCTGATTTAACATTTATCCCAATCAAATAATGGATGAATCAAAAGCTTCATAAATAATGCAAGCTTAATACAACAAGAAAAGTGTACCGGTTGTCCCTCAGAACAATCTGGGCTTAATTATGATCATCTTCTGTATGCATGCAAGTTGGTCTTCAAACCCAACTTATGCATAAAGAAATAATTGCTGAGTGCCTCTTCTATGAATAAGGTGGTTGAGTAAGTTTATCATCAAGGAAACCTTGTTTTTCCTATAGCAGTTTCAGCAGAATAAAATGAGGAGTTTGTTGGTGGGTTTTGTATGTAATGTATCCATCCATGTGAAATCAAGATTTATAGGACCAGGCAATATTTTCTTCCAGTGGAGCTAACAGACACTATAGCGAGTAAGGGCCCACTGACATTTTTGTAACCTAGCTTTCATATTATTCTTTAAGCAGCAATACGGTTGCACCGTTGCACAGTACATTCATTTCTCTGTTTATTTTTTTTTTCAATTATGTCTGAGAATGGCTGTGTGCCTATGGTCTACCTTGCCTACAAACACACAGGGTATTGCCAAAAGAAGGCTGGTTGGCAAGTTTGCACCAATCTATTCATCTTTGGATGTATCACAACATATATACATGTGCTTCACATTTTGTAAAGTCTCCAAAAAAATTCCGGAATGTTAGCATAGGGTCCAACAAACAGAACCAAGAGCAAAATCAAGTAGGCTAGGCTTTAAGGTCCACAATTTTAGTCAGGCCCTTGGGTATCCATTCAGTATTACAAATCAAACTTAAAACCCACTGTACAATGCACATCAAGTCATTTAACTCTAATGGTGTGCTGTTTACATAAAGTGATCTGTATGTTAACACAATGAGCGACAAGCAACTATTCACTTCTTTTCTAAACTGATTATACATACATGCAGGGCCGTATACAGATAAACAACAGTCACGTAAATGCTGTTCTAAACTCATCTATGAAATCATTTTTATTAAATGCTGAAGTCAGTTACAGTTCATAAAAATGGATGTCTTCACAGGTTGCTTCAAGTACCAAAACTTTCCTTGCAACTTTGGTTGGGAGCATTCAGTTAGTTTCAACATAGGAGGCTATTACTTTTGAGATATATGAGTGCACAAGTAACGTTATGTTGCAACAAAGCATGCACAGGTAGAGCATGGAGATACAGCACCTTACACGCAAACCGCAATTGGTAAACAATGCTTTGGACCAAATTTTATCTGGTGAAAAGAGCAATCAATTTTCAACCAAACTAATATCTAAACATTGTAATATCAATAAGGAAGGAAATTTCACCAAATTATGTCATGATTGGTGCAAAAATGCATAAGACCCTTTTTTCAATTTATTGCTTTGAATTTAACTGTTTCTGAAAATGGAAATATACCACTGAATTTATCATTGGTTTGGTTGGAATAGTTATTTAGTTTTCCGGTCTCTCTTCAGGGCTCCTGTTTGACACCAGTTCTTAGTACGCCCAGAATCATGTACTAGTCTAGAGTGTTCGTTTCAAGGACCTTATACTTTTGAAATCAAATGGTATCTTCAGTGTTTACAAAACAAACCTGCTTACTTTTGCAAAACGACAAAAATCTGTGGATCATATTATTATGCTCGTTGGGAACCTTTCTGCTGTTTATGCAAGCATTTAGGTCTCACACAGCTATCGTTAATGGTATGCAGGAATGGACTAAAAAGTTTATGTTACCCATAACAAGTTGGACGAGGAGCTAAACTAGCCTAGCAGGCCTAATTAAAATCAGGCAAAACTACCTTTAGATTATTCCGTAGGACATGATACAGTAGTTGTGTGCAATCATCCACGATTTTAATATAGTACAAATGGCATTTCAAAATACTGGACCTGTGACTAAGTCTCGAGCAGACTGTTCAGCAAAGTAAGCCTAATGTTAATAAACGTGCATTAGAGGTACGGTAGGCTAGCAAGAGCGAAAACTGACACAGCAAAGTCCCTGCTAGTGTAACACAAACAAACATACATTCAGGGACTAACGTTAGGCCTAGGGCTCACCTTCGCGAGTAGGGTCTTCTTCCTGGTGCTCTCATCCCCTTCCAAAAGAAGGAACCCGAAAAGACGACTACGGGGAAAGGAAATACAGATATTTTTAACACATAGTTATCATAAGTGTCATAAAAGGTTTTGAAAATTTACTGATTTGGATTCATTTTACCTACCTGTCGTATTCATTCAGCAGCTCAAGTTCAGTGGAGTTCAAGACCAAAGCTTCACTTGCTTGTTCGTTAGCCATTCTATTTGATACCGTGATCCATTGAAATTTTGCTTCACATCCAAATTATTCCTGAAAACCATATCATCGTAGAATAGGTCGAGTCCGTACAGAAGACAAGAAAATTGTCTTGATGTAATATCGTTAACACTTTGCTTTCACATGTGTTAATGGTGGTCTACGCTATTGTAGTACATATACCCAACTTACACACAAACAATTGCAACGATATAAGGATTTTGATCTTATTTCTCTATCGTAGGCTTCATATAACGGGATTTGTCATTGGCTGCTAAAGTGTCATGTGACAACGTGTACCCTCCGAAACTTGAGAAAAAGTGAAGTGTTATCCCAAAATCATCCAGATGTCGAACAGGTATATCATACCAACTGCAAAGCAGCTAGTACCAGAAACCATCAAGGAAAATAATAATTTTGTGCGACGCTTATAGTGTAACACTCGATAACCCTTATTTCTTGAGACATGAAAAACAATACTTGCGAGAAAAGGGGCCTACAACATATACCGTAAGGTGTGAACATTGCACGATATGATCACATTCGAAGTGTAAGGTTCTAATAAACTAGCTGGCGCGAGGAATGGCCCTTTTGGAGGGGTTATCATCATCTCAAAAAGTGATATAGATATAAAAGGGCTTCAGGCTAAGCATTTCATGTGCACTTTATACGCGTTACGTACGTAGTGTGCGTTGTAGTGCACATCTGTGGATACCTTTATATTCGACAGGAACTGCATGGGAGGCTACTAATGGATTGAGGGGGGGGGGGAGGGGTGGGGAGATGGATCTAGGCGCCATACTTACCTCGTAGACTGACAGTATATCAACCACTGACGTGATACGGGGGAAAGGAATTGGGTAGCATTCCAAAATATTGTTAGGTTTCACATCTAAGTGTATATAAATTATGCACCGTACGCGAATTAACACAATACAAGTTGCCCCTCCATTTATTTCGGTCATTCTTCTTCGTCTTCCTTTTCCTTCGCGGTCAAGTGAGGTGAGAAGAATTGATTTTTGGGGTGAAATACTTACATTACTAAACCGTATAACCACTAACAGGTCTTCATTATTGCCAGGCCTATTATCAAAGGGATTGCGTTAGAAACTAGTTTTAGTGTTATAATGTCAGACTCGAACAAAATATAGACATTTTCATATTACGCATTGGCGGCAGTCAGGCTTTTTGTTGCAGGGTGTTGAGGTACGTGCTGGTGGAAGTTTTGAATTTTTGATCAAAGACTTTACACCATGAAATGGTTTTGTCATCTGCAGGGTTATGTGTTATTGTACCCTTAAAACTTACGTTGCAGTGCTATATGATATGCGATGGTCCTACACATAGGCGTAGGAGCCCAATTTTATTTGGGGGGGGGGGGCTGTAACGACTTGCCCGAAAAATATAACCAAAAGTTTTCGCGCGCTCCACGCGCGTTCAACATCTGCATGTGCATATCATATAGGCATGCATCGGTTATTACATCGCATGCCGATAACATACAATCATTGCCGTGTTATTACCCTCCCATATTAACCAATATTGGTTATAATTATTGGGGAAGTCGTTACAATAATAATGATAATAACAATATAAGTTTAACCATGCATGAAAAACACATTGTAAATTATTTTTCTTTCAGTATGTGACCGACAATTCTCAGCATATTGCCCGAATTTTCACAAAAATTTTGGGTTGGGGCTGCAGCCCCCCCCCCTTCCACCCTAGCCCCCGCCTCCTACGCCTATTCTACAAACAATTTGAGTATACATGTTATGTTCAAAATTTCAATTTCCCCTTGAAGATAAGGCATAATTGTTTATGTTAACCAACCTGATCTGTTTTGTTTTTGAGCGGTCTAAAACATATGAATAATTTTATTTTCACATCTAAGTCAAATATGAAAATTTTGTGTGATATATGTAAGGGAAAACTTACATTTAAAAAATCATCTCCAAGTTGCACCATTTTGCAATATTCAATATTTCGTAATATTTCTGAATGGGTGAGGGGGACGCCCCTCCCCTCTAACCCCTTCCCCGGCGTGCTGATCACGCACGCACTTTGAACGTGGTTCATGACCCTTCATGTCAATAGCTGTGGATAACCTCACACCCCCCCCCCTCACCCGCACCTCCCCAATGTCAAAAAGAAATATATGTCACTGGATAATGCAGTTACAAAGCGAACCAGTTTGCAAACGTTGTAAATGCGTAGGATATAGGTCTATCACTACATTTGCTATGACTGTGTTCCATATGGGCCCTTCAGTTACATTAACCATACTTTGCTATTAAAGAAAATGATAAGGGATATTTCAAGGATCGGTTGCTTTATCAATGTTACGATTTTTTTAATGATATTTGTCTTTGGCACGGCTTGTGAGCCGTTATACGGTACGTTGCAGACATATACGGATCTTTGTTCATAATGAATGACCATAGGCGTAGGAGCCCAATATGATTGGGGGGGGGGGGGGGCTGTAACGACTTGCCCGAAAAATATAACCAAAATTTTTTGCGCGCTCCGCGCGCGTTCAACACCTTAATGTCCATATAGGCACGCATCAGTTATTACACCGCTTGCCAATAACATACAATCATTTGCCGTGTTATCATAGGCGTACGGGACCATTTCAGTTTTGGGGCAGAAACTTTTGTGCCCGAAAGTCCCGTGACACTATCTAAGCGTACAAGAAATTTTTGGGCAAAAAATGCCTCTCAGATTGCCGGAAATGGGACTTTTGAGGCCTTGCAAGTTGCATCTAAACATTCTTTATTTTATAATCTCACATTTTAGAAACTTACACTTCCCCAAAAATTTGGTAAATTAGAAGAAGAAAAAATGGTAACATCACTTTGAAGGGGAAAAATAGGACAGTATATTTTTTAAGCTCCTATTTAAAGAAAAAATTATTAGAAGAAAAAATGGTAACATCACTTTGAAGGGGGAAAAATAGGACAGTATATTTTTTAAGCTACTATTTAGAACACTGTTTTTATTATTTAAACACAGTACTCAGCTACCTCCAGAAAAACATACATTGTTCAACGACACGTAGGCGGGATAATGTCGCTGTGTCGGGTGAGACTGCAATTTGTCTCACAAAAAAAGTATAAAAAATAACAAAGAATATGATAAACCTGTACTTCTTGGCTTGTAGGCACTCCCCCTCCCCCACACCATCCATGAAAAAGAAAATGTTTCTTGTATACACTCATGTCAGGGATGTCCAGGTATACAATTGACTAGTTAGAAAAAGAAAAAATGTTTACTGCGGTTTTTTTCTGTGGCCAAAGATGTCGATAATCGGTGGTGTTACACGGAAATATTCGGGCATCATGATGCTAAGTAATGAAAATTTTAGGCCTACATTAATATTAGTATCACAAAACAAATAACACAAAACGCTCTCCCCTGCCCCCTCCCCTCCGCCTTGTACGCCTATGCGTGTTATTACCCTTCCATATTGGTTACGATTATTGGGGAAGTCCGTACAATAATAATGATAATAATAATATCAGTTTAACCATTGAAAAACACAATGCAAATTATTTTTCTTGCAGTAGGTGCCCGAAAAATTCTCAGCATATTGCCCGAATTTTCACAAAAAGTTTTGGTTGGGGGGCTGCAGCCCCCCCCCCCCCCGCCTCCTACGCCTATGTGAATGACACAAATGCGCCACTATAACCAGGAGATGGCTCATTTCACTGCATGGTCGGGATTATTTTCATGGATAAAAGAAAGACGGTTGTTTTAACGTTGGCACCGATGAAACATGAACATATATTGTTTGGTTTGTTATATTACAAGTTAGCGACAAACTCTGCTGAAACATGACAAAATCAATTTTTCTGTCAAATAAATTGCAGGTGAAAAATGCTTATATCTATCTATCTATCTATATATATATATATATTTATATATATATATATATTGCCTTTGTCGTTTACCTCCATTGCATTAACATAAAGTATGTTCAAAGTATCTCTTTCGAGATCCGGCTTTAGGAATCACAAATGATTTCGAGTTGGTTAGCATCATGTTTGATCTCTAGAGTAAGGCAAAATATGTCACCAAAAACAGAACTATAGTATTGTTCGATACAGGTGACAAACGCCTACAGTGGAATTACGACCTTCCTAACCGGTTTCGAACCTCTGGACATACAATAAGCGTCCATAGCCTAGTGGTTAGGGTGTCCGTGTACAGAGCGGAAGGCCCGTGGTTCGAATCCCGGTGGAGGCTGAAAGTTTTTCACTGTTCTTGATTTTCCAACTCATTACGATTTTCATATATATATATATATATAGGCAAAAATTTAACGATAATATGTAAATAAGTGAGTAAAGAAATAAAAATGGGTCCCAGTAATGGTTTTATATCTACCCCAAATTTAAAGATATTTGCCTTTAATATACGTTAAATATGATTAATGTCTGGAATGTTGATATACTGCGAAATCGATGACGTCAACTTCTCAGTCATTTGTAAATTCTAATATAAATCTAACACTTTAGATAAACAACACAACGGTCAAGGATGAAATCGAACGTACTGGGTCATGTCCATGGGCGGCGATCATGGGGGTGCGGGGGGGGGGACGGGTTGCACATCCCCCCAATATTTTAGGTGGGGATATAGTATCTAATATCCCCCCCCCCCCAATATTTGGTGGCATAGTCTTTTTGTGTGGCTATAAATAGAAAATAATGCGTGAGATTATTTATCCAAATCATATTTGGCGGTGGCTAAAACTTCATCCAGCACATGCTGCATGAGGTAAATGACTCTTCGTGGTCGTTTCTGTTTCTGTGACTTGTGACCGTATAGCATGTTGTCACTCATGATTATTATCATAATGTCCGTACATCTCTTGTGTATGAGTGTCAGTACGTACAATATATATTTGATCCACATCGATATGGGTTCAATGGGTTTCCATTTGGCCTGTTTCCTACAAGATTTCTAACCGCAGGCGCGTAGCCAGGGGGCGAAGGGGGAGGCCGCCCCCCCCCCTCGAGCATATTTTTTGTATTTTTTATGATATCGAAGTTTTATATAGTAGCCGTTATAAGAGGTTTTAATATTTGTACACTTATAAATTAACTGTGTCTGAATTTTCGAAAATTCCCTGACCAACATTCTTCATCATACTTCCCTCTACTCGTGCAATTTTGACCGCTCTGTTAGGGGTTGAAGGTTTTTTTTAATCTATATTGGTTGTCCATAGATGATATTTTGTGCAACATTATGGGCATGTTTTGAAGTGAATTTATTATTCAAATCCTGAACAAATAATGGGCTTGGGGATGAAAGTTACTACGCGTCTGCACCCAAGCAAATGTCCCACCCCCCCCCCCAATATTTGAAACAAATCGTCGCCCCTGGTCATGTCGATGTTACCCAACATTCTGGATTGTGAACCCATTTGTTAATCGACGGACCCGTATACGGAAAGCGAAGAAATGGTCAGGGATTCCCAGACAAAGCGAATGTCACTAATCACATCAGTCTCACCATAGTAAAGGCCTAGCTCCACCACGTAATTACGTGGCTTAAGCCGAGAAAATGCCGGTGGTCTTTTCCCGAGACGGCACTTTTCGATCCTTTTACTGTCTTGGCAGCGTTTATAAATAACTGACATATCAAGTGGACGAACTTATCCGGCTTTTACGTACCCCAATCTTCCATGAACCTCACGATGACAACTTCCAACAACATTTCCCGCGATTCCGTTAGTTCATGGTCTCCAGGATGAGGAGCATGAACCTACATGATACACAGGTGGGGGAGGGGGTCACAGCCAATGGGTATGGGGTCAATTATAACGGGTCCATCCCGGAAAGTATGGAGGGGCGAGAAAATATGAGCATAAACAATATAGTGCATTCTTATTTTAATAATATAACTATGGTTAAATGAAAAGTGCTAAAAGGGGGCCTGGTGTCCTACTTATCACCGGGGCCTTTTCTGGCTATCGAAGCGTCCACTTACACAATCTCAATGCGAATACAACGCCCAGCTCACGTCATTATTTCTTTGGAACTCGAACTTAACC
This sequence comes from Apostichopus japonicus, assembly GCF_037975245.1. Taxonomy (NCBI): domain Eukaryota; kingdom Metazoa; phylum Echinodermata; class Holothuroidea; order Aspidochirotida; family Stichopodidae; genus Apostichopus; species Apostichopus japonicus. The sequence continues at coordinate 5,383,002 of NC_092570.1, read as the reverse complement.
GACATAACTGACAATAAATGTCTATAACCACGCTGATACCTTTACATCAACATCAAAAGTACTTTGCGATCTCAGGTTCCATCTACCATGGTATATTATAACGTTTCAGAGACTTTAATGTGTTTAAGTTTCAAATCTTTCTACCAAATTGTCCTGTCCTATATTTTAGTTCTATAAAGATCATTACGCCGGTAAATTTCTCACATGTAACTTCTTCAAACACAACCGTTCTCACGCCCTCACACTGCGTAGGCGTTTGATCGTAAGTTGCCTGGAAACTGTTCGACCGGACACCAAAATTATACACAGGTTACTTGAATTCTCTTATGTCAGAACGGAAGCAGGGGCGACGGAGCCGGAGTAAATGAGAAGGAGGGGGGGGGGCATAGAGCAAACTTTCCCTCGGGTCTGTCAAGAAACTAAAAAGTGTCCCTTTTCTATAAACAGAAGTGCAGCAACTTATTATAAATTCCTTTAATTTTTAATTAAACTGAAGATGGCGTAAATCAAAAACAAAATATGGTAAAGAAGAGAAAAGCTTCTCATTCATAAACTTCAAAACCTCTCTCCGGTCTCAATCAATTGAATGACGTGTAAAGGATTATTTCAAAGATGTCGGCGGGGCTAAAATGATTCCACCGACAGATGTAGTAAGGGTGCATAGACTTTTATGGAAGAGCCAAAGGAAAACGAATCAGGCGACCTTCGTTGGGTGAGGGGGTCCCCCCTTTCCTATGAGAATTTTTTTGGTTGAATAAATGCAATTGGCGTCATCAGTTTAACGGCAATTGTGAAGTTTATAAATCTATCCATTAGCCATGTATACGACTTTACCTGTGTGAGTGCAAGTTTTTCCCCTGAGCCGACTGAATAAGTGTTTCTTGTCTAAATGTGACTAAATTTTAACATTGTGTTGATCATTTTTCTCTCACATAATGCATTTTTCAAGTGACACAAAATCGTCTCCCCAAGAACATCCATATTCTCATATCCGACAAGACTACGTTCTAATATCATGCCCTACTTTCCTGTAGGTCTTGATGCCCTGTTCTCGACAGTGCTAACAGTTAGTATATCAGCTCATAGCCACCACTTCGTTGTGTCATTTTTTTCGCACAACTGGTAATTGTGTGCAATTGAAGTAGATCAAGTGTGTTCACTTGTGGGAAGTCTGGAATTTATCTCAAAAAATACGTTATAATACACCTCTCCCAACAAACATCCAAGCCGAATAACAATAACTGATGATATTTCACACACGCTCTGGGTTCGATTATGAAGAGGACCAGTCAAACTAAAGATGCACGGAGCAGTCCAACTCAGACTAAGGAGACGTAAGATAACGTTATGATATTGATAGTGGTACTGGTACTGTGGTAGTGTATTCGTAATTGGTCAATTTGGTGTGTATTGCCTAGGTTTTGGCCCCTGGCCCTACTCCTAACTTTGATAGAAAATGACAGTTATATATTGTTACTGTTAGGTGAAGTTGGCGTGAAAAAGAAAGGTAACAAGCCATATATCTGATAAATTACCATACCACTGCTAGATGACTCATTAGGCCAACTGTGTTTAATGTTTACATAGCCTACAGTACCTTACACAACTTACAGGTGTTCCAATTCCTTTGCCTGAAAGTTGAATCTTGACTTGTTCTATGTGGGTCATGGTCATTGATACATGGACAAACTGACAGCTAACTTAAACACCCAGCTATGACCTTTTTCCAAGCTGTAGTTGTGAAATGAGTCAATATGACCAACAGGTTATTTATTCAGAATATATTACAAACAATTTTAATGACAATACGAGAACATTTGTAATAAAGCACTTGTACGCCTAGGACTAAGGATAGGAAGTGCTTTACTGAATTCAAAGTGATAAGAAGCCAATAGTAGCTCATTTTAAACCCCATCCATGCATTAATGCTGGTTTATGACAAGCCCTCTCTTTTCAATGAGTATCCAATGAGTTACCTGTACTTGTCTCACCCATTCCTGCCCCTGGGCCCTTCATTGAACATATGCAATCAATAGACAAGTGTGGACCTCAAGAGCTCTTCCTCAAATATTGACTGAGATGAAGTCACCTTGTTCAACATCATTGCAGTTAAGCAATGGGGAAGAAAGTTGTTTCAAAACTATGGAAATAATACAAAGAAAAACACAATCCAGCAATACCAATTGAATCTACTCATTACCATTGCACAGTAGCAATTTTGAGTAGTTTACTGAATCTGGTTCCTGGTGGGAATTTTAAACCAAGAATTTTATAGTTGTAGGGTGAACACTTCACTTCTGAAAAAGTTAGAAGTCATTACCTCAAAGTGTAATATCACCAATATATATTTCTTTCTTTTACTATTTATAGGTCTGCTAAGGCTGGATACAGTTGCTGGTGTCCAGAGACTCAAACTGCAATCAAACTTCTCATTGCAGCCAGGTTTACTGCTGCTTTAATGAGCAATATATCAGATTGTGATGAGACTTTCAACTACTGGGAACCGGTAAAACATTAATTACTCAGCATCACTGTAGCCATGTTTCTTTGTCAGTAAATATTGATGTAATTCATGTTTTATTAAAATTCATTATCAGTTTGTCTTATTTGTAGCTACAGTATATTGATTTCTCCTTACAGTGTGAATCAAAGTTAGGGCTTTCATGCTCAAAAACCTGGCTACTGTAACTTCTAGTTTAGTTGAACTTGTGGTGAAGCTGAAGAATTCCAAAATGAGATTCTTTTCTTAAATTCTGAAATAGAAAAAACAAACAATTGAGATAGAATGAAGCACTTTTTCTATCACATATATATGTTTATTTTATACTGATCTTCACGAAACAGATTATTATCTGTTCAGAATCATATCTTCTCAGGTTTGTAACTTCTACCCTAAGTAGCATATAAAGGCTTATCAGAAATGATGTCTTATTTTTATTTTCATTTTATTCACAGACTCATTATCTACTCTATGGTAAAGGGTTCCAGACCTGGGAATATTCACCAACTTATGCAATTCGCTCATATGCCTATCTCTTTTTACATGCTATACCTGGCTACATCCACTCATTTGTACTTGGTGGGAACAGGGTAGGTTTTAAAGCCTCCTCTAAGATTCATTTCTCATTTTCCTTTACACTTGATATGTTAAGTCTCTGAGTTGGGGCTTCAGTTGCAGATTTGATTTGTCTTTTACCAACTCAAAGTAAGTGCTGAAACAAGATAAAGTGAAAGTGCTTCCTATCAGGAAGTTTTCTTGTGGTTTCTTGGTCTTTTACCTAAATGCATAGATTTACCAGAGTACTTTTATTCGCTTTCAGCCGTTGGTACTAATGTTCATAAAACAAATTTCTCTCATTTGCAGCTTTTGGTATTTTTCTTTGTGAGATGTCTTTTGGGATTTGTTTGTGCCTTTTGTGAGGCTCTTTTCTACAGGTGAGAACTCACAATTAGTTTTGCCCGTTAAGTTTTTCCTCTAGGTTATCGTTATCTGTTGTTGTCCAAAGCAAGTTAAAAAATACACTGTTTGAACAAATTTATTTGTTAAACTCTATTGCCTAGTGTTTCTTAAACTATATTCTTTAGTAACTTTCATCTAACACTAAACTGTAACATTCTCAGTACTTTCACAGTTCACTTACTTTGTGGTAAACTGTAGTTATAGCATTGCATAGTGTCCCTCATTTTAAATTAGTAATTTACATTCATGTTAATAAATGTGCTCAATAGAAATTTTTCATGACTTGTCTCAGGGTCAACCGTCTATTGCAATACATAACTTGTTGCTGAAAGTGGCAATAAAAGAAGTTGTATTATTGATGGTCAGTTTCATGTTTTCCCCAATTTTTTTTTTGGAAGAGGTCCTTGGGGTTAGGATTACTTGCCTACCTTCTAATTGTGTTTGTTATCATGTGACATAAACAGACCTGCCGAGCTGATAACTATGTGTCTCGCCTTTGTTTTTTCAGTGGTGTAAGGAAGACCTTTGGTCCAAATGTTGCAAGATGGACTTTGGTATTTCTGCTGTTCAGCACGGGAATGTTTATCTCGGGCACAGGTGAGTCAGTGAGAGCGTATACATGAATGGATAAGTTTCGATTTGAAGAATACGATCCTTAATATAAAGGCTTCATTGCTTAAAGGGTGTTAAGACTCACGCACAAAGAAACATCTCATGCCGGTAATCTGACCTAGTTTTGAATGAGGTGTAACAGAAGTGTTAGATACCACCATCGATCCCAGAAAATACACACACAGCTTGCTACCGTCAACTATTAGACACTAGTGACAGTCAGTACATACAGCTACGGTCGATACCCGCAACACAGTGTACATAGCAGCGATAGACATCTCAGGTCTAGATAAAAGATAACAAGGTATCGCGTTTCATTACTGTCTGCATTTTGTAGCGATAAGAAGAAAACTTCACTTGCAAGCAACGGAAAGTTAACTTTTTCAGAGCGTAGCACGCGGTTTGGGGCGAGTCTTCAATGCCTTTAAATGATTTGAAAAGTCTTGATAAAACAGTCTGCTATGTTACATATCATATATATTAATACAGTGACATCTGTTTAGGAAAAAGTTTCATGCAAAATGAAAGAAAGTATTCTGAAAAAGCAAAGACTATGGAGCATATGATCAGATGGTTGTTAAACAGAATTGAAACAGTGTAAGTTAAGGTAAGGGCTCAAACTAGCAACCTCATAAATACTACAAGTGCTGTGGCTTACTGAGCTGTACAACATTTTTCTGTAAAATTAAATTCTTTTACATATTCTTCCTTGTACATGCTAATTATAGTTCCATATTCTTATCATTTAATTTCAGCCTATTTACCAAGTAGTTTCTCCATGTACATGACGATGATTTCAATGGCCGGCTGGTACTTTGGTCGATGCGAGGTAAAGATTTATAAACTTTCATATTTAATCTTTGGTTAAATTGTAACATATAATAATTGAAAGTATGAACATGAATGTGCTGGATATTCTTTCTACGTCATCAAATTAATAAAATTGTAAAGTCTTTCATAATAAAACGACAACTATTCCATCATCTCTAAATAATATGTGACTGTTTTGTTGTTTTTCATCTCTCTAGATTTCTATAGTTGCTACTGCTGTGAGTACTTTCATTAGTTGGCCTTTTGCCTGTATCATTGGGTAAGCATTTCATGTTTCGGACATTTTCGTTAAAAGATAAAATTACTTCATTTTGTGCAGAATTTTTAACCCAAGTTTCACCTTTCAAAGAAAAAGTGTATTAAAGTGGGTAATTAATCACTGTTCATTAGGAGCCCAAGCTTTCGTGACATTATCGTGTCCTAGTTAGACAAAGAACCAGCTTAACTTACCTTATTAACTGAAAATTATGTGGCAACTTGGTAATGGTTTTTATAGACACTCTGTAATGAGGTTTATGATAAGATCAAATTTTTCAGTACAATGTACTGTAATTAAACAGAATTTTTGTTTTTACTGATGCTGATTGTAGTAGGGACACTAGAACGGTCGTAAATTGGACCCCTCATTTATGACCTTAACGATATGTATTCGTTTTTAAATTTTTCAAGATATATATACATGGAATACTATTTGTTATGAAATCAAGCGTGATAAGAAAAAAAAATGTATTTCCAAGTTAACGGTTTAACTTTCATATAGGACTAACACCTACATTAGATACAAAATCAAATCTGTTTAATTAAAATCTCCAAGTTAACGGTGTAACTTTCATGTAGGACTAACATTTACATTAGGTACAAAACCAAATCTGTTTAATTAAATCTCCAAGTATATGGTTTAACTTTCATGTAGGACTAACACTTACGTTAGATACGAAATTAAATCTGTTTAATTAAATTCATCAGGCCATGACATTTCCTCTTTCTTTACTAGTGCACCCATCGCATTTGACTGTCTCTTTCTTCGAGGTCGCTGGATATTCTTCATCAAGTGGTGTCTTATATCTGTACTTTTTGTTCTGGTGAGTATATTTGAGGCAAAGTGAATGGTAACTATGGTAATTTCAAGAGCTGCTGTGAATTACCTGTATCACAGAAGCCTATGTAAAAGATACATATAGTGCACAATCCTGGTGGTAATTTTTTTTTGACTGACCGATTGATGTACCAATTTCGTGATCACAGCATTTGAAATTGACATGTTTTTGTACCAATTTTAAAATTGGACTTTGGAGCCAGGATATTTTCCTATACATACAACAGCTCTTCATTTGGTGCCTTGGACTTACTGAGATCTGCTATGATGCAAAATACAAGAACACAAAAATAATGGTTTGTTGGCTAGGCCTGCCAAAGTCTGTTAACAAATGTATTGTTTAGGTTCATATTTAGGCATTTTTGGTCAAAAAAATTAAAAAAACTGATTTAAATCTTTTCCTCATTGACAGGTGCCACAAGTTGCTATAGACTCTTACATGTATGGGAAACTGGTCATAGCTCCTCTCAACATTGTTACATATAATGTGTTCAGTGAACATGGACCCGATATTTACGGTAAACTTCTGTAACATCTCATTTTGGTGTATTGCGCTTAAGGTTATGATTTCATAAACAAAATAAAATGCTTACCTTTTTGCAGATCACCAAAGTTATTTTTCATCTTTGCTGTTTTCATTTTTGACACCAAATATGATAATTGAGAAAATAGCCCTTTAAATTCTTTTCAGAAGTAATGATTCATAGAAATATAACATAAACAGCATAGACCATTATCTTGGTTACTTACCTGCCTATCACATGTAATAAATTCAGTAGTGTCTTCATCCAGGGTTATTAGCTTGTAAACTACTCTTATGCTGCATATGTAATGTTTTAAAGGCAAGTAACTGCTGGGGGCGGGGTCGGGGGGGGGTTGTCGGGCTTCCCTCCGGTTTAGTTGGGCTTTTAGGTATCAAAATTATTGTTTTACCTTTCATCCTTCAGAAATATCATTCCATATGGGAATTATGCTTCATTGAGTGAACTGTTTTAAGCCTGTCAAGTTCATATGAGTTTTATCAGTTAAAATAATTTTCAATTTTTTATGAATAGTATTATTTTTCAAGTTTGTCTAGTAGGCTTTCATACATGCATGATTTAATAACTCGGCTGAAAATTGTCTACTTTTTCAGGTGTTGAGCCATGGATGTTTTACTTTCACAATGGCTTTCTTAACTTCAACGTGGCTTTTATGATGGCCCTGGTAGCCCTGCCAGTCGCAGTGAGTTCAAGTCAACTTTCTCTTCCTTCTGTAGCTGTTAGTACATTTAGATCGAAAATCGGAATGAATGTCATTCCTGCCAACTCTAGTAGCGGGTCGGTCCTCGAGATCCGATGTGCCAAAATCTTAACCGGCAAAAAACAAAGTAAAACAGAGTCTAATGGAGTGGTGGATATTTATTGAGTAAGAAATGATACGCTTGCGAACACTGTTTACAAAGTGCAAGGACCAATTCTTACTTAAAAGCGAGAATGTTAAGTGCTATTTGGTAATCTCCCGGTTTGGGGCTTTAATCACCAGGTTCACACCATTGGGATAGGGGTTAGGCCTGGGGGAGGGGGGCAGGGCTGAAACTTTGAAATCTGGGATTCATGCAATGCAGTAAAAATTCTTTCAAACGTTAATAAACAGTTGAACGAAGAACGATGTTACAAGTAATCACCTAGATTTGATTTTATCTCTAAATTATTTCAAGATTGGCGTCATTTTATGACATTTCCTGCCCAACCTCACTGGCAGTTCTTTAATTTCAGATCAGATGATCCAATGACAAATAAAATGCAACATTTTCTGTTCTCATCTTTCATCTTTCTGAATCATTGGTTTAGTAAACAGTTGAACATTTGAAGTTGATAAGCAATTCCTGAACTTTCTAGACTCTTGTTCAAACTTAAAATATCTCTCTTTATTTGTCTAGATTGTCACTTCTCGTATCGTCTCAGGAAAATTTGTCGAAGACAACGGGAAACTTCCAGTATGGCTGACGATGATGCCAATGTATTTATGGATATTGGTGTTCTTCACGAGACCTCACAAGGTTTATTTTTTTGAAAATTTTTCCTTATAATTCCAGAAATGTCTACATGTTGTTAATATCCCATGTCAACCTCTTCCAAATCTTCCCAATATCTCACAGTTAGTTTTGTTAAACATTTAAAACTTGCCACGATATAAAAAGTTACTATCAAACTGCATCCATAGAAAAAGTATTCTCTTTTATTTTGTGATATGAGAGTATTTTGCAAATTATCTGCATTTGCTCTTTCAGGTTAAGTAACTGATATATACAGTGTAACAACTACACTGTACACATGCAAGGTGAATACATGATGGCATGTTCCTCTATAAAAACCAATGTCTTACACAATGTGAATTCCAATTAGCATATCATGAATATTCAATAGCATGTCTCAGTGAGAGATTTTATGAGATAATGAGATATGTTTATTTACATGTATTGCATAGTAGCTGATTTTGATTAAAATGCGATGCCATGTTTCTCTTGATAATAATAATAATAAATGAGACTTATATAGCGCCAATCAGTAGACCAAAGTCACTGCTCAAGGCGCTTTACAAAGAAAGTAGATTAATTTACAAAAGAACAAGTGAAAAGATGGGTCTTAAGTAGACTTTTGAATGTAGAAAGTTTAGAGCATGTTGGAATGTGTCCTGGTAACTTGTTCCAGAGATGAGAGCCAGAGTATTCGAAGCTTCTTTAACCATAGGTCTTCAAGCATGGTTTAGGAACAGTTAAATACAGTTTGTTGGAGGAACGAAGTGTGCGAGTAGGAATATATGGCAAGAGAAGTTTTGACAGGTACACAGGCTGTTCCAGATGATGAGTACAATGCCACACTCTGTACCAGATAGATTGCTGGTATCTGTTGAAGAATCTTTATCTTACTCTCTACGTCACAATACTTTAAATGACTCTGTCTTGGTTTTACAGGAGGAGAGATTCCTGTTTCCGATATATCCCCTCTTTTGCTTAGCTGCTGCTGTTACTCTATCCTGCATTCAGGTAAGGAGACAAGCTACTGATCAACTGTTATCTGTAGCTATTACTCACTGACAATAGGCTTTGCTGTTGTTACACTGTCCTGTGTTCAGGTAAGGAGAAAAGTCACTGATCAAGTATTATCGGTGGCTATTCTCACTGACTACTCACTATCTTCTACTGAATAAATATAAAAGCATAAATGCATGAATAAATATAAGTGCATAAATGAATATATATGAATGCATCAAACTTGCGTACCCTGGGTCTTTCCTGCTACAATTTGGAAGATAAAATTAACAAAATTCATTTTTTTGTATCCTAGGAATGAAATTTGCTTTGCATTTAATTCTCTCCTCTGTTCTCTTTCTTTAGAGGGTGTTCCATCATTTTATTTCTCCTCATAAGAAGCAACATTTCACAGTCTCCTCTGACCAGCTGGCAATCACCATTGGTGTCATGTTTGGTTTATTGTCCCTGTCACGTACAGGTGCATTGTATTACGGTCAGTGGTTGAATTTTATTGTTAACACTTTAATAACATAATATTAGATACCTTAAATAAATATCTGCTTGCAATCTGATTGACAATTTTTTTCCAGCAATTTTGCCAAAACCCACAACAGAGCATTCCTCAAAGTAAGGTAAAAAACTCATCAAACTTAAAATAACCCTTGTAGATACCCTTGTTGATAGACAAAGTGGGTATTACCTAGTATGAGTATGGTTCTATAAGTGGTATAAATCAGGGGTTCCCTAACTGGGGGTGTGTGAGTCCATCCCAGGGGGTTTTGTGAGACGTTTCTGAAAGTCAAAACTAGAGTACTTTTTGTTAAACTAAAATCTGATATATCATATAGTTTAGTATGGTACAAAAGTCGTACCTGTTGACAAACTCTATTCGCTTTTCCATAGTAGTACTGTACCGTGCATGTGATAAATAACTGAATTATGAAACAGACACAGGCCGCATGGCTTTGGTGAATTTGGTGTACTTATGACAGTGCGTCGTGAAGATAAAAAGGCGATCTGATCTTGAAGTTTCCAAATAAATATTTGTTCATCTTTTTTTTTTTTTTTTCATTTACAATATTACACTATGAACTTGATCTTTTACGAAGCACTGTTATGCGTATTATAGTATAATAATGACTCAGATCGTGTCTCAAAAAGTTGGGGGTTCGTGGACAACTCTGACATCCACAGGGGGTTCTTGGGGGGGGGGGGAAAGTTAGGGAAACCCTGGTATAAATGGTTCTATAAAATTCTGAACATTTTTCTGTAGGCATAAATTTTTTTCATATAAATATATACAAGAAAATAATAAATGAAGCTTTATTAGTGTTAATGTTTTACATGATTGCAACATCAATTATTCTTGGTACAGGTTACCATACACCTCTTGATTTGTATCCCGAGATTCTCAATATGGCGGCTGATCCTAAAGTGCACACCCTCCCTCCAGAAAAACCAATCAATATATGTATTGGAAAGGAGTGGTATCGGTTTCCTAGTCATTTCTTTTTACCGGAAAAGTAAGTTCTATTAAAATGTTTCACTTTTCCATCTAGAGATGATCAATTTCAGTGTTTGTAAGGATATTTATAAGGTTTTCAAAGAATCACAAGATTTAATGTTGCTGAAACTCAGGGTATGGCTTTGCAACAATTTGATGGCGCTTGACCATCTCTTCTTCATAAAAACAAAATTAAAACCAGACACGAAATGCAACTTTTTAATTAATCCCTCTTTCTATTATTATTTTCTAATTCCTATCTTCCCAGTAGTGAGTGGCATTAATCAGTCATTTTGAATAATTTCTGTTGTTTATGTAGCTGGAGCCTTCAGTATATTCAGTCCGAGTTCAGAGGTCAGCTTCCTAAGCATTACGATTCCAGTCCAGACGCCACCAGACTCATACCAACAGAAATGAATGACTTAAATAAAGAGGAACCATCCAGATATGTATGTTTACATTTTCAATAAAATCTTGAAAAAGTAACAGAAGATAAAAAAATATAAGATTATTGTCATGTTTCTTTTTGTGCACATAGTGAATTTTGAAAGGGTATGAAGCATAAAACACAGGGGGTCTGGAGTGAACAATTATTGCACTGTAAAAACCACGGAGTCCTGACTGCCAAGTCCCCACCATCCACAGTTATGGCACTGGACACACCCAGGAGTCTGGAGTGCCAAGTCCCCACCATGAACAACTATGGCACCAGACACAACCAGGAGTCTGGAGTACCAAGTCCCCACCATGAACAATTATTGCACTGTAAAATCCCAGGAGTTCTGACTGCCAAGTCCCCACCATTGACAATTATGGCACTGGACACACCCAGCAGTCTGGAGTGCCAAGTCCCCACCATGAACAACTATGGCACCAGACACAACCAGGAGTCTGGAGTACCAAGTCCCCACCATGAACAATTATTGCACTGTAAAATCCCAGGAGTTCTGACTGCCAAGTCCCCACCATTGACAATTATGGCACTGGACACAACCAGGGAGTCTGGAGTGCGAAGTCCCCACCATGGACAATTATGGCACCGGATACCTGTTTTGTTTTCCCATTTCCTCAAGAATTTTGAAAATGAGAATACATTTTTCTTTATCTCATGTCCTTGAGCCTCCTAAGGCTGTAGCCTCCCTTCCAACAGCCCTGTATATTATCCCACAACTGACTGCACTTTCAATATAAGGAGTTTAAATTTTTCTCCTGTTTTTCTTCTCAGATCGATGTTAAAAAATGCCATTATCTCATAGACTTGGATTTACCTCAGGTATCGGACAGAGAACCTCGTTATTCTCAGGATAAAGAGAACTGGCAACTGGTTCTAACATCTCCCTTTCTAGATGTTCAAATGTAAGTTTTATTACTATTGAATTACGTTATCGTATCTAATAGAGGCAACATACCTCAAATCCAGTTGTTTTGCACAGTAGACAAGAAGACTGCAATTGTCATTATTTCTGCAGCAACCATATGACATACCTGTAGGGTTATTGGGATCATGTGGTAACTGTAGCAACCATGTGATTAATCTGCAATGTTAATGCCATTAATTACAGGAAATGCAATTCATTAATTCTTACAGACTGCATATGCTGCCACCATGTGATAGATCGGCAAGAAACTTGTGATAGATTTCCAAAACTGTCACAGATTTCCAGAAACCATGTGATAGATTTTCAGAAGCCATGTGACAGCTTTCAAGAACCATGTGACAGCTTTTAAGAACCATGTGATAGATTTCAAGAAACTAAGAGATAGATTTCAAGAACCGTGTGATAGATTTCAAGAAACCATGTAATAGATTTCAAGAAACCATGTGATAGATTTCAAGAAACCATGTGATAGCTTTACAACTACTGTGTGATAGCTTTACAGCTACCATGTGATAGCTTTACAGCTACCATGTGGTAGTGATTGTTGCAAAACGTGATGATCGTTGCTGACCATCTGTTACAGGCCTGTTGCAGATTTATCCCATGGTTCTTGCATAATTTATCACTCTGTTTATGGCAGATCTATGGTCTTAGAAGATCTATCATTATCTTTTAGGAACCATGTGCATTGTCTTCAAACCTTGCATAATAACAGTTGAAAATCCAAATGCTGTTGCACAGTATAGAAAAAAAGAAAGCAATTATCAGAAATTTGTCAGTCAGTCCGTCAGTGGGTAGAAACAGCAAATCCTTTAATCTCCCTTTCGAGTCCTAATTATTCCTATTAACTAGACTGGACTTGCAAATAATTTATCATTTGTGTCTCTATTTCAGGTCACCCAAGCTGTACCGTTCCTTCTACATTCCGTTCCTCTCTAGAAGAAGAAATGTGTTTGCCAACTACAATATCCTCAAAACCAGGCGACGCAAGGGAAAGAAGAAAGTGGCAACGCCTTAAATGGTTTTGGAGAAATAGGAAGAAAGCTTCCATCATCAAAATGCAAGTCTTTGAGAGCTACTGATGTTCCCATAACAGGCAGGGGTTTAACAGCAAATAATAAGTGAAAAACTATTCAATTCTAAGGGTATCTTCAGTTAGCAACATGAAAATGATTATTAGTTGGCAAAATACGTATCATGTGGGAATACATATTTAATAACAAAAATGTAAAGCAGATATGTTTCTCCAAACACTGTATGAAGGAAACCGTTAACACCAAAAGCTCATGATTTTATTATTTTAATATGATAGGTTTTTGATTATTGATCAAATTCTCTCACTAGCAGATACACAGCTGTGAGTGTTTTACAGTAGTTTCCATATACGTTTTATTCTGAGGAAACAGTTTTTAACACTAATTTGAGAGCAACAATTGCAGGCCATGCTTGAGTATAACAACCTATCAGTGTCTTGGAGTTAAAGCCATTTGTGATGTGAGATAAGTTTGAATAAGTGAGAGATTTTCTACCATTTCCATTTCTAGACAAGAAAATTTGAATATTTTTTGGAAATATAATTTGATGACAATATTTAACCTGTTACAGAAGAGTCTACATGCTTTAGCCTTGACAGAGGTTGCCTTTGTTGATGTTGTGATCTGCTTCATTTGCTGTAGCTTGCAGAACGAAATTTCCATCATCCAATGACCTTGTGTAAAGAAATTGCGGACTTGTTCGTTGTTTGAAGTCTCGGTGATAATGATGAGGTTATGACATAACATCATTTATTAATCTCTTTGAATGATGTTTAGACTTAATTTCAGTTATCCTTGTAAAACAAAAAAGTCGTCCTTGTAAAATTGTAAGTTGGAATTACTATAATTACGACTTGGCAAAATAAACTATCGCAAATAATGGAGAACATACATTTTACCCTCAAAGATATGTTGTTATTGTTTGGATTTTACCTCATCAGAATTATCTGGGTTTATAACCAAAAACCGAAGATAAGCTTTCCCTGGAGGCATCTGATTATAGGCATTCAGTTGCAGTCTATTTCAAGATGTTTTTTTGTGTGTGTATGCTAATGTTTGACTTTCTGTGTATCGAACCACTTCACAGGTTTGACATATTCTAATCATAGTCTTTAGGGTGTTGTTGGAATTCACATCACCAATGATTGTATCTGAAATTATACCCAAAACAAAACAGCTGACATGTATATGATGTTATGTTGTTAGTTTACTACTTAAGCAACTTTTGATATATTATTGGTAAATAAAGATTGTGGGTTTGGGTCTCAAGACTACAACGAGTCCTCCTTCATTCAAATGTTTCCTTCTTTGTTTAATATTGCCATTACAAACTGATGACCACAATTTACCATATGTGGTTTAAAATTGTATTTCAAATTGTGTATGTGAAACCTGATTTTCAAAACAAGTAACGCAGGCAGTCTCTACCAAATACTGTGTCCTGCCATTCTTAAGATTACTCTGGTAAATTCACGCTCTCTGAAAAATTATGTATTCAAAGCTGGATAATTTATGTTTCGATCATTTGAAAAGAGCACACAAAAAAGGGGGGGGGGGAGGACAGAGTATCAAGTCATCCAAGAAACTCTACGAATAATTAAAACAAACACAAAGATACTATGTTTTTACTCAGCTTCTTAATTAATACTTCATCAACACACAATAAAGTTACAGATTATACTTGAATAGCATGTCAAAATATTTTAATACAGTTTGTATTACCTTTTACATCATACAAAATGACAAATGTATTTACCCAGTTGTGTTGGAGTCACTAAACAATATCCTGACAAGAATTAAATCATCCCACACTTTTTCTTCCAATAATAATTCAATAAAACTTAAGTATTAGTAAGACTTTTGTGGACCAATGGTATAAACTAAATGGAAAAGTCATTTACAGGCTATTTTCCCATTTCATGAAGGACTTTTTTCTTTCACTTTGCTCAGGAAGTGTGGACTTGCTAAAGTAGTATCACTGTGACATCTGAGAGGTTAATAAGTTTGCCAATAAATGCCAAATTAAGATGTTTTCTTCTCACATTATTTTCAGACCATTTCTAAGCCAAAGAAACCATGTGGAACAGAACTACATTTTTCTACAGAAAAGATATTCAAGGTTAAACTTACAACATACTAATACATCCTATTCACCTGGAGGGTATACAACCTCCATCCCTCCCCCAACCCCTTGCCCCCTACCCTCCCTTCACTACACTCTGCATTGATAATAATCATATTAACAACACCAATCATTTGCTGGAAAGAAAGATCCTACAGCCCTAAAGCATTCTCAATGGCATGTATCCATGGGCTATTAATTACAGTACTGGGTCACTTTGCCTACGTAACCTGATTATTCATTATACAATGACTGTAGAGCCAAATGCAACACCATACAAACTGGAAACTTCAACACTTGACCATTACCGAAATGAGGTCACAGAGCCTCACATGGCAAACTACTGAAGGGGATTCATAACACTGCGATGTGGTTAAACTGAAGAAGTCTTGAAGAAGAATCTAAATTTGAAGGCCAACTTTGAGGAAAATCATTTAACGTATGTGTGGTAGAACATTAACAGTATGTATTTCATGGAATAACACTTTTCATTTCTCAAAACAGTTTTATCATAAAGACTTTTGTAGCACGACTGGCACAAATTTTTAACACTGCAGGTTGATATGTTCAAATAGCTATAAGATCTGTTCAGAATAGTCTCTGCCCAGCAGAAGAGTATTCTGGTCAAATCACCCTTGTTTAGAGTATATACCAGTGTTTGCATTAGGATGAGTGATTGCAGGATTCCGGCACGCGAGGGTCTCGCCAAATATTTTCATCTTGGGGGGGGGGGGGGGAAAATTGCCCGAAACAATTCCTGGTACTTCCCACAATACTTGCACCATTTGCTGTAGTTACAAAACTTGCCAATAGCAAGTTATTAAGTTTTTCTTGATTTTTGTTAGGAGTAATGTGATTGGTCAAATCTTTCCAGTAAGAAAATGCTGCTTCGTTAGTGCGGTACTGCACAGTGAGTATCAGTTGCAATGGTCGACCATGTGTACTGCACTGTATGTACTATATGTGCGCTAAATCTTGGTACGGGCATATGGACATACATCTTACTACTAATATCATGAAATCCCCCCCCCCCCCTTCCCTGAATTTTGTTGTTAAAAATCTCCCCCAAAATAAAGTGACTGGGGGATTCACCCCCCCCCCCCCTTTTTACCATCCTAGCGCTAACACTGGTATATACCATGAAATGCAAACTTCTATTCCGAACACAGCCTTTAAGTATAATCTTACGGTTATTAGACCAATTTCAAAAGAAAACACTTAACTTGAATCTTTAAGCTCTTATATATAACAACTGTTCATTTTCTTATTCATGCATAATCATACTTTTGCAATGTAGGGTTATCTTCCAGTAAAAACTATTTCTCAAACAATCTTTTCCTTCCAACTCTTTAGCAATATACTTTCCTGCCAGGTATCTTTGGACCCGACGATGCAATGTTTCCCAGATGTCGTCCACAGATAAATGTTCCATACACTTTGCCACTGGGGAATAGGGACACTGGGTTCCTAGTGTAACTTGCTGACATGTGTCGATGACTGTAACCTTATAAATATCATCTGTTTTCAACTTAACAAATAACACACCATTGAAGTCTCTACATCATCTGAGAGATTCCTTTCTCTCCATCCTCCTCTCAAGATGATGATGATGACGACGACCCAAGCGTAGGAGTTGGTCTTTATTCTTCGTCCTTAAATTCAAATGGCTCGGGAGGCTCTGGCTCCTGTTCCTCCTCTTCCATCTTCGGTCCTCCCGCTGAAAGAATAGATTCACGAAAATGATTAATTCACAGCCGATGCCTGCACAGATGACACTAAAAGCATTTTTACTTGGTACTGACTCTTAATATATTCCATGCTGTGATTTACATTACAATGAGGTTAATGAGCATAAAACTGTTCAAGTTTCATTTAAAATGGTGGAAGAAATTTGTTTGCATATCTGGAAAAAGTGTTCAACTTGCATGCATGTGATTTAAACAAAAGTCTGGCAGACAAATTTTTTCAGAATGAAATGGAATCATTAACATGTTTTGGTCATTTAGTGATCAATGTGGTAGTTGGGGGTTAGGTGTGGGGTGGGGGTGGGGAGATGGTGACGAGGACAGCCTCTTTGTTTCAAGATGATCTGCAATCGTACTGGGAACAAGCCAATGTACACTGAAGCAAACTTCACTTAATGACTGAATACCACACTATTAGGGAACATACCTGCAACGTTCTGTACCAGTGTCACAGGCTCCGAGCCATTTGTGTCCCTCATTATAATGATACCACCTTGATGTACCTGGCAATTAAAATGTCAAAATTACAAAATAATATCATTTCTGTTTAATAATAATAATTGTAATAAAATGTTAAAAAAGTGTTTGAATGTTGGAGTAAACATTTTTTTGTAGTAAATTAATTACATATATATGACACAATAAATTACACAATAAATAACACAATATATTACACAATAATTAATTACAACTAATTACATAGATACAGACATAACATTCTCTGACTGAATTCAAAATTCCCACAAAACACAAAAAGAAGTTATCCACCCTCATATAAGCTGGGCACTACAACCTACAACAGACATCAAATGGAACAGATAAAGTGTTCACCAGGGATGCAATTTGTGTCATGGACAAATCTTGTCAGAGGCTATTGACAATTCAGTTGTATATGTCAGCCACAAACATTTGCTTTGTAAGTACCATATCAAAAACAAAAGCTGCAGCAGCTGCAGCAATCCCCTGCAGCAAGGCTGCAATCAATACCAAACCATAGGGAATATCTGGGCAGACCACCGGTCTCTAATGAGTAATACTGCACGTAACAAAGACTTACATCCCTAAATGGACAGCCTGGCTGCAGGACGATGCAGCGCCCTTAGTGTCCTACATTTGACACGGTGCCATAATAAGGCTTTTGTACCACTCCAAGGTCAAAACTTATATGGGAATATATTTGAAAAACATCATTTTTGACTTTGACTTTTTGACAATTAAAAAAAAAAACCCTGAATATCTTACACTTTTGATCGGACCGTAGCGGGAATTAGACGGCATGTGGACGACCTTACTCTGAGGTCGCAGTAACCTGGCTGGATTCGGGAGCATCTCAAAGTTAGGCTCTGGTTCTTTCTTCTCCTCCTCTGGTACTTCTTCTTTCTTACCTGTCTCTTTACCGCTCCCATCCTTGCTCTTCTCATCTCCTTTACTTTCCTTTTTGTCAGATTCCTTCTTCTCTGAGGTCTTCTTTGTCGTTTCCTTGACACTGGCTTCTTTCTTTTCCTCTTTCTTTTCCTCTTTCTTCTCTGTTGTTGATGGTTCATCCTAGATGGAAACAAAGGAAACTATATCCTGAGATTTCTGTGATGTGCATATTGGTAACTGGGCAAAAGACAAGCAGGTGCAGGAGTGGTGCAGGAGTGGTACAGGAGTGGTGGGGTAGGTGGTGGTTGAGGAGGGGAGGGTGGGGTGGGTGCATGTACACATGATTTTTAACCTCCCATAAAACTTCAAAATTATTAGCACAACCTTGAATTTAGACCCTAGGGAGGAAGCTCCCAGACCCATCACATTGGAATTCACCTTCAATAACCCCCAGGGCCACCTACACATACTCCTTTCAGAAACAATTCTCGATCAGCTCTGAAATGCTAGTTTAGTAAGAGTAAAGCAGAGATCGGCAAATTCCAAAAATGTTCCAAATGAAGTAATTCGAGATGCAGATATTGTGATTGTTTTACCACACAGAGATAGTACATTGACTCTGTTCACTGACTCAACTGAGTCAAGGGGCACATTTTGGAGGGATATCGTAACATATTTTGAGATAAGATTACGTAGAAGGTAAAGTGCAAATATAGAGAGGAAGCAGGTAGAGATACAGAGAAGATTGATTCTGCTTTACATAAGCATTTCTTCTACTTTACATACACCCTCTAATTTACACCTTACATACCTACTTTACACACTACATACACATTCTACTGTACAGACACCCTCTGTAGAAATTATGTTCAACTGGTCTAAAAATACAAAAAAACTTTGGAAACGTTTTCTCAAGTTTATGTGGGTAAATGATGATAACTATGACAGCTACATCATCTTTCTTACCACATCCATCTTTTCTTCTGCTTCTTTCTTCTCCCTCTTCTTTGCTTTGGCTGTGATGGAGAGGACAGCAGTTGCAACTTTCTCCTTTTCCTTCTCCTTTGGAAGCTCCAGAGGTGGAACGTATGCAAACTGAGATGGTTTGGCATTTGATCTAAACTCCATCACTGGCATCTGCAACACAAACACCCCAACATAAATCAGATTTTGAAAACTAGATACTTGTTTTTGTTGAGATTTTGTATCGCATGT
This sequence comes from Apostichopus japonicus, assembly GCF_037975245.1. Taxonomy (NCBI): domain Eukaryota; kingdom Metazoa; phylum Echinodermata; class Holothuroidea; order Aspidochirotida; family Stichopodidae; genus Apostichopus; species Apostichopus japonicus. The sequence goes on along the minus strand of NC_092570.1, from coordinate 5,363,623 downwards.
TCACTATTCCCACCTTTTGTTCATGGGTACTGTGTGTATGTTAACTACCTTGTATTCCCATACGATTGTCCATGATGGTAACATATCAATGTCAGCCCACTCCATCATGTGATTGGAGCAGAATGTTTTGTTTTTGCTCTGAGCTTTTCACACATCTTGTATCATCCATAAAGGAAACGATTACAATGTTCTTCACAATTTTAATAAAGTGCCAAAATTAATACTTTATAAAGAGATCCTTGCTACTGAATACGGTACTAGTAGTTACATTACAATACATTGTATATTGTTACAAGCTATTGTGCAATGGACTAGTATTACATGCTAGTATCTACTGTAATGGTGTAACATGCTAAATTGTGAACTGTAATAGAATTACATGCTATTTTATACTGTACTGGTATTGTTTGCTATTGAGTATTTTACTTGTATTGTATGCTACTGATTTGTTTTACTTGTATTGTATGCTATTGAGTATTTTAGTTGAATTGTATGTTATTGAGTATTTTAGTTGAATTGTATGCTATTGAGTATTGTGTACTGCAGTTAGTATTACATGCAAGAGTATTTTGTAATTGTATTGTATGCTATTGAGTATTGTGTACTGTAGTTAGTATTTCATGCAAGAATATATTGTAATTGTATTGTATGCTATTGAGTATTGTGTACTGTAGTTAGTATTACATGCAAGAATATATTGTACTTGTATTGTAAGCTATTGAGTATTGTGTGCTATAGGTACTATTACATGCAATAGTATATTGTTATTGTATTGTATGCAATTGAGTATTGTGTACTGTAGTTAGTAGTACATACAAGAGTACATTGTAATTGTATTGTATGCTATTGAGTATTGTGACTGTAGTTAGTATTACATGCAAGAGTATATTGTAATTGTATTGTATGCTATTGAGTATTGTGACTGTAGTTAGTATTACATGCAAGAGTATATATTGTACTTGTATTGTTTGCTATTGAGTATAGTGTACTATAGGTACTATTACATGCAATAGTATATTGTAATTGTATGCTATTGAGTATTGTGTACTGTAGTTAGTATTACATGCAAGAGTATATTGTAATTGTATTGTATGCTATTGAGTATTGCGGGTAGTACTACCTACTAGTGTACATTGTAATACTGCTACATCCCGTGTAATGCAATTAATCTGACATCAAAACTATCAGAGAAAACAAACTCATCATTTCAAACTTTGAGAAATGTGACAAAGTCTTTAATGGTGATAAAGATGTAAATCTTACCTGGAGGTCAGAGTTCAAGCCAACCAAGCAGGTGGGTCTGAAGGCCAGCGAGAGAAAGTGAGAGAGGGGGAACCAATACCAGAAATGGAGGAATACCAGAATTCCCACCACTGAGGCCATGTGTGTGTGGCCAGTACCTGTCTGTAGATTGATGGTGACGTTTCTACCACCTAATAGGAAAGAAACAGACACAAAGTTGAAAAAGAGATGGTCGGAAGAAGAGAATCTTACATGTAGGATGTATGGTCAAGAATAGTATCCTCTTTAGTGTCAGTGAATCCCAAGGGTTTGGAAGCCAACAGAGGTTCATCTGGAAACCCAATCCATGTTATGATCATTGATGAACATCTACTTATACCATGGAGCCTCCATGTTTATACAAAGCCATCTCTTTTCAATTGGTGTTCAGAGTTAAGATGCATGCATTTAATTGTTGGACCAATTCCTGCTCTCCAGACTGCCACTCCATGTTGCCATCTGACGGATGAGAGTTAAAATCCCCAAATACAGAGGAAGGTGGAGGCACCCCAATAACTATCACTGCAATGCAGCCATGGTCAACAGAGCTGTTTTGAAACCCCATTTCCCAATTTGAAAACCGGTAAATTCCACATATAGTGGTATTATTACATAGATACTTTACATAGATACATAGATAATTACATAACTACACAAAGTATGAATTTATTACTTTACACTATTCTGCACATTTTTTAATAATCTTACACTGCCTTTTATAATGGTTTGACTTTTCTAGAAGTGTCATTACTTTTACTATATTATTGCAAATTTGAACAGACTTTATTTCGAATCCCACTTCATATGCGGACACCCTAACCAACTAGGCTAGGGACACTGATTGTCTGTCCAGAGGTGCGAAACCAGTACCTTAGGTCCTCATTCCACTGTAGGTTTAATGTATACATATATATATATATCTATCACATATTAGGCAGTACAGATACACCCAGCCTTATGTGTGACAGGATGTCGTCCAAGCCTACTACTGTTTCATCTCATGAAAGGAGATGACCAAATGGTTTTCTCTGTCTCCAAAACGAATCTAATATCGATTTCTGTCGCCTTACCTGCATCAATGATTCCCTGTGCGAGAATGGCTCCAAACTTGGCCATGATGTCTTCATGTTTGTCGCTGATGGCCGCGCTGTAGAGGTTACGGAAGGTAGCAGCTTTTGGACACATGATGTCGTTCTGTTGGGTGAGGACCATCGCGGAGGCTATGAATGCACCCTGCCGTACATAGTTCACGGAATCGTTGATCATTGGCTCCAATATGTTCAGAGCTTCCTAAAGGGTAAAAGATTGAAGAAAAAATATATAAATGAATGAGTAATCATCCAAAAGGGGTCATTTATATTCAAATCCATATTGACTAGTTTATATCGATCAATCACAGGTTATTAAGTTTCCCTCGCACTTTTACGACACAAACTGACCGTTTTCGATGCTCCTTTGCTAAACTGCGTAACTAGAGTTTCCCGTGCTCTAAATGATACAACTGACTGATCAAAGGCGGCCAAAATGTGTTTTCCTTCTCCCTAAATTTATTGGTGGAATTTATTCTGGCCAAAGTTGATTAATTAATAGGTCAAAGGTCTTGTTTACTTTCGATTGCTATAGCTCTAAATGCTGAGAAATAAAATGAGGAAAAAAGAGAAAAACCTTTGTACATGTTTTCCTAAGACAAAACACATGAATCTGCTTTAAGAATCACTGTGTTCGTTCACTCTAGTTGACCATTATATGGTTATTGGTCACACAGTCTTCTACTGTATGATGGAATCTCCTGGATATTGTTATAGCCAAACTGCAGACTTAGGTTTATATCGATATGATGGGGGAATGGGGGGTAGAAGGACACAAGGTAAATCAAGCTGATGAAGGCTTTACCTTACTGCCAGTACCAGCACAAGCAATAGCTAGTGCCATAGCTGATGGGGGGGGGAGGGGGGTAGAAGGACACAAGGTAAATCAAGCTGATGAAGGCTTTACCTTACTGCCAGTACCAGCACAAGCAATAGCTAGTGCCATAGCTGATCCATAGCGTACATGAGGATTGTAGCTCTCTGACAGAAGGGAGACCACACTTGGACATTGATCTGGAGACCTGTAACAAACCAGTGAGTTATAGGTTAAAAACATGTAATAACGTTATGAGAATTAAGAATCTGTGAAGCTCTTCTCTCCCACCACCACGTTCCCCCTTGCCCCCCCTCTTCTCTCTCAAAATTAGAAGGAAAGGAAGAGAAACTAAGATGCTGAGAAAAACGTGTGTGTAGATGATATCAATCTTCATAATGAAGTATGACTAATTACTCAAATACCCCATAGCTCACCCACTGGGTTTGTAATCAGAGACTTACTGGGCCATTAATAAACCCCTGGAGGGACTGATTGGCAATAATGACAGCTTCACCTCTGACCAAATCATCACTCTAAAAACCAGAGCTCAATACTAAGAGAGAAGCGTGCATCTCATAATATCGTCGGCAGGAGTATCTGGGACTGAGGGATTTGTATATAACATCGGTTTTATTCTTGTAAAATGTCGGTCGCAAAATCCACTTAATTATCTGTGCACCCGCGAGCGATTACCGACTCTAGAATCACGTGCAGCCGACAGACACGTACGCACTGGTCTGTTTTATGACGAGTTGGTGGATCTTACGGTAGTTTCACAGATAAAAATACTGCTCAAATGAAGAGAATGGGGGGAGGGGGAGATGGGGTGGGGGGAATTACATTCTAGGGCTAAATGTTTTGAAACAGATAGTGTACTACTGTAGATAACACTTTTGAATTTAGAGTATTGGTGAAGCTGGAGGAGGTCGTTCCTCAATACATGGTTACATGCAGACCATCTGCAACAATAATAATCAATAATTCCTCCACATATGTAGTCTTGGCTTAGACATAAAATAGGCAACTGAGTCCTTCGACCGACACATTCACGAAACTCAGGACTCTTGTTGACTGAACCGTTCTTAGCTTTGTACATCTTTTCGGTACAGACTTGGCATCTATAAATGCACGTCTGAAGAAAAATCCCTTACAGTAGAAATGCAGTGTAGTAAGATAAAGGCTAGTAGGTTTGGACTTTCAACTGGACAAGAACGAATATAGCAAACCTAAATTTGGTTTTAAAATTATGCCCGACCGGTAACTGAAACATGTTGCAATTTTTTGGTTAGAGCATGTCCTTGTGGATTTTGAAAACTTTACCGACACCAAAAACATCATAACATACCAGAGAATCATTATGGAATTTGTGTTTATAAGCCTTCAGAATGATACAGTAGATTTGGCAAGGAAGAAGAATTGGGTGTTGACCCTAGAGATCTCAAGTGGGTCAATGGGGGGGGGGGTGGGAGAGGGAGAGGTAGGTGCAGTGATTAATTGCTGTCAGGCTAGGTAGATTGGAGTGCATATGTTGAATGGAGACAGGTAGAAAAATTTAAGTAACTCTTAACTGTATATCGAACCAAGTCTTCAAGTTCTTGAAAATGAAACATGATAGGACGTCATCAAATTGGCTTACTTTATTTAACATATAAATATACTACTATACTTATACGTGTACACAAAAAACCCCATGATCACCAGATCTTTGTATTAACACAGTAATTTGAATGATTAGGTCCAGCACTCCAGCCTTTGTTTACAGGTTGGAATGCTCTGAATTCTGGCTCTTACAAAATACTATGGTTCCTGTGTACAAAACCTGCAATAGGTATCACACTACAATTAGAGTAGTGCACGTCCACCTGAGAGGTCAACCGTCCGAAAATAGCCCTAAAGTGACCTACGGTACTGATTTTGTTTTGGCATATTTCTGAGCCACCATCATTATTCTTTTTGATGCTTGGATGTTGAAGAGGATGAAATAAACTACTGATGGTCTAAAAATCTTGACGATTGAAGGTGATTTTAAGGCCTTTTAGAAAATCTTGGGTAAAACAAGAAAATTCTGCAGCAATAGCTGGCAGATGGGTTGGGGAGCACTATGATAAACTTTGAGATGTTCTAGCTCAAAATCTAAACAATCATGGTGGCAAAACTTGAATGTTTTATGATAGCCCAAGCCATTAGCTGTCATATGGTGGGTAGGTAAAGTCAGTTGAAAGCCTTCCATCTATGCTCTAGCGGCCTCGGAAAGTAATGAGTTTAGTGTGTAAGTCAATGGGAGCAATCAATTGTGGTGCGACACTTATACAACTTTTGTACTTCTATAGCAAGTTTGACCCACTGTTTTGCATAGCAATTTTGCTTTATTCACACCCCACCCCACCCCACACCAACCCTCGCATTCACCTTACTCTGTATTAAACCTTGTAATTGATTTATTTTTAATCCCAGCTTATTCACACCAATCCCTAATTTCCCAACAATTTTTTTTTTTTTTTAAGGAGAATGCATATGCCCCAGGTACCTTCAAATCTTCCTTTTGAAGTTACTTTGTCAGATTTAAGAAAGATTTCACCAAAAAACAAACAAACAACCAATCACTGCTGAGAGGAAAAAGTTAAAGGACATGACCAAATTATGCCAATTTCATTCAAAGAAGCCATGCATGTACAATTGCCCTCTCCAATAGCAGGCTCTTTGAAAAGCAAATCAAGGCCCTCTGTACAAACAGATTGTCGAGAATTATTTGCTGAATAGAGAGGTTTAGCCGAGTATCTGTGGGGCTGACAATAACAATTGAGCTTGTTTGGCTTCAAGATTCAACGAACCTTGCAACTGTAAATAAACCTGTAAATTCCTTAGAGAAGAAGGAAAAAAAATTGACTCTTATGTGATTTCTTGACACATGTATGGTACACTACCGAGATGGTTGGTGGAGGAGACACAGCATCTTATGCTACACAAAAGGGTTGAATGATAAAAGAAGATTTTAATCTTTTAGCTGATCTCTTTAGAAATTGTAGGGATTAACTTTTTCAGGGAACTTAAACCTGACAACCGGTTGACCAGATCTACATTCTTGTTGATGATGGAATGTGGAGGGATTTGATATTGGATATAGATAAATCTATTTTAATGGATCTTGGAGTCTCTAAACAGTGGTAAGATTACTTATATATACTAACAAAACTAACATATGGCCTAGTGTTAGTAAAGTTGTGTTTTTTGACTGTTTCCTTTGATGCTAAATTAAAATCTGCACCTTGGGTAGGTACAAAACCGTAAAACCATAAACTAATCCTAACGTCAGTATTGGAAGGTGACAATAATTCATACGCCTGAAATTTTGGGTTTTATAAAATTTGAAGACTAACTTTTAATGCCTGGATTTACTTTGGGTATCGACGTTGGATACTAATGAAACAATAAAACTAGCGGGTATCCTCAGTATTTTAATGTGACAAAAAATGTTAAATGTCTGAAGACTGATATTTAAAATTTGAACACTAACTTATTACTTTAACTAAGGAAAAGTTTTTTTTTGCTCCATCTTTGATACAAGATTAAAATCTGCACTTATTTGTAATTCTGACCCTGGAAACCATGCAATGTTCAGATACATAATTAGATTCTGCTCAGTTATCACCTTAAAGGTAGTCAGTATAGGCCCCAAAGCACGCCATAGGCCCTAATTGCTAGAAGCTATCAAAAAGTACTTTCCTCAAGGTCTTTACTCTCCAAATTGTTCTCAGACATTTTTAAGGAACACACAAGATGACTGAATGTCCGTCCCAGTGAGGAAAATTTCCTTGAAGGTTTGAATAAAAACAGTTAAGAATTTTTGACCAAAGGTGACAATATTGGAATATCTAACATACTGGGGCCAATACAGCATACCTATAAGGATTATACTGTAAAACAACTGAAAACAAAAGAAGAAAAAAAATACATAAAACCAGTTAGATCCATTCATTGTCATAATACACTTTCTCTTCTAAGTTTCAAGTGATTTTAAGAATGTTCTAGCACCAACAAAATGAGTGGAGATGGTTACAGTACACCTTGTCCTTGATACTTCTGTACCCGCATAAATGTTATAGTTAATGCAAATATCTGGTTATCCCCTGCGTATATAACCATATGTTCAAAGGCCTTCATTTGAGCACGTAGCAGCTCCCCTGGTTAGATCATGGAAGAATATTCCAATCGATTGCTAGTAAACGGACCAATGCAGGTAGGAAATCCAAAGCTAACACGTTTCAAGGACGAATCAAAGAGAGACAGAAGAAAATGCAAACTTTTACTGGTCATTTTGTGTAACAACAAAGACCACCCACTTAGAGCTGTCTCGTTTTAATTGCGTTGTACGCAATTAGTCGCGTCGTACTGGTCTGTGCAGTAGTATACAAGCTAGAGTTATGCGACCTTTTCCGGTCCTCGTAACGACACTGAACAGAGGAGTCATAGAAACAAACGAAAGAAGGAACTTTGGTGAACACTACATATCATCTAAAACTACTGTAGTCAGGGAGACATTTTGGACTTCCCAGCATCACAATCAACTTCCAACATCTCTCTGGTTAACTAACTTTGCCTTTCGAAGGACGTTTTAGTTCTACTGCAGAATGTTGCAAATCTGGTGTAAGTAAAAATTTAACAAGGAAAGCCACAAGGGTTTAAAAGGGTGAAACAATTGACTTTGAAATTTGGCATGTTTGCTGAAACTCTTATCAACTTCTGGTTTTAGAACGGTACAGGTCTCCAGCCGCTGGTTACTGTCTTATGAAGATTAAAATATGGGAATGTTTTTGGGGGTGGGAGGGGGGTTAAGAAGCTATTTTTTAACTAGAAAATTCCTACAAATCCTCTCACAAACAGTTGCAAAACAGCCATATCTAAATTTATGTAGTAAAACCCAGAATGGACTTTTGAAAAAGTTGACTAAATTTCTAAGTAAAGACTTCATGGCATAGAAGCTTCCAATTTTTGGTCAGCCAAGATTCCGTCTGTTACGACAGCAAGCTGCCAAAGACCAACAGAGCTAATTACCATGCATGCTTTTTTGATTAAAATGTTAATAGTACAGGAATACTGAAGCTACTGTAACTGGTTCTTTTTGAAGGCTCAAATAAAAGAACTAATTGTGAGTAGCCATCTTAAAGAAAATTCCTGCACATCCTCTTACAAGCAGCTGCATATTAAAGAGTTGGAGACAGTTTGGCTTCTCTTGGAGCATGTCGATTAGTTCAAGGCCGGGACGCTGACCACAGGTGAAAGGTCTCATTTCAAAAATTTGTCAATAATTTGATGGAAATATCAGTTCAGGAGTACTTATTCCAATTATAATATGGTCTCAGGTACAAAGCCAACTTTTAGGAGAAAATCACAACAAATGCACTTCTTTAAATCAAAGTTGCTTATAGGGTTTACTTGTACAGTAAATATTTGACATAACCTCTCTCACTTCCATATACTACTGATGGGATTCCTTTCTTGTCATTTGCTCATTAAGCAATCGACCTGCTATTTGGGTATTATTTATATTATATTTATATTTATATTTATTTTTATTTTATTTATATTTATATTTGGGTATTATTTGACGAAACACAGCACAGTTAACTTTGAAACCAGAAATGTCTTTACTCTTCAAAATTGGGATTCAGTTTTACAATCAACTTTCTTTTACTGTTGAACAACACATGTCAATGAAATTAAATATCAGTTGTGGAAGGTGAGGGAGAGAGGATTTATGAACCTTTACAACTTCATAGGATGCAAGGAAGGTTGAATGGAAGAGGGGGGGGGGAGGGATGAAGAGAGGAATGGATTTAGGGAGAGGTAAAGTAGAAAGAGCTGCAGTTATCTTTGTAAACTTATTTTCCCATTCCACACATATACATGTATACACAAGTTTGTATTAATGCTTCTTGCAGTACATTAGTCCTTTATAACAATACATACAGGCTAGAAATCTGCAATGGTCAGTTGATTATTTGTGAAAGTGGGACAAAACCCAGACTAAGTTAAATGGCTAGCTGCTGGACACAGAGCCAGATACAATGACTTACTTTTGGAGCTTTTGAATTGTGTCAAAAGAAAGCCCAACAGATAAAAGACCCTTTTTATTGAGGGGGGAAGTGTATCCGAAAGAATGGTATTAAAATCTGTCCATTGAGTAGCTAATGGAATTTACAGGTAATTTGGTTCGTTTGAATTTAAGACCATCAATCTCGGCAGGCAAGGCCTCACCCGAAGGAGACTTGAAAAGCAATGAAAACGATACAGCCAAATTAACTGGAACTGAGAGTAGGTGTAAGTGTAAGAAAATACCTCAATTAAGAGTGGATAACAAAAAGGGGGAATATCGACTTAAATCTGGAGGTAATTTAAACTCTTTCAACGAGGACACGTATACAGAAGTAAACAACCTGGCTGCAGGTGCGGACAATAACATTCCACCGCCGCAATAAAGATTAGGAGTAGAGAGGGGTTACTTCCATTGTATAAAGGCCTAGAAGAAGAAGACCTTGAAGTTATCTCGTCTTGAGGTGCAAGGTATCTCAATTGATGGCGTGTTAGTATACCGATAGAAGTTTCCCTTTTGGTACTACATCCATTTTTAAAGTCAATTCTCACCGAGTGATTGAGTGAGAGGTACACTTACATATATATATGTATCTACGGGGTCTCTAACTACCTGTCCTGTTAGCAAACAATCTGGAATTTTAATTCAAGTATGGATTCTTTTTATGGAATAACTGCCTGTTGTGTCAAAACTAAACAGGTGTTACTTTAACAGCCCATGGGTGAAGGTGAGTTGCGCAAAGTACTAATTATTTTATTTACTTATACTATTAAATTATGATGACACTATTACTGCAAGTGGCTGAGTTCGGTTAATGTTTCTGTTTCTTTTTTTTTTATTAATCAAAAAAATTCCACATGCACAATGTAGATCATTAGTTCTGTCAGGGGTCACAAAAGTGATAGAAAATGCAAAAACTTTGGTTTCAGTTAGGAAATTATAAAAACACTGATATTTAGGACAGGATAGCATCATAAATTTTTACTAATTAACCTTTTGTTTGATGAAAACATCTCATAGGTTGTCTTTGTTTGATGAAATGTATTTGTCATTTTCAGAAATACTTGCTCAAGTTGATAAAATTAGTGTAACTTGACAAGCAAATGCCAAAAAGGAACCCTTTTAGGCAGTTTAGTAAAATGTTCCAAACAAGTAACTGTTTTTTAGACAACTGTAAAGATCTCATGTATTGAAAACAAGTTCAAAGAACATTAATAACATTAAACAGAGAATAAAATCTAAATGCTGATACAATTAAAGCCATTGGTAAAATGTTATTGTGTGTGCCAATAAATACTCTTGCTTTGTTTAGATAACATTGTTCTAGTATTCGATCTCGAGGCCTCCCTCAACTGTTATCCTAGAAACTAATCCATTTAAACAATGGCAGATCTGAAATAGGACAAAAGTAATATCCCTGATGAACAAAGGCACAAAGAGAGCTTCTTACCAACCTTGATTAAGACAATACAAATTTTCAAAAATCTGGCTCATATAATGCAATTTACTAATATTACAGAAACTAGATATCACATTTACAGTTAAGTTCTTCACAGAAACAATGTTAATAACAATATTTTACATCTTGCAGCTCAATGGAATCAATTTCAATCAAACTGAAATGCGTGTAGGCCAAATTTCATTTACTTAATTGAAGGTACCACATCAAAGATGGTCAAGTTTTCGTCCATTTTCTGGATTTGAACATTAATGTAATTTGTTAATGAGGTTTACAAGTCCGTACCCAAAAATTGACAAACAAACAACATAGGACAATTGTGTTTAGTAGCTACTATATCAAAAACAGTACATTCTATGTACAACTATAACTGATACATTGTGGGAAGGGGGTGAAAAAAAAATCTTCATGAAAACATGAATATGAGTCAATAGTATGAACCATTGCAGAGGCTATAGAACTGAATTGTAAGAAGAAATGTAGTCATAACATATCTGGATATATATAGTTATGATATGTGTTCAGCAAATATTCTTCATAACTGGAGTAATTTATTAATTTTGATCCATCTCCCTCAGTCCCTCACTCACCTCCCATTCTCTAATTTTTTAAGGGATTTAATATCCCATCGCTAAAGTTCCAGATCCTCATGGCATTTCGTCTTGTGGCCATTTAAATTTCTAAAAATTTTTGACAGCTATGAAATTTCAACACAGACATTTCAAGAATATTAACAAACTTAGCAACCATTCCAAATTGTATTGTATTCCAAATATACAATGGTATTAAGCATGTCAAGGACAACATCAAAACAAACAAAATTTAATTAATTTTTACTAGGAAAAGCAAAGCTTTTGAAGAACGACCTATATCATGGTGCCTTCACAGATCACCAGCTACAGAACTATGACCCCCTTCCTTTATTATTAAAGGAAGTATTGACCTGGGACAAATAGTTTACATTCAAACAAGCACATCTAAACGTTCAAAGTAAATGTGGGGTTTTATCTGACAAACTGTGTCAATATATCTTTCTCAAGGTTGCGCACATACATCGTAATGTCTGCCGACTAAAATATCCCTTTAAAGCTTGGCAGCCAAGCCAAGCAGACCTCCACTACAAATCTTTTTGGGAGAAAAGAACAATATTTATGCATCGTCATCTTAATCTTCGATGACCCGAAAAAGTTTTTAAATTTTTTTTAAAAAGTCAATCTAACATAATACTCCACCAAAGGAAAGGATGAATTCATCAACAATAAATTAACAAAAATACAGTTAAAAGGTTTTCTGGCTCAATGAATGTACGCTTTCCCCCCGGAGGGATGAAATTGCGGAACGAAACAGAATAGAATAAGAACGTATGTAATTAAGAGCTTGTTCTTACAAACGGACAGAGAGAGAGAGAGATACAAGGCAACAGAGTTGGTATGCAGTTGCCCTTATGTTGACCTTACCAAGATTTCATTAACAAATATTATTTTCATCATCATCTCTATTGATATATTATAACAGCATTGCAAGCCAAAATTCCAGAGCAAGATTGACTATTGCAAGGAATGGATCAAGAGTTCCAACTTTATCAGAATTGGAGCAGTTTTTTTCATGGTACGTGGTACTAGCTTCCTTTCTTCCTTTGTTTAAGATAATTATAATTACTTTAAGTGGATTAAAAAAAAAGAAAAAAAAATCTCACAACTGAAGTAGATGAAAATTGCATTGTATATATAGGGCCAGAGGGATACGGTAGACCTTCTTTCGTAGTAGTTGGTCGAGAAAATTGCTTTCGTAGCAATGTACAACTTTGTCCCAATTTTTGTTAAGGGGTCAGGGGAGGTTATGGGGGAGGGGGGGGTTGTGATGTTGAAATAACTTTTAAGATTGTAGAAATAATATAGTCATTTATACAAACTCCTTTTTCACCATTCTAGTTATCACCATCATTCATCTACATATTTCTTTCATTGTAATCAGATATATACTGAAAATGTTTATAAATATCTTGAATAGTATGTAGGTACAGTACACTGTTTTACTACACACATGATTATCATCAGAGTAAATTAACAAACATTCACAATCACATATGCATGAATACATATAAACCAAAAATACTCCCTAATTATTATGAACATAATTATCTTATAATTTTGGAATTTAGGTTGTTTTTTAGCTTTATGTAAAACAATGTTGTATTCTGTGAAAATGGAAATTATTGATGAATGATAGCAGTATAAACTTCCTATTTTAAGAACAACTTTTGTGTGGTTTCGTCAGAGATGTATGAAAACAACACATGAGAATCATTAATACGCATCCAAATACCATATTAATATTTTGTTTAAAATTTATAATTAAATTGTTATGTACTATTTTATTTTTAGTAGTTTTCTAAAACTTATTTAAGGGGACCGGTAGTAGGAGGGGGGGGGGAGAGGAGGGGGAGAGGAGGGATTCTGTATCAAAAGTGAAAAAATTAAAAGCTATTTATAAAGGAATAAAAATGAACAATTTTCATCCTTCCTCAATATCTTATTCTTACTGAAAATGTCAGCTGCTTTAGAAGAATAAAAATTAATGACTGTCTTCTTTAAACAAATGTTTTTAAATAATGTGAATGCTTTTTGTATCATAATTCTCATTGAAGCATGCACTCAGATATTAAATTAAGCGTTTATAATGAACAGTAAAGGCTTTCATGTTACCAATTTACTACTTTATTCCCAGCAAATCTACAATTTACTATTATTCTTTAACATATTTATCAGACCTATTTAATGTTCTCTTAAGTTGAAAGTTGAAAGAACTGTTTATGCTACTACTGGGGAAGTTAAGTTTCTCTCTGAAAATCATCCAAATCTTGAGTAAAATGTACTAAATATGACCGAATGAATTTATTGTAGAACACGACACGTTCAATTTAATCAGGTGAAGATGCTGCAGCACGTTCCGACTCAATATCGCGAATAAATTTACTAAATTAGAATCGACAACGATGATGTCTTTCATTGATCTTCAAGGCCGTGTTTGTGAGAAAATAATTGAGATGTTATTGCCAGAGTTAAATTAACACAACAGTACAATTAATGCATCATATGGATTTAATTGGAGGTCTCAGTTGCTTTACAAAATTCCTATCATTCTTATTTGCTATTCCATCCACAGGGACGTAGCCAGGGGGGGAGCAGGGGGAGCGACCGCTCCCCCCCTTTCAGTGTCTATTTTTTTTTTATACTGTCGTTTTTTAGCATGGTATTTTGTCAGTGCTCTTTTGATCTTGAATACTCGTCAGCTCCGTTAACTCGATTGTAATCGTAGTAACATTCACGCCTACTGATTCAACTACTTACTTAGTTTGGCAGATGCAATTAGCTAAATTTAGCTTATAGCCAATTACAAGCCTACAGTTGGCCACTGCGTAATAAAATACATATTGCCTACCTAACCGCACTCTATGGAATGTCACGAACTGTATGCACAACAACGTCGACAACATTCGTTCAATGAGTCGTCCTAAGTTGTTGCACGAACAGCATGTTATAAAGCTAAGCTAGCAATCGTACGTGATACGCACTTCCTATAAATAATTATTACACTGCTAATACACTGCGATAACGATATTTGTTTTTAGGCCACTGCATTTCTGGCTGTATTACAAAATATGAAAGTTTATATTGTCCATCAGTTAAGTTCGTCAAATGTATTAAAGTCCAGACATTGGACAATAAACAAGAATCATCCTACTGGAAAACTTGTAAAAGAGCACTATGTTTGTCTTTCTGATATATTATGTAAAAGAACATGTAAAGAATTTAAACAGGAAACAAAATCTGCTGATAATGATATCATATGATCAGGACGTAGCCAGTATGTAGCACGATAGTTTCATTCAACACCCTACCCCCCGAAAAAGACTATAGGATCCGATGTCAGTTTTTTAACATGTAGTTTAGAACCCGTTTACGCAGATAATATTTCAGTTGAGAAAACACTTGAGAAATTTGCATCAGATGGCAATCGTCGGATAGCTCTCGCCTTCTCTTATTAGGCTAACTTAAACATTTACTAGCTACAATTGTATCAAAGACATTTCTGGACTATCTTTGCATCTACAAGTATCAGAAGTTGAAAAGTAAGTAAGTCTACTCTGTACATGTACCTTCAAGGGCGGCGGAACCGGGGGGCACAGGGGGCAAGTGCCCCCACTTTTCCTCAGGTTAAAAATGTGCCCTTTTTCTACATAAAACTTGTACTCTTGATCACCTTATTAGAACAGCGATATTTCAGTAAGAGATCTAATCCTAATTTAGAACTATCAGGGGCGTAGCCAGTATGTAGCACTGTAGGCCCGGGCCTACACTTTTTTTGGCCAAGTTATCTTTTTATTAAAACACCCATAATTCAAATCCATAAGCTTGCTGGACGAGTTTAAGAGTCTAGACAGGAAAAACTATTGAAATGAACGAAGCAAGATTATGGCTAAATTAGGTGACCTATTCTTCTGTCATCTAGGCTGTCATTCATATCGCGTGCCGTTTCATTCAATACTCTACCCGCCGAAAAAGACTAGGATACGATCTTGTCAGTTTTTTAACATCTACTTAAGAACTCGTTTACGCAGATAAATTTCAGTTGAGAACATTCCACAGTCAAATAAGCCTATCGTTGATTAACAGACTTTATATGTATAGAGCTGCAGCTCTTTGTTGCCTGTTGTAGTCACGATCGGCGTTCCAAGTTCCAAAACAGCCTTTTCGATAAACATTTACTAGCTACAGTTTTATCAAAGATAATTACTGGCTATGGTTGTATCAAAGACATTTCTGGCCTACAAGTATCAGAAGTTGAAAAGTAAGACTACTTAGACGGGGGGGGGGGGTGGGGGGCGTTGATGGAGTGATGTGTATACGCAAATAAGATAATACAATAAGATTTATAAAGGGTACTAAATATCAGGCTGCAACAGTCCAATCGAATTTCTGCAAAGTGCCCTTTGACTTCGGTGCCCCCCCCCCAGATTAAAGGTGCTTCCGCCGCCCTTGTGTACCTTGCTAAATTTAATACATTATGTATTATTGAATTACGTACTTTTTTAACTCGTTTGTTTTTTGGGTTTAAAAGTGATATTGAATGAGGTTTCTCAAGTTAGCAAGAGGCCAGGGAACCAGAATGAACATTCGGGAAGGGCTGTTTCCTGCCATCTGGGGGGTTTGTAAAACCAAAAATTTTCTTGTACGCTCCGCGCCAACCGATGGTGGCGCTCCGCTCAGATAGTCGTGCCTACAACTTTGAAAATCCATATCAATCGCAAAAAGTGCTCCCCCCCTTTCAAATTCCTGGCTACGTCGCTGTCCATCCATAGTATGGTTTGCCAATGGTATTTGAGGACAAATCTAACCCTATAAATGCTGCCTTAAAGGCAATTTTGTTGTTGAGAAATGACTCTTTTAAGCAGTTAAGGTTCATCGGTTAAAGCGACTGGGCCTCGTAGTCTGTAATACACAGACCATTACACCAGTTCCTCGCATGCAACACAAAACTGAAATATGGTAAAACATAGGAATTTTAATGGTCTCAAATGACATATTGTTATATATGTTACAAACTTGTCAAGGACAAATAGTTTTGATTGTCATCTAACGATGTTCTGTTGTATAAATAGGAAGTAAAAAGAAGATGTTTCCATTGATTTATTAATCCCCTGCCCCTCCCCTCCCCCAAGGATTAACATTAATAATAAGGCCTGCACTGCATTTTAGCCTTAAAGGAGCATACCAGAGATTAACCATATTTTAAAGATGTTTATCTTGAAAAAATGGAAACATAATTAGCACTCAAAGAATTCAAACTCTTTTCTTTGGACTATAAAACATAAAGACTGATATTTGGCCTAAAGTCATCCTCTAAGATGTAATCTCTGTCTGTCTCGGTGCTGCGAACAGTATTATTTGCACTTCACTCTCAAGTGACACGCAGTCGAAATAACTCTCACGGCCCCATAGAAAGCCGATCTTGAGTGGTGTCAATGTTTGCCGTCCATAACACTGTTACTCTAGTACCATGGTGACATGTGTATATATGCAGAGGCAGGCATAGGCAAACAGAGGGACATTGTTGGTGGTGTTCTATTTATTTAACATAGAATTGTGTCATCCGAGATACAAGCAATCTGAGAAAAGTTCCACGACAGAGGTTGTTACAGAGAGTTTGTACATGAACAA